>NC_140652.1:6004423-6409423 GCF_978046115.1 Saccoglossus kowalevskii | reverse complement strand
GTTACCTGAGATATCATAATAACAAGTACCATAGTTAAAAGTTCGAAAATGTGAATAAATATTTCGAGAATTGCTGTTAAATTACCGTAGTGTTGCTCCAAGTATGTAGAGGTCATAGGTCAATACTAGAATCTAGAATGTACTTTGTGCCAGCGATAACGATTTTAAAACATCCAAAAACATGAAATACCCGCCAATTCGGCTTAACTTGAAATGATCCATGCAGCTAAGTGGTTACGTGACCGACTAATGTTTAAAGTAAAGCACCATCGGGCGTGGTTAGTACTTGCATGGGAGACTCCCTGAGTAAACGAGCAGTTTAATTTATTTTTTTGTTTCATCACACACATAGTAAAGATATAAGGCCACGTTACTTCATTCTTTTTTTACAGTGATGGCAATCATTTATAGTGGAAAATCGTGGTTTTTTTGTAACTATTATAATTAAGGAAAAGTTTTCAAATTGCTTCTAATTTTCAAGAACAAGTTGTAGATGCTATCGGCACATAGTGGGTTTTAAGCCGTTAACACACCGGGCAAAGTTGTTCAAAGTGATGGCAAAGTTGTGCAAAGTTATGGAAACTTTGGTAGATATATCTGTATACATGACCTAAGTTGTTGGCATATAGAAACGTGCAGCTGTAAAGTCAACACATTTAATAAATGCCAATTGAAAGCAACCTATAGATGTTCACATAAACTGACTGTAAAATGTTAGAAAACAGCGTGCAATGTTGGAAAAAGCGAAGGAAATGTTGGCGGAGTTGTTTGTATATTTAACCTAAGTCATTGTAACGACACCCCCGCAGTTAAATTTAGAAAACATTAAGTAAATGCAACAGGAATGCCTCATATATAAACAAATTATCACAACAGCCAACCAAAGTATCGACAACAAACTGCTTACAAAGTTGTGAAAATTGATTGCGAAGTTGGTTGTTTCAAGCGGGATTGTTACCTGAGATATCATAATAACAAGTACCATAGTTAAAAGTTCGAAAATGTGAATAAATATTTCGAGAATTGCTGTTAAATTACCGTAGTGTTGCTCCAAGTATGTAGAGGTCATAGGTCAATACTAGAATATAGAATGTACTTTGTGCCAGCGATAACGATTTTAAAACATCCAAAAACATGAAATACCCGCCAATTCGGCTTAATTTGAAATGATCCATGCAGCTAAGTGGTTACGTGACCGACAAATGTTTAAAGTAAAGCACGATCGGGCGTGGTTAGTACTTGCATGGGAGACTCCCTGAGTAAACGAACAGTTTAATTTATTTTTTTGTTTCATCACACACATAGTAAAGATATAAGGCCACGTTACTTCATTCTTTTTTTACAGTGATGGCAATCATTTATAGTGAAAAATCGTGGTTTTTTGTAACTATTATAATTAAGGAAAAGTTTTCAAATTGCTTCTAATTTTCAAGAACAAGTTGTAGATGCTATCGGCACATAGTGGGTTTTAAGCCGTTAACACACCGGGCAAAGTTGTTCAAAGTGATGGCAAAGTTGTGCAAAGTTATGGAAACTTTGGTAGATATATCGGTATACATGACCTAAGTTGTTGGCATATAGAAACGTGCAGCTGTAAAGTCAACACATTTAATAAATGCCAATTGAAAGCAACCTATAGATGTTCACATAAACTGACTGTAAAATGTTAGAAAACAGCGTGCAATGTTGGAAAAAGCGAAGGAAATGTTGGCGGAGTTGTTTGTATATTTAACCTAAGTCATTGTAACGACACCCCCGCAGTTAAATTTAGAAAACATTAAGTAAATGCAACAGGAATGCCTCATATATAAACAAATTATCACAACAGCCAACCAAAGTATCGACAACAAACTGCTTACAAAGTTGTGAAAATTGATTGCGAAGTTGGTTGTTTCATGCGGGATTGTTACCTGAGATATCATAATAACAAGTACCATAGTTAAAAGTTCGAAAATGTGAATAAATATTTCGAGAATTGCTGTTAAATTACCGTAGTGTTGCTCCAAGTATGTAGAGGTCATAGGTCAATACTAGAATCTAGAATGTACTTTGTGCCAGCGATAACGATTTTAAAACATCCAAAAACATGAAATACCCGCCAATTCGGCTTAACTTGAAATGATCCATGCAGCTAAGTGGTTACGTGACCGACAAATGTTTAAAGTAAAGCACCATCGGGCGTGGTTAGTACTTGCATGGGAGACTCCCTGAGTAAACGAGCAGTTTAATTTATTTTTTTGTTTCATCACACACATAGTAAAGATATAAGGCCACGTTACTTCATTCTTTTTTTACAGTGATGGCAATCATTTATAGTGGAAAATCGTGGTTTTTTTGTAACTATTATAATTAAGGAAAAGTTTTCAAATTGCTTCTAATTTTCAAGAACAAGTTGTAGATGCTATCGGCACATAGTGGGTTTTAAGCCGTTAACACACCGGGCAAAGTTGTTCAAAGTGATGGCAAAGTTGTGCAAAGTTATGGAAACTTTGGTAGATATATCGGTATACATGACCTAAGTTGTTGGCATATAGAAACGTGCAGCTGTAAAGTCAACACATTTAATAAATGCCAATTGAAAGCAACCTATAGATGTTCACATAAACTGACTGTAAAATGTTAGAAAACAGCGTGCAATGTTGGAAAAAGCGAAGGAAATGTTGGCGGAGTTGTTTGTTTATTTAACCTAAGTCATTGTAACGACACCCCCGCAGTTAAATTTAGAAAACATTAAGTAAATGCAACAGGAATGCCTCATATATAAACAAATTATCACAACAGCCAACCAAAGTATCGACAACAAACTGCTTACAAAGTTGTGAAAATTGATTGCGAAGTTGGTTGTTTCATGCGGGATTGTTACCTGAGATATCATAATAACAAGTACCATAGTTAAAAGTTCGAAAATGTGAATAAATATTTCGAGAATTGCTGTTAAATTACCGTAGTGTTGCTCCAAGTATGTAGAGGTCATAGGTCAATACTATAATCTAGAATGTACTTTGTGCCAGCGATAACGATTTTAAAACATCCAAAAACATGAAATACCCGCCAATTCGGCTTAACTTGAAATGATCCATGCAGCTAAGGGGTTACGTGACCGACAAATGTTTAAAGTAAAGCATGATCGGGCGTGATTAGTACTTGCATGGGAGACTCCCTGAGTAAACGAGCAGTTTAATTTATTTTTTTGTTTCATCGCACACATAGTAAAGATATAAGGCCACGTTACTTCATTTTTTTTACAGTGATGGCAATCATTTATAGTGGAAAATCGTGGTTTTTTTGTAACTATTATAATTAAGGAAAAGTTTTCAAATTGCTTCTAATTTTCAAGAACAAGTTGTAGATGCTATCGGCACATAGTGGGTTTTAAGCCGTTAACACACCGGGAAAAGTTGTTCAAAGTGATGGCAAAGTTGTGCAAAGTTATGGAAACTTTGGTAGATATATCGGTATACATGACCTAAGTTATTGGCATATAGAAACGAGCAGCTGTAAAGTCAACACATTTAATAAATGCCAATTGAAAGCAACCTATAGATGTTCACATAAACTGACTGTAAAATGTTAGAAAACAGCGTGCAATGTTGGAAAAAGCGAAGGAAATGTTGGCGGAGTTGTTTGTTTATTTAACCTAAGTCATTGTAACGACACCCCCGCAGTTAAATTTAGAAAACATTAAGTAAATGCAACAGGAATGCCTCATATATAAACAAATTATCACAACAGCCAACCAAAGTATCGACAACAAACTGCTTACAAAGTTGTGAAAATTGATTGCGAAGTTGGTTGTTTCATGCGGGATTGTTACCTGAGATATCATAATAACAAGTACCATAGTTAAAAGTTCGAAAATGTGAATAAATATTTCGAGAATTGCTGTTAAATTACCGTAGTGTTGCTCCAAGTATGTAGAGGTCATAGGTCAATACTAGAATCTAGAATGTACTTTGTGCCAGCGATAACGATTTTAAAACATCCAAAAACATGAAATACCCGCCAATTCGGCTTAACTTGTAATGATCCATGCAGCTAAGTGGTTACGTGACCGACAAATGTTTAAAGTAAAGCATGATCGGGCGTGGTTAGTACTTTCATGGGAGACTCCCTGAGCAAACGAGCAGTTTAATTTATTTTTTTGTTTCATCACACACATAGTAAAGATATAAGACCACGTTACTTCATTCTTTTTTTACAGTGATGGCAATCATTTATAGTGGAAAATCGTGGTTTTTTTGTAACTATTATAATTAAGGAAAAGTTTTCAAATTGCTTCTAATTTTCAAGAACAAGTTGTAGATGCTATCGGCACATAGTGGGTTTTAAGCCGTTAACACACCGGGCAAAGTTGTTCAAAGTGATGGCAAAGTTGTGCAAAGTTATGGAAACTTTGGTAGATGTATCGGTATACATGGCCTAAGTTGTTGGCATATAGAAACGTGCAGCTGTAAAGTCAACACATTTAATAAATGCCAATTGAAAGCAACCTATAGATGTTCACATAAACTGACTGTAAAATGTTAGAAAACAGCGTGCAATGTTGGAAAAAGCGAAGGAAATGTTGGCGGAGTTGTTTGTTTATTTAACCTAAGTCATTGTAACGACACCCCCGCAGTTAAATTTAGAAAACATTAAGTAAATGCAACAGGAATGCCTCATATATAAACAAATTATCACAACAGCCAACCAAAGTATCGACAACAAACTGCTTACAAAGTTGTGAAAATTGATTGCGAAGTTGGTTGTTTCATGCGGGATTGTTACCTGAGATATCATAATAACAAGTACCATAGTTAAAAGTTCGAAAATGTGAATAAATATTTCGAGAATTGCTGTTAAATTACCGTAGTGTTGCTCCAAGTATGTAGAGGTCATAGGTCAATACTAGAATCTAGAATGTACTTTGTGCCAGCGATAACGATTTTAAAACATCCAAAAACATGAAATACCCGCCAATTCGGCTTAACTTGTAATGATCCATGCAGCTAAGTGGTTACGTGACCGACAAATGTTTAAAGTAAAGCATGATCGGGCGTGGTTAGTACTTTCATGGGAGACTCCCTGAGCAAACGAGCAGTTTAATTTATTTTTTTGTTTCATCACACACATAGTAAAGATATAAGACCACGTTACTTCATTCTTTTTTTACAGTGATGGCAATCATTTATAGTGGAAAATCGTGGTTTTTTTGTAACTATTATAATTAAGGAAAAGTTTTCAAATTGCTTCTAATTTTCAAGAACAAGTTGTAGATGCTATCGGCACATAGTGGGTTTTAAGCCGTTAACACACCGGGCAAAGTTGTTCAAAGTGATGGCAAAGTTGTGCAAAGTTATGGAAACTTTGGTAGATATATCGGTATACATGGCCTAAGTTGTTGGCATATAGAAACGTGCAGCTGTAAAGTCAACACATTTAATAAATGCCAATTGAAAGCAACCTATAGATGTTCACATAAACTGACTGTAAAATGTTAGAAAACAGCGTGCAATGTTGGAAAAAGCGAAGGAAATGTTGGCGGAGTTGTTTGTTTATTTAACCTAAGTCATTGTAACGACACCACCGCAGTTAAATTTAGAAAACATTAAGTAAATACAACAGGAATGCCTCATATATAAACAAATTATCACAACAGCCATCCAAAGTATCGACAACAAACTGCTTACAAAGTTGTGAAAATTGATTGCGAAGTTGGTTGTTTCAAGCGGGATTGTTACCTGAGATATCATAATAACAAGTACCATAGTTAAAAGTTCGAAAATGTGAATAAATATTTCGAGAATTGCTGTTAAATTACCGTAGTGTTGCTCCAAGTATGTAGAGGTCATAGGTCAATACTAGAATCTAGAATGTACTTTGTGCCAGCGATAACGATTTTAAAACATCCAAAAACATGAAATACCCGCCAATTCGGCTTAACTTGTAATGATCCATGCAGCTAAGTGGTTACGTGACCGACAAATGTTTAAAGTAAAGCATGATCGGGCGTGGTTAGTACTTTCATGGGAGACTCCCTGAGCAAACGAGCAGTTTAATTTATTTTTTTGTTTCATCACACACATAGTAAAGATATAAGACCACGTTACTTCATTCTTTTTTTTACAGTGATGGCAATCATTTATAGTGGAAAATCGTGGTTTTTTTGTAACTATTATAATTAAGGAAAAGTTTTCAAATTGCTTCTAATTTTCAAGAACAAGTTGTAGATGCTATCGGCACATAGTGGGTTTTAAGCCGTTAACACACCGGGCAAAGTTGTTCAAAGTGATGGCAAAGTTGTGCAAAGTTATGGAAACTTTGGTAGATATATCGGTATACATGGCCTAAGTTGTTGGCATATAGAAACGTGCAGCTGTAAAGTCAACACATTTAATAAATGCCAATTGAAAGCAACCTATAGATGTTCACATAAACTGACTGTAAAATGTTAGAAAACAGCGTGCAATGTTGGAAAAAGCGAAGGAAATGTTGGCGGAGTTGTTTGTTTATTTAACCTAAGTCATTGTAACGACACCACCGCAGTTAAATTTAGAAAACATTAAGTAAATACAACAGGAATGCCTCATATATAAACAAATTATCACAACAGCCATCCAAAGTATCGACAACAAACTGCTTACAAAGTTGTGAAAATTGATTGCGAAGTTGGTTGTTTCAAGCGGGATTGTTACCTGAGATATCATAATAACAAGTACCATAGTTAAAAGTTCGAAAATGTGAATAAATATTTCGAGAATTGCTGTTAAATTACCGTAGTGTTGCTCCAAGTATGTAGAGGTCATAGGTCAATACTAGAATCTAGAATGTACTTTGTGCCAGCGATAACGATTTTAAAACATCCAAAAACATGAAATACCCGCCAATTCGGCTTAACTTGTAATGATCCATGCAGCTAAGTGGTTACGTGACCGACAAATGTTTAAAGTAAAGCATGATCGGGCGTGGTTAGTACTTTCATGGGAGACTCCCTGAGCAAACGAGCAGTTTAATTTATTTTTTTGTTTCATCACACACATAGTAAAGATATAAGACCACGTTACTTCATTCTTTTTTTTACAGTGATGGCAATCATTTATAGTGGAAAATCGTGGTTTTTTTGTAACTATTATAATTAAGGAAAAGTTTTCAAATTGCTTCTAATTTTCAAGAACAAGTTGTAGATGCTATCGGCACATAGTGGGTTTTAAGCCGTTAACACACCGGGCAAAGTTGTTCAAAGTGATGGCAAAGTTGTGCAAAGTTATGGAAACTTTGGTAGATATATCGGTATACATGGCCTAAGTTGTTGGCATATAGAAACGTGCAGCTGTAAAGTCAACACATTTAATAAATGCCAATTGAAAGCAACCTATAGATGTTCACATAAACTGACTGTAAAATGTTAGAAAACAGCGTGCAATGTTGGAAAAAGCGAAGGAAATGTTGGCGGAGTTGTTTGTTTATTTAACCTAAGTCATTGTAACGACACCACCGCAGTTAAATTTAGAAAACATTAAGTAAATACAACATGAATGCCTCATATATAAACAAATTATCACAACAGCCATCCAAAGTATCGACAACAAACTGCTTACAAAGTTGTGAAAATTGATTGCGAAGTTGGTTGTTTCAAGCGGGATTGTTACCTGAGATATCATAATAACAATTACCATAGTTAAAAGTTCGAAAATGTGAATAAATATTTCGAGAATTGCTGTTAAATTACCGTAGTGTTGCTCCAAGTATGTAGAGGTCATAGGTCAATACTAGAATCTAGAATGTACTTTGTGCCAGCGATAACGATTTTAAAACATCCAAAAACATGAAATACCCGCCAATTCGGCTTAACTTGAAATGATCCATGCAGCTAAGTGGTTACGTGACCGACAAATGTTTAAAGTAAAGCATGATCGGGCGTGGTTAGTACTTGCATGGGAGACTCCCTGAGTAAACGAGCAGTTTAATTTATTTTTTTGTTTCATCACACACATAGTAAAGATATAAGGCCACGTTACTTCATTCTTTTTTTACAGTGATGGCAATCATTTATAGTGGAAAATCGTGGTTTTTTTGTAACTATTATAATTAAGGAAAAGTTTTCAAATTGCTTCTAATTTTCAAGAACAAGTTGTAGATGCTATCGGCACATAGTGGGTTTTAACCGTTAACACACCGGGCAAAGTTGTTCAAAGTGATGGCAAAGTTGTGCAAAGTTATGGAAACTTTGGTAGATATATCGGTATACATGACCTAAGTTGTTGGCATATATAAACGTACAGCTGTAAAGTCAACACATTTAATAAATGCCAATTGAAAGCAACCTATAGATGTTCACATAAAATGACTGTAAAATGTTAGAAAACAGCGTGCAATGTTGGAAAAAGCGAAGGAAATGTTGGCGGAGTTGTTTGTTTATTTAACCAAAGTCATTGTAACGACACCACCGCAGTTAAATTTAGAAAACATTAAGTAAATGCAACAGGAATGCCTCATATATAAACAAATTATCACAACAGCCATCCAAAGTATCGACAACAAACTGCTTACAAAGTTGTGAAAATTGATTGCGAAGTTGGTTGTTTCAAGCGGGATTGTTACCTGAGATATCATAATAACAAGTACCATAGTTAAAAGTTCGAAAATGTGAATAAATATTTCGAGAATTGCTGTTAAATTACCGTAGTGTTGCTCCAAGTATGTAGAGGTCATAGGTCAATACTAGAATCTAGAATGTACTTTGTGCCAGCGATAACGATTTTAAAACATCCAAAAACATGAAATACCCGCCAATTCGGCTTAACTTGAAATGATCCATGCAGCTAAGTGGTTACGTGACCGACAAATGTTTAAAGTAAAGCATGATCGGGCGTGGTTAGTACTTGCATGGGAGACTCCCTGAGTAAACGAGCAGTTTAATTTATTTTTTTGTTTCATCACACACATAGTAAAGATATAAGGCCACGTTACTTCATTCTTTTTTTACAGTGATGGCAATCATTTATAGTGGAAAATCGTGGTTTTTTTGTAACTATTATAATTAAGGAAAAGTTTTCAAATTGCTTCTAATTTTCAAGAACAAGTTGTAGATGCTATCGGCACATAGTGGGTTTTAACCGTTAACACACCGGGCAAAGTTGTTCAAAGTGATGGCAAAGTTGTGCAAAGTTATGGAAACTTTGGTAGATATATCGGTATACATGACCTAAGTTGTTGGCATATATAAACGTACAGCTGTAAAGTCAACACATTTAATAAATGCCAATTGAAAGCAACCTATAGATGTTCACATAAAATGACTGTAAAATGTTAGAAAACAGCGTGCAATGTTGGAAAAAGCGAAGGAAATGTTGGCGGAGTTGTTTGTTTATTTAACCAAAGTCATTGTAACGACACCACCGCAGTTAAATTTAGAAAACATTAAGTAAATGCAACAGGAATGCCTCATATATAAACAAATTATCACAACAGCCATCCAAAGTATCGACAACAAACTGCTTACAAAGTTGTGAAAATTGATTGCGAAGTTGGTTGTTTCAAGCGGGATTGTTACCTGAGATATCATAATAACAAGTACCATAGTTAAAAGTTCGAAAATGTGAATAAATATTTCGAGAATTGCTGTTAAATTACCGTAGTGTTGCTCCAAGTATGTAGAGGTCATAGGTCAATACTAGAATCTAGAATGTACTTTGTGCCAGCGATAACGATTTTAAAACATCCAAAAACATGAAATACCCGCCAATTCGGCTTAACTTGAAATGATCCATGCAGCTAAGTGGTTACGTGACCGACAAATGTTTAAAGTAAAGCATGATTGGGTGTGGTTAGTACTTGCATGGGAGACTCCCTGAGTAAATGAGCAGTTTAATTTTTTTTTTGTTTCATCACACACATAGTAAAGATATAAGGCCATGTTACTTCATTCTTTTTTACAGTGATGGCAATCATTTATAGTGGAAAATCGTGTTTTTTTTTGTAACTATTATAATTAAGGAAAAGTTTTCAAATTGCTTCTAATTTTCAAGAACAAGTTGTAGATGCTATCGGCACATAGTGGGTTTTAACCATTAACACACCGGGCAAAGTTGTTCAAAGTGATGGCTAAGTTGTGCAAAGTTATGGAAACTTTGGTAGATATATCGGTATACATGACCTAAGTTGTTGGCATATAGAAACGTGCAGCTGTAAAGTCAACACATTTAATAAATGCCAATTGAAAGCAACCTATAGATGTTCACATAAACTGACTGTAAAATGTTAGAAAACAGCGTGCAATGTTGGAAAAAGCGAAGGAAATGTTGGCGGAGTTGTTTGTTTATTTAACCTAAGTCATTGTAACGACACCACCGCAGTTAAATTTAGAAAACATTAAGTAAATGCAACAGGAATGCCTCATATATAAACAAATTATCACAACAGCCATCCAAAGTATCGACAACAAACTGCTTACAAAGTTGTGAAAATTGATTGCGAAGTTGGTTGTTTCATGCGGGATTGTTACCTGAGATATCATAATAACAAGTACCATAGTTAAAAGTTCGAAAATGTGAATAAATATTTCGAGAATTGCTGTTAAATTACCGTAGTGTTGCTCCAAGTATGTAGATGTCATAGGTCAATACTAGAATCTAGAATGTACTTTGTGCCAGCGATAACGATTTTAAAACATCCAAAAACATGAAATACCCGCCAATTCGGCTTAACTTGAAATGATCCATGCAGCTAAGTGGTTACGTGACCGACAAATGTTTAAAGTAAAGCATGATCGGGCGTGGTTAGTACTTGCATGGGAGACTCCCTGAGTAAATGAGCAGTTTAATTTATTTTTTTGTTTCATCACACACATAGTAAAGATATAAGGCCACGTTACTTCATTCTTTTTTACAGTGATGGCAATCATTTATAGTGGAAAATCGTGGTTTTTTTGTAACTATTATAATTAAGGAAAAGTTTTCAAATTGCTTCTAATTTTCAAGAACAAGTTGTAGATGCTATCGGCACATAGTGGGTTTTAACCATTAACACACCGGGCAAAGTTGTTCAAAGTGATGGCAAAGTTGTGCAAAGTTATGGAAACTTTGGTAGATATATCGGTATACATGACCTAAGTTGTTGGCATACAGAAACGTGCAGCTGTAAAGTCAACACATTTAATAAATGCCAATTGAAAGCAACCTATAGATGTTCACATAAACTGACTGTAAAATGTTAGAAAACAGCGTGCAATGTTGGAAAAAGCGAAGGAAATGTTGGCGGAGTTGTTTGTTTATTTAATCTAAGTCATTGTAACGACACCCCCGCAGTTAAATTTAGAAAACATTAAGTAAATGCAACAGGAATGCCTCATATATAAACAAATTATCACAACAGCCAACCAAAGTATCGACAACAAACTGCTTACAAAGTTGTGAAAATTGATTGCGAAGTTGGCTGTTTCATGCGGGATTGTTACCTGAGATATCATAATAACAAGTACCATAGTTAAAAGTTCGAAAATGTGAATAAATATTTCGAGAAGTGCTGTTAAATTACCGTAGTGTTGCTCCAAGTATGTAGAGGTCATAGGTCAATACTAGAATCTAGAATGTACTTTGTGCCAGCGATAACGATTTTAAAACATCCAAAAACATGAAATACCCGCCAATTCGGCTTAACTTGAAATGATCCATGCAGCTAAGTGGTTACGTGACTGACAAATGTTTAAAGTAAAGCATGATCGGGCGTGGTTAGTACTTGCATGGGAGACTCCCTGAGTAAATGAGCAGTTTAATTTATTTTTTTGTTTCATCACACACATAGTAAAGATATAAGGCCACGTTACTTCATTCTTTTTTACAGTGATGGCAATCATTTATAGTGGAAAATCGTGGTTTTTTTGTAACTATTATAATTAAGGAAAAGTTTTCAAATTGCTTCTAATTTTCAAGAACAAGTTGTAGATGCTATCGGCACATAGTGGGTTTTAACCATTAACACACCGGGCAAAGTTGTTCAAAGTGATGGCAAAGTTGTGCAAAGTTATGGAAACTTTGGTAGATATATCGGTATACATGACCTAAGTTGTTGGCATATAGAAACGTGCAGCTGTAAAGTCAACACATTTAATAAATGCCAATTGAAAGCAACCTATAGATGTTCACATAAACTGACTGTAAAATGTTAGAAAACAGCGTGCAATGTTGGAAAAAGCGAAGGAAATGTTGGCGGAGTTGTTTGTTTATTTAACCTAAGTCATTGTAACGACACCCCCGCAGTTAAATTTAGAAAACATTAAGTAAATGCAACAGGAATGCCTCATATATAAACAAATTATCACAACAGCCAACCAAAGTATCGACAACAAACTGCTTACAAAGTTGTGAAAATTGATTGCGAAGTTGGCTGTTTCATGCGGGATTGTTACCTGAGATATCATAATAACAAGTACCATAGTTAAAAGTTCGAAAATGTGAATAAATATTTCGAGAAGTGCTGTTAAATTACCGTAGTGTTGCTCCAAGTATGTAGAGGTCATAGGTCAATACTAGAATCTAGAATGTACTTTGTGCCAGCGATAACGATTTGAAAACATCCAAAAACATGAAATACCCGCCAATTCGGCTTAACTTGAAATGATCCATGCAGCTAAGTGGTTACGTGACCGACAAATGTTTAAAGTAAAGCATGATCGGGCGTGGTTAGTACTTGCATGGGAGACTCCCTGAGTAAACGAGCAGTTTAATTTATTTTTATGTTTCATCACACACATAGTAAAGATATAAGGCCACGTTACTTCATTCTTTTTTTACAGTGATGGCAATCATTTATAGTGGAAAATCGTGGTTTTTTGTAACTATTATAATTAAGGAAAAGTTTTCAAATTGCTTCTAATTTTCAAGAACAAGTTGTAGATGCTATCGGCACATAGTGGGTTTTAAGCCGTTAACACACCGGGCAAAGTTGTTCAAAGTGATGGCAAAGTTGTGCAAAGTTATGGAAACTTTGGTAGATATATCGGTATACATGACCTAAGTTGTTGGCATATAGAAACGTGCAGCTGTAAAGTCAACACATTTAATAAATGCCAATTGAAAGCAACCTATAGATGTTCACATAAACTGACTGTAAAATGTTAGAAAACAGCGTGCAATGTTGGAAAAAGCGAAGGAAATGTTGGCGGAGTTGTTTGTTTATTTAACCTAAGTCATTGTAACGACACCCCCGCAGTTAAATTTAGAAAACATTAAGTAAATGCAACAGGAATGCCTCATATATAAACAAATTATCACAACAGCCAACCAAAGTATCGACTACAAACTGCTTACAAAGTTGTGAAAATTGATTGCGAAGTTGGTTGTTTCATGCGGGATTGTTACCTGAGATATCATAATAACAAGTACCATAGTTAAAAGTTCGAAAATGTGAATAAATATTTCGAGAATTGCTGTTAAATTACCGTAGTGTTGCTCCAAGTATGTAGAGGTCATAGGTCAATACTAGAATCTAGAATGTACTTTGTGCCAGCGATAACGATTTTAAAACATCCAAAAACATGAAATACCCGCCAATTCGGCTTAACTTGAAATGATCCATGCAGCTAAGTGGTTACGTGACCGACAAATGTTTAAAGTAAAGCATGATCGGGAGTCGTTAGTACTTGCATGGGAGACTCCCTGAGTAAACGAGCAGTTTAATTTATTTTTTTGTTTCATCACACACATAGTAAAGATATAAGGCCACGTTACTTCATTCTTTTTTTACAGTGATGGCAATCATTTATAGTGGAAAATCGTGGTTTTTTGTAACTATTATAATTAAGGAAAAGTTTTCAAATTGCTTCTAATTTTCAAGAACAAGTTGTAGATGCTATCGGCACATAGTGGGTTTTAAGCCGTTAACACACCGGGCAAAGTTGTTCAAAGTGATGGCAAAGTTGTGCAAAGTTATGGAAACTTTGGTAGATATATCGGTATACATGACCTAAGTTGTTGGCATATAGAAACGTGCAGCTGTAAAGTCAACACATTTAATAAATGCCAATTGAAAGCAACCTATAGATGTTCACATAAACTGACTGTAAAATGTTAGAAAACAGCGTGCAATGTTGGAAAAAGCGAAGGAAATGTTGGCGGAGTTGTTTGTTTATTTAACCTAAGTCATTGTAACGACACCCCCGCAGTTAAATTTAGAAAACATTAAGTAAATGCAACAGGAATGCCTCATATATAAACAAATTATCACAACAGCCAACCAAAGTATCGACTACAAACTGCTTACAAAGTTGTGAAAATTGATTGCGAAGTTGGTTGTTTCATGCGGGATTGTTACCTGAGATATCATAATAACAAGTACCATAGTTAAAAGTTCGAAAATGTGAATAAATATTTCGAGAATTGCTGTTAAATTACCGTAGTGTTGCTCCAAGTATGTAGAGGTCATAGGTCAATACTAGAATCTAGAATGTACTTTGTGCCAGCGATAACGATTTTAAAACATCCAAAAACATGAAATACCCGCCAATTCGGCTTAACTTGAAATGATCCATGCAGCTAAGTGGTTACGTGACCGACAAATGTTTAAAGTAAAGCATGATCGGGAGTCGTTAGTACTTGCATGGGAGACTCCCTGAGTAAACGAGCAGTTTAATTTATTTTTTTGTTTCATCACACACATAGTAAAGATATAAGGCCACGTTACTTCATTCTTTTTTTTACAGTGATGGCAATCATTTATAGTGGAAAATCGTGGTTTTTTGTAACTATTATAATTAAGGAAAAGTTTTCAAATTGCTTCTAATTTTCAAGAACAAGTTGTAGATGCTATCGGCACATAGTGGGTTTTAACCGTTAACACACCGGGCAAAGTTGTTCAAAGTGATGGCAAAGTTGTGCAAAGTTATGGAAACTTTGGTAGATATATCGGTATACATGACCTAAGTTGTTGGCATATAGAAACGTGCAGCTGTAAAGTCAACACATTTAATAAATGCCAATTGAAAGCAACCTATAGATGTTCACATAAACTGACTGTAAAATGTTAGAAAACAGCGTGCAATGTTGGAAAAAGCGAAGGAAATGTTGGCGGAGTTGTTTTTTTATTTAACCTAAGTCATTGTAACGACACCACCGCAGTTAAATTTAGAAAACATTAAGTAAATGCAACAGGAATGCCTCATATATAAACAAATTATCACAACAGCCATCCAAAGTATCGACAACAAACTGCTTACAAAGTTGTGAAAATTGATTGCGAAGTTGGTTGTTTCAAGCGGGATTGTTACCTGAGATATCATAATAACAAGTACCATAGTTAAAAGTTCGAAAATGTGAATAAATATTTCGAGAATTGCTGTTAAATTACCGTAGTGTTGCTCCAAGTATGTAGAGGTCATAGGTCAATACTAGAATCTAGAATGTACTTTGTGCCAGCGATAACGATTTTAAAACATCCAAAAACATGAAATACCCGCCAATTCGGCTTAACTTGAAATGATCCATGCAGCTAAGTGGTTACGTGACCGACAAATGTTTAAAGTAAAGCATGATCGGGCGTGGTTAGTACTTGCATGGGAGACTCCCTGAGCAAACGAGCAGTTTAATTTATTTTTTTGTTTCATCACACACATAGTAAAGATATAAGGCCACGTTACTTCATTCTTTTTTTACAGTGATGGCAATCATTTATAGTGGAAAATCGTGGTTTTTTTGTAACTATTATAATTAAGGAAAAGTTTTCAAATTGCTTCTAATTTTCAAGAACAAGTTGTAGATGCTATCGGCACATAGTGGGTTTTAACCGTTAACACACCGGGCAAAGTTGTTCAAAGTGATGGCAAAGTTGTGCAAAGTTATGGAAACTTTGGTAGATATATCGGTATACATGACCTAAGTTGTTGGCATATAGAAACGTGCAGCTGTAAAGTCAACACATTTAATAAATGCCAATTGAAAGCAACCTATAGATGTTCACATAAACTGACTGTAAAATGTTAGAAAACAGCGTGCAATGTTGGAAAAAGCGAAGGAAATGTTGGCGGAGTTGTTTGTTTATTTAACCTAAGTCATTGTAACGACACCACCGCAGTTAAATTTAGAAAACATTAAGTAAATGCAACAGGAATGCCTCATATATAAACAAATTATCACAACAGCCATCCAAAGTATCGACAACAAACTGCTTACAAAGTTGTGAAAATTGATTGCGAAGTTGGTTGTTTCAAGCGGGATTGTTACCTGAGATATCATAATAACAAGTACCATAGTTAAAAGTTCGAAAATGTGAATAAATATTTCGAGAATTGCTGTTAAATTACCGTAGTGTTGCTCCAAGTATGTAGAGATCATAGGTCAATACTAGAATCTAGAATGTACTTTGTGCCAGCGATAACGATTTTAAAACATCCAAAAACATGAAATACCCGCCAATTCGGCTTAACTTGAAATGATCCATGCAGCTAAGTGGTTACGTGACCGACAAATGTTTAAAGTAAAGCATGATCGGGCGTGGTTAGTACTTGCATGGGAGACTCCCTGAGCAAACGAGCAGTTTAATTTATTTTTTTGTTTCATCACACACATAGTAAAGATATAAGGCCACGTTACTTCATTCTTTTTTTACAGTGATGGCAATCATTTATAGTGGAAAATCGTGGTTTTTTTGTAACTATTATAATTAAGGAAAAGTTTTCAAATTGCTTCTAATTTTCAAGAACAAGTTGTAGATGCTATCGGCACATAGTGGGTTTTAACCGTTAACACACCGGGCAAAGTTGTTCAAAGTGATGGCAAAGTTGTGCAAAGTTATGGAAACTTTGGTAGATATATCGGTATACATGACCTAAGTTGTTGGCATATAGAAACGTGCAGCTGTAAAGTCAACACATTTAATAAATGCCAATTGAAAGCAACCTATAGATGTTCACATAAACTGACTGTAAAATGTTAGAAAACAGCGTGCAATGTTGGAAAAAGCGAAGGAAATGTTGGCGGAGTTGTTTGTTTATTTAACCTAAGTCATTGTAACGACACCACCGCAGTTAAATTTAGAAAACATTAAGTAAATGCAACAGGAATGCCTCATATATAAACAAATTATCACAACAGCCATCCAAAGTATCGACAACAAACTGCTTACAAAGTTGTGAAAATTGATTGCGAAGTTGGTTGTTTCAAGCGGGATTGTTACCTGAGATATCATAATAACAAGTACCATAGTTAAAAGTTCGAAAATGTGAATAAATATTTCGAGAATTGCTGTTAAATTACCGTAGTGTTGCTCCAAGTATGTAGAGGTCATAGGTCAATACTAGAATCTAGAATGTACTTTGTGCCAGCGATAACGATTTTAAAACATCCAAAAACATGAAATACCCGCCAATTCGGCTTAACTTGAAATGATCCATGCAGCTAAGTGGTTACGTGACCGACAAATGTTTAAAGTAAAGCATGATCGGCCGTGGTTAGTACTTGCATGGGAGACTCCCTGAGCAAACGAGCAGTTTAATTTATTTTTTTGTTTCATCACACACATAGTAAAGATATAAGGCCACGTTACTTCATTCTTTTTTTTACTGTGATGGCAATCATTTATAGTGGAAAATCGTGGTTTTTTTGTAACTATTATAATTAAGGAAAAGTTTTCAAATTGCTTCTAATTTTCAAGAACAAGTTGTAGATGCTATCGGCACATAGTGGGTTTTAACCGTTAACACACCGGGCAAAGTTGTTCAAAGTGATGGCAAAGTTGTGCAAAGTTATGGAAACTTTGGTAGATATATCGGTATACATGACCTAAGTTGTTGGCATATAGAAACGTGCAGCTGTAAAGTCAACACATTTAATAAATGCCAATTGAAAGCAACCTATAGATGTTCACATAAACTGACTGTAAAATGTTAGAAAACAGCGTGCAATGTTGGAAAAAGCGAAGGAAATGTTGGCGGAGTTGTTTGTTTATTTAACCTAAGTCATTGTAACGACACCACCGCAGTTAAATTTAGAAAACATTAAGTAAATGCAACAGGAATGCCTCATATATAAACAAATTATCACAACAGCCATCCAAAGTATCGACAACAAACTGCTTACAAAGTTGTGAAAATTGATTGCGAAGTTGGTTGTTTCAAGCGGGATTGTTACCTGAGATATCATAATAACAAGTACCATAGTTAAAAGTTCGAAAATGTGAATAAATATTTCGAGAATTGCTGTTAAATTACCGTAGTGTTGCTCCAAGTATGTAGAGGTCATAGGTCAATACTAGAATCTAGAATGTACTTTGTGCCAGCGATAACGATTTTAAAACATCCAAAAACATGAAATACCCGCCAATTCGGCTTAACTTGAAATGATCCATGCAGCTAAGTGGTTACGTGACCGACAAATGTTTAAAGTAAAGCATGATCGGCCGTGGTTAGTACTTGCATGGGAGACTCCCTGAGCAAACGAGCAGTTTAATTTATTTTTTTGTTTCATCACACACATAGTAAAGATATAAGGCCACGTTACTTCATTCTTTTTTTACAGTGATGGCAATCATTTATAGTGGAAAATCGTGGTTTTTTTGTAACTATTATAATTAAGGAAAAGTTTTCAAATTGCTTCTAATTTTCAAGAACAAGTTGTAGATGCTATCGGCACATAGTGGGTTTCAAGCCGTTAACACACCGAGCAAAGTTGTTCAAAGTGATGGCAAAGTTGTGCAAAGTTATGGAAACTTTGGTAGATATATCGGTATACATGACCTAAGTTGTTGGCATATAGAAACGTGCAGCTGTAAAGTCAACACATTTAATAAATGCCAATTGAAAGCAACCTATAGATGTTCACATAAACTGACTGTAAAATGTTAGAAAACAGCGTGCAATGTTGGAAAAAGCGAAGGAAATGTTGGCGGAGTTGTTTGTTTATTTAACCTAAGTCATTGTAACGACACCACCGCAGTTAAATTTAGAAAACATTAAGTAAATGCAACAGGAATGCCTCATATATAAACAAATTATCACAACAGCCATCCAAAGTATCGACAACAAACTGCTTACAAAGTTGTGAAAATTGATTGCGAAGTTGGTTGTTTCAAGCGGGATTGTTACCTGAGATATCATAATAACAAGTACCATAGTTAAAAGTTCGAAAATGTGAATAAATATTTCGAGAATTGCTGTTAAATTACCGTAGTGTTGCTCCAAGTATGTAGAGGTCATAGGTCAATACTAGAATCTAGAATGTACTTTGTGCCAGCGATAACGATTTTAAAACATCCAAAAACATGAAATACCCGCCAATTCGGCTTAACTTGAAATGATCCATGCAGCTAAGTGGTTACGTGACCGACAAATGTTTAAAGTAAAGCATGATCGGCCGTGGTTAGTACTTGCATGGGAGACTCCCTGAGCAAACGAGCAGTTTAATTTATTTTTTTGTTTCATCACACACATAGTAAAGATATAAGGCCACGTTACTTCATTCTTTTTTTACAGTGATGGCAATCATTTATAGTGGAAAATCGTGGTTTTTTTGTAACTATTATAATTAAGGAAAAGTTTTCAAATTGCTTCTAATTTTCAAGAACAAGTTGTAGATGCTATCGGCACATAGTGGGTTTTAACCGTTAACACACCGGGCAAAGTTGTTCAAAGTGATGGCAAAGTTGTGCAAAGTTATGGAAACTTTGGTAGATATATCGGTATACATGACCTAAGTTGTTGGCATATAGAAACGTGCAGCTGTAAAGTCAACACATTTAATAAATGCCAATTGAAAGCAACCTATAGATGTTCACATAAACTGACTGTAAAATGTTAGAAAACAGCGTGCAATGTTGGATAAAGCGAAGGAAATGTTGGCGGAGTTGTTTGTTTATTTAACCTAAGTCATTGTAACGACACCCCCGCAGTTAAATTTAGAAAACATTAAGTAAATGCAACAGGAATGCCTCATATATAAACAAATTATCACAACAGCCAACCAAAGTATCGACTACAAACTGCTTACAAAGTTGTGAAAATTGATTGCGAAGTTGGTTGTTTCATGCGGGATTGTTACCTGAGATATCATAATAACAAGTACCATAGTTAAAAGTTCGAAAATGTGAATAAATATTTCGAGAATTGCTGTTAAATTACCGTAGTGTTGCTCCAAGTATGTAGAGGTCATAGGTCAATACTAGAATCTAGAATGTACTTTGTGCCAGCGATAACGATTTTAAAACATCCAAAAACATGAAATACCCGCCAATTCGGCTTAACTTGAAATGATCCATGCAGCTAAGTGGTTACGTGACCGACAAATGTTTAAAGTAAAGCATGATCGGGCGTGGTTAGTACTTGCATGGGAGACTCCCTAAGTAAACGAGCAGTTTAATTTATTTTTTTGTTTCATCACACACATAGTAAAGATATAAGGCCACGTTACTTCATTCTTTTTTTACAGTGATGGCAATCATTTATAGTGGAAACTCGTGGTTTTTTTTGTAACTATTATAATTAAGGAAAAGTTTTCAAATTGCTTCTAATTTTCAAGAACAAGTTGTAGATGCTATCGGCACATAGTGGGTTTTAAGCCGTTAACACACCGGGCAAAGTTGTTCAAAGTGATGGCAAAGTTGTGCAAAGTTATGGAAACTTTGGTAGATATATCGGTATACATGACCTAAGTTGTTGGCATATAGAAACGTGCAGCTGTAAAGTCAACACATTTAATAAATGCCAATTGAAAGCAACCTATATATGTTCACATAAACTGACTGTAAAATGTTAGAAAACAGCGTGCAATGTTGGAAAAAGCGAAGGAAATGTTGGCGGAGTTGTTTGTTTATTTAACCTAAGTCATTGTAACGACACCCCCGCAGTTAAATTTAGAAAACATTAAGTAAATGCAACAGGAATGCCTCATATATAAACAAATTATCACAACAGCCAACCAAAGTATCGACAACAAACTGCTTACAAAGTTGTGAAAATTGATTGCGAAGTTGGTTGTTTCAAGCGGGATTGTTACCTGAGATATCATAATAACAAGTACCATAGTTAAAAGTTCGAAAATGTGAATAAATATTTCGAGAATTGCTGTTAAATTACCGTAGTGTTGCTCCAAGTATGTAGAGGTCATAGGTCAATACTAGAATCTAGAATGTACTTTGTGCCAGCGATAACGATTTTAAAACATCCAAAAACATGAAATACCCGCCAATTCAGCTTAACTTGAAATGATCCATGCAGCTAAGTGGTTACGTGACCGACAAATGTTTAAAGTAAAGCACGATCGGGCGTGGTTAGTACTTGCATGGGAGACTCCCTGAGTAAACGAGCAGTTTAATTTATTTTTTTGTTTCATCACACACATAGTAAAGATATAAGGCCACGTTACTTCATTCTTTTTTTACAGTGATGGCAATCATTTATAGTGGAAAATCGTGTTTTTTTTGTAACTATTATAATTAAGGAAAAGTTTTCAAATTGCTTCTAATTTTCAAGAACAAGTTGTAGATGCTATAGGCACATAGTGGGTTTTAAGCCGTTAACACACCGGGCAAAGTTGTTCAAAGTGATGGCAAAGTTGTGCAAAGTTATGGAAACTTTGGTAGATATATCGGTATACATGACCTAAGTTGTTGGCATATAGAAACGTGCAGCTGTAAAGTCAACACATTTAATAAATGCCAATTGAAAGCAACCTATATATGTTCACATAAACTGACTGTAAAATGTTAGAAAACAGCGTGCAATGTTGGAAAAAGCGAAGGAAATGTTGGCGGAGTTGTTTGTTTATTTAACCTAAGTCATTGTAACGACACCCCCGCAGTTAAATTTAGAAAACATTAAGTAAATGCAACAGGAATGCCTCATATATAAACAAATTATCACAACAGCCAACCAAAGTATCGACAACAAACTGCTTACAAAGTTGTGAAAATTGATTGCGAAGTTGGTTGTTTCAAGCGGGATTGTTACCTGAGATATCATAATAACAAGTACCATAGTTAAAAGTTCGAAAATGTGAATAAATATTTCGAGAATTGCTGTTAAATTACCGTAGTGTTGCTCCAAGTATGTAGAGGTCATAGGTCAATACTAGAATCTAGAATGTACTTTGTGCCAGCGATAACGATTTTAAAACATCCAAAAACATGAAATACCCGCCAATTCAGCTTAACTTGAAATGATCCATGCAGCTAAGTGGTTACGTGACCGACAAATGTTTAAAGTAAAGCACGATCGGGCGTGGTTAGTACTTGCATGGGAGACTCCCTGAGTAAACGAGCAGTTTAATTTATTTTTTTGTTTCATCACACACATAGTAAAGATATAAGGCCACGTTACTTCATTCTTTTTTTACAGTGATGGCAATCATTTATAGTGGAAAATCGTGTTTTTTTTGTAACTATTATAATTAAGGAAAAGTTTTCAAATTGCTTCTAATTTTCAAGAACAAGTTGTAGATGCTATAGGCACATAGTGGGTTTTAAGCCGTTAACACACCGGGCAAAGTTGTTCAAAGTGATGGCAAAGTTGTGCAAAGTTATGGAAACTTTGGTAGATATATCGGTATACATGACCTAAGTTGTTGGCATATAGAAACGTGCAGCTGTAAAGTCAACACATTTAATAAATGCCAATTGAAAGCAACCTATATATGTTCACATAAACTGACTGTAAAATGTTAGAAAACAGCGTGCAATGTTGGAAAAAGCGAAGGAAATGTTGGCGGAGTTGTTTGTTTATTTAACCTAAGTCATTGTAACGACACCCCCGCAGTTAAATTTAGAAAACATTAAGTAAATGCAACAGGAATGCCTCATATATAAACAAATTATCACAACAGCCAACCAAAGTATCGACAACAAACTGCTTACAAAGTTGTGAAAATTGATTGCGAAGTTGGTTGTTTCAAGCGGGATTGTTACCTGAGATATCATAATAACAAGTACCATAGTTAAAAGTTCGAAAATGTGAATAAATATTTCGAGAATTGCTGTTAAATTACCGTAGTGTTGCCCCAAGTATGTAGAGGTCATAGGTCAATACTAGAATCTAGAATGTACTTTGTGCCAGCGATAACGATTTTAAAACATCCAAAAACATGAAATACCCGCCAATTCGGCTTAACTTGAAATGATCCATGCAGCTAAGTGGTTACGTGACCGACAAATGTTTAAAGTAAAGCATGATCGGGCGTGGTTAGTACTTGCATGGGAGACTCCCTGAGTAAACGAGCAGTTTAATTTATTTTTTTGTTTCATCACACACATAGTAAAGATATAAGGCCACGTTACTTCATTCTTTTTTTACAGTGATGGCAATCATTTATAGTGGAAAATCGTGGTTTTTTTGTAACTATTATAATTAAGGAAAAGTTTTCAAATTGCTTCTAATTTTCAAGAACAAGTTGTAGATGCTATCGGCTCATAGTGGGTTTTAAGCCGTTAGCACACCGGGCAAAGTTGTTCAAAGTGATGGCAAAGTTGTGCAAAGTTATGAAAACTTTGGTAGATATATCGGTATACATGACCTAAGTTGTTGGCATATAGAAACGTGCAGCTGTAAAGTCAACACATTTAATCAATGCCAATTGAAAGCAACCTATATATGTTCACATAAACTGACTGTAAAATGTTAGAAAACAGCGTGCAATGTTGGAAAAAGCGAAGGAAATGTTGGCGGAGTTGTTTGTTTATTTAACCTAAGTCATTGTAACGACACCCCCGCAGTTAAATTTAGAAAACATTAAGTAAATGCAACAGGAATGCCTCATATATAAACAAATTATCACAACAGCCAACCAAAGTATCGACAACAAACTGCTTACAAAGTTGTGAAAATTGATTGCGAAGTTGGTTGTTTCATGCGGGATTGTTACCTGAGATATCATAATAACAAGTACCATAGTTAAAAGTTCGAAAATGTGAATAAATATTTCGAGAATTGCTGTTAAATTACCGTAGTGTTGCTCCAAGTATGTAGAGGTCATAGGTCAATACTAGAATCTAGAATGTACTTTGTGCCAGCGATAACGATTTTAAAACATCCAAAAACATGAAATACACGCCAATTCAGCTTAACTTGAAATGATCCATGCAGCTAAGTGGTTACGTGACCGACAAATGTTTAAAGTAAAGCACGATCGGGCGTGGTTAGTACTTGCATGGGAGACTCCCTGAGTAAACGAGCAGTTTAATTTATTTTTTTGTTTCATCACACACATAGTAAAGATATAAGGCCACGTTACTTCATTCTTTTTTTACAGTGATGGCAATCATTTATAGTGGAACATCGTGGTTTCTTTGTAACTATTATAATTAAGGAAAAGTTTTCAAATTGCTTCTAATTTTCAAGAACAAGTTGTAGATGCTATCGGCACATAGTGGGTTTTAAGCCGTTAACACACCGGGCAAAGTTGTTCAAAGTGATGGCAAAGTTGTGCAAAGTTATGGAAACTTTGGTAGATATATCGGTATACATGACCTAAGTTGTTGGCATATAGAAACGTGCAGCTGTAAAGTCAACACATTTAATAAATGCCAATTGAAAGCAACCTATAGATGTTCACATAAACTGACTGTAAAATGTTAGAAAACAGCGTGCAATGTTGGAAAAAGCGAAGGAAATGTTGGCGGAGTTGTTTGTTTATTTAACCTAAGTCATTGTAACGACACCCCCGCAGTTAAATTTAGAAAACATTAAGTAAATGCAACAGGAATGCCTCATATATAAACAAATTATCACAACAGCCAACCAAAGTATCGACAACAAACTGCTTACAAAGTTGTGAAAATTGATTGCGAAGTTGGTTGTTTCAAGCGGGATTGTTACCTGAGATATCATAATAACAAGTACCATAGTTAAAAGTTCGAAAATGTGAATAAATATTTCGAGAATTGCTGTTAAATTACCGTAGTGTTGCTCCAAGTATGTAGAGGTCATAGGTCAATACTAGAATCTAGAATGTACTTTGTGCCAGCGATAACGATTTTAAAACATCCAAAAACATGAAATACCCGCCAATTCGGCTTAACTTGAAATGATCCATGCAGCTAAGTGGTTACGTGACCGACAAATGTTTAAAGTAAAGCATGATCGGCCGTGGTTAGTACTTGCATGGGAGACTCCCTGAGCAAACGAGCAGTTTAATTTATTTTTTTGTTTCATCACACACATAGTAAAGATATAAGGCCACGTTACTTCATTCTTTTTTTACAGTGATGGCAATCATTTATAGTGGAAAATCGTGGTTTTTTTTGTAACTATTATAATTAAGGAAAAGTTTTCAAATTGCTTCTAATTTTCAAGAACAAGTTGTAGATGCTATCGGCACATAGTGGGTTTTAAGCCGTTAACACACCGGGCAAAGTTGTTCAAAGTGATGGCAAAGTTGTGCAAAGTTATGGAAACTTTGGTAGATATATCGGTATACATGACCTAAGTTGTTGGCATATAGAAACGTGCAGCTGTAAAGTCAACACATTTAATAAATGCCAATTGAAAGCAACCTATATATGTTCACATAAACTGACTGTAAAATGTTAGAAAACAGCGTGCAATGTTGGAAAAAGCGAAGGAAATGTTGGCGGAGTTGTTTGTTTATTTAACCTAAGTCATTGTAACGACACCCCCGCAGTTAAATTTAGAAAACATTAAGTAAATGCAACAGGAATGCCTCATATATAAACAAATTATCACAACAGCCAACCAAAGTATCGACAACAAACTGCTTACAAAGTTGTGAAAATTGATTGCGAAGTTGGTTGTTTCAAGCGGGATTGTTACCTGAGATATCATAATAACAAGTACCATAGTTAAAAGTTCGAAAATGTGAATAAATATTTCGAGAATTGCTGTTAAATTACCGTAGTGTTGCCCCAAGTATGTAGAGGTCATAGGTCAATACTAGAATCTAGAATGTACTTTGTGCCAGCGATAACGATTTTAAAACATCCAAAAACATGAAATACCCGCCAATTCGGCTTAACTTGAAATGATCCATGCAGCTAAGTGGATACGTGACCGACAAATGTTTAAAGTAAAGCATGATCGGGCGTGGTTAGTACTTGCATGGGAGACTCCCTGAGTAAACGAGCAGTTTAATTTATTTTTTTGTTTCATCACACACATAGTAAAGATATAAGGCCACGTTACTTCATTCTTTTTTTACAGTGATGGCAATCATTTATAGTGGAAAATCGTGTTTTTTTTGTAACTATTATAATTAAGGAAAAGTTTTCAAATTGCTTCTAATTTTCAAGAACAAGTTGTAGATGCTATCGACACATAGTGGGTTTTAAGCTGTTAACACACCGGGCAAAGTTGTTCAAAGTGATGGCAAAGTTGTGCAAAGTTATGGAAACTTTGGTAGATATATCGGTATACATGACCTAAGTTGTTGGCATATAGAAACGTGCAGCTGTAAAGTCAACACATTTAATAAATGCCAATTGAAAGCAACCTATATATGTTCACATAAACTGACTGTAAAATGTTAGAAAACAGCGTGCAATGTTGGAAAAAGCGAAGGAAATGTTGGCGGAGTTGTTTGTTTATTTAACCTAAGTCATTGTAACGACACCCCCGCAGTTAAATTTAGAAAACATTAAGTAAATGCAACAGGAATGCCTCATATATAAACAAATTATCACAACAGCCAACCAAAGTATCGACAACAAACTGCTTACAAAGTTGTGAAAATTGATTGCGAAGTTGGTTGTTTCAAGCGGGATTGTTACCTGAGATATCATAATAACAAGTACCATAGTTAAAAGTTCGAAAATGTGAATAAATATTTCGAGAATTGCTGTTAAATTACCGTAGTGTTGCCCCAAGTATGTAGAGGTCATAGGTCAATACTAGAATCTAGAATGTACTTTGTGCCAGCGATAACGATTTTAAAACATCCAAAAACATGAAATACCCGCCAATTCAGCTTAACTTGAAATGATCCATGCAGCTAAGTGGTTACGTGACCGACAAATGTTTAAAGTAAAGCACGATCGGGCGTGGTTAGTACTTGCATGGGAGACTCCCTGAGTAAACGAGCAGTTTAATTTATTTTTTTGTTTCATCACACACATAGTAAAGATATAAGGCCACGTTACTTCATTCTTTTTTTACAGTGATGGCAATCATTTATAGTGGAACATCGTGGTTTCTTTGTAACTATTATAATTAAGGAAAAGTTTTCAAATTGCTTCTAATTTTCAAGAACAAGTTGTAGATGCTATCGGCACATAGTGGGTTTTAAGCCATTAACACACCGGGCAAAGTTGTTCAAAGTGATGGCAAAGTTGTGCAAAGTTATGGAAACTTTGGTAGATATATCGGTATACATGACCTAAGTTGTTGGCATATAGAAACGTGCAGCTGTAAAGTCAACACATTTAATAAATGCCAATTGAAAGCAACCTATATATGTTCACATAAACTGACTGTAAAATGTTAGAAAACAGCGTGCAATGTTGGAAAAAGCGAAGGAAATGTTGGCGGAGTTGTTTGTTTATTTAACCTAAGTCATTGTAACGACACCCCCGCAGTTAAATTTAGAAAACATTAAGTAAATGCAACAGGAATGCCTCATATATAAACAAATTATCACAACAGCCAACCAAAGTATCGACAACAAACTGCTTACAAAGTTGTGAAAATTGATTGCGAAGTTGGTTGTTTCATGCGGGATTGTTACCTGAGATATCATAATAACAAGTACCATAGTTAAAAGTTCGAAAATGTGAATAAATATTTCGAGAATTGCTGTTAAATTACCGTAGTGTTGCTCCAAGTATGTAGAGGTCATAGGTCAATACTAGAATCTAGAATGTACTTTGTGCCAGCGATAACGATTTTAAAACATCCAAAAACATGAAATACACGCCAATTCAGCTTAACTTGAAATGATCCATGCAGCTAAGTGGTTACGTGACCGACAAATGTTTAAAGTAAAGCATGATCGGCCGTGGTTAGTACTTGCATGGGAGACTCCCTGAGCAAACGAGCAGTTTAATTTATTTTTTTGTTTCATCACACACATAGTAAAGATATAAGGCCACGTTACTTCATTCTTTTTTTACAGTGATGGCAATCATTTATAGTGGAAAATCGTGGTTTTTTTTGTAACTATTATAATTAAGGAAAAGTTTTCAAATTGCTTCTAATTTTCAAGAACAAGTTGTAGATGCTATCGGCACATAGTGGGTTTTAAGCCGTTAACACACCGGGCAAAGTTGTTCAAAGTGATGGCAAAGTTGTGCAAAGTTATGGAAACTTTGGTAGATATATCGGTATACATGACCTAAGTTGTTGGCATATAGAAACGTGCAGCTGTAAAGTCAACACATTTAATAAATGCCAATTGAAAGCAACCTATATATGTTCACATAAACTGACTGTAAAATGTTAGAAAACAGCGTGCAATGTTGGAAAAAGCGAAGGAAATGTTGGCGGAGTTGTTTGTTTATTTAACCTAAGTCATTGTAACGACACCCCCGCAGTTAAATTTAGAAAACATTAAGTAAATGCAACAGGAATGCCTCATATATAAACAAATTATCACAACAGCCAACCAAAGTATCGACAACAAACTGCTTACAAAGTTGTGAAAATTGATTGCGAAGTTGGTTGTTTCAAGCGGGATTGTTACCTGAGATATCATAATAACAAGTACCATAGTTAAAAGTTCGAAAATGTGAATAAATATTTCGAGAATTGCTGTTAAATTACCGTAGTGTTGCCCCAAGTATGTAGAGGTCATAGGTCAATACTAGAATCTAGAATGTACTTTGTGCCAGCGATAACGATTTTAAAACATCCAAAAACATGAAATACCCGCCAATTCGGCTTAACTTGAAATGATCCATGCAGCTAAGTGGATACGTGACCGACAAATGTTTAAAGTAAAGCATGATCGGGCGTGGTTAGTACTTGCATGGGAGACTCCCTGAGTAAACGAGCAGTTTAATTTATTTTGTTGTTTCATCACACACATAGTAAAGATATAAGGCCACGTTACTTCATTCTTTTTTTACAGTGATGGCAATCATTTATAGTGGAAAATCGTGTTTTTTTTGTAACTATTATAATTAAGGAAAAGTTTTCAAATTGCTTCTAATTTTCAAGAACAAGTTGTAGATGCTATCGACACATAGTGGGTTTTAAGCTGTTAACACACCGGGCAAAGTTGTTCAAAGTGATGGCAAAGTTGTGCAAAGTTATGGAAACTTTGGTAGATATATCGGTATACATGACCTAAGTTGTTGGCATATAGAAACGTGCAGCTGTAAAGTCAACACATTTAATAAATGCCAATTGAAAGCAACCTATATATGTTCACATAAACTGACTGTAAAATGTTAGAAAACAGCGTGCAATGTTGGAAAAAGCGAAGGAAATGTTGGCGGAGTTGTTTGTTTATTTAACCTAAGTCATTGTAACGACACCCCCGCAGTTAAATTTAGAAAACATTAAGTAAATGCAACAGGAATGCCTCATATATAAACAAATTATCACAACAGCCAACCAAAGTATCGACAACAAACTGCTTACAAAGTTGTGAAAATTGATTGCGAAGTTGGTTGTTTCAAGCGGGATTGTTACCTGAGATATCATAATAACAAGTACCATAGTTAAAAGTTCGAAAATGTGAATAAATATTTCGAGAATTGCTGTTAAATTACCGTAGTGTTGCCCCAAGTATGTAGAGGTCATAGGTCAATACTAGAATCTAGAATGTACTTTGTGCCAGCGATAACGATTTTAAAACATCCAAAAACATGAAATACCCGCCAATTCGGCTTAACTTGAAATGATCCATGCAGCTAAGTGGTTACGTGACCGACAAATGTTTAAAGTAAAGCATGATCGGCCGTGGTTAGTACTTGCATGGGAGACTCCCTGAGCAAACGAGCAGTTTAATTTATTTTTTTGTTTCATCACACACATAGTAAAGATATAAGGCCACGTTACTTCATTCTTTTTTTACAGTGATGGCAATCATTTATAGTGGAAAATCGTGGTTTTTTTTGTAACTATTATAATTAAGGAAAAGTTTTCAAATTGCTTCTAATTTTCAAGAACAAGTTGTAGATGCTATCGGCACATAGTGGGTTTTAAGCCGTTAACACACCGGGCAAAGTTGTTCAAAGTGATGGCAAAGTTGTGCAAAGTTATGGAAACTTTGGTAGATATATCGGTATACATGACCTAAGTTGTTGGCATATAGAAACGTGCAGCTGTAAAGTCAACACATTTAATAAATGCCAATTGAAAGCAACCTATATATGTTCACATAAACTGACTGTAAAATGTTAGAAAACAGCGTGCAATGTTGGAAAAAGCGAAGGAAATGTTGGCGGAGTTGTTTGTTTATTTAACCTAAGTCATTGTAACGACACCCCCGCAGTTAAATTTAGAAAACATTAAGTAAATGCAACAGGAATGCCTCATATATAAACAAATTATCACAACAGCCAACCAAAGTATCGACAACAAACTGCTTACAAAGTTGTGAAAATTGATTGCGAAGTTGGTTGTTTCAAGCGGGATTGTTACCTGAGATATCATAATAACAAGTACCATAGTTAAAAGTTCGAAAATGTGAATAAATATTTCGAGAATTGCTGTTAAATTACCGTAGTGTTGCCCCAAGTATGTAGAGGTCATAGGTCAATACTAGAATCTAGAATGTACTTTGTGCCAGCGATAACGATTTTAAAACATCCAAAAACATGAAATACCCGCCAATTCGGCTTAACTTGAAATGATCCATGCAGCTAAGTGGATACGTGACCGACAAATGTTTAAAGTAAAGCATGATCGGGCGTGGTTAGTACTTGCATGGGAGACTCCCTGAGTAAACGAGCAGTTTAATTTATTTTTTTGTTTCATCACACACATAGTAAAGATATAAGGCCACGTTACTTCATTCTTTTTTTACAGTGATGGCAATCATTTATAGTGGAAAATCGTGTTTTTTTTGTAACTATTATAATTAAGGAAAAGTTTTCAAATTGCTTCTAATTTTCAAGAACAAGTTGTAGATGCTATCGACACATAGTGGGTTTTAAGCTGTTAACACACCGGGCAAAGTTGTTCAAAGTGATGGCAAAGTTGTGCAAAGTTATGGAAACTTTGGTAGATATATCGGTATACATGACCTAAGTTGTTGGCATATAGAAACGTGCAGCTGTAAAGTCAACACATTTAATAAATGCCAATTGAAAGCAACCTATATATGTTCACATAAACTGACTGTAAAATGTTAGAAAACAGCGTGCAATGTTGGAAAAAGCGAAGGAAATGTTGGCGGAGTTGTTTGTTTATTTAACCTAAGTCATTGTAACGACACCCCCGCAGTTAAATTTAGAAAACATTAAGTAAATGCAACAGGAATGCCTCATATATAAACAAATTATCACAACAGCCAACCAAAGTATCGACAACAAACTGCTTACAAAGTTGTGAAAATTGATTGCGAAGTTGGTTGTTTCAAGCGGGATTGTTACCTGAGATATCATAATAACAAGTACCATAGTTAAAAGTTCGAAAATGTGAATAAATATTTCGAGAATTGCTGTTAAATTACCGTAGTGTTGCCCCAAGTATGTAGAGGTCATAGGTCAATACTAGAATCTAGAATGTACTTTGTGCCAGCGATAACGATTTTAAAACATCCAAAAACATGAAATACCCGCCAATTCAGCTTAACTTGAAATGATCCATGCAGCTAAGTGGTTACGTGACCGACAAATGTTTAAAGTAAAGCACGATCGGGCGTGGTTAGTACTTGCATGGGAGACTCCCTGAGTAAACGAGCAGTTTAATTTATTTTTTTGTTTCATCACACACATAGTAAAGATATAAGGCCACGTTACTTCATTCTTTTTTTACAGTGATGGCAATCATTTATAGTGGAACATCGTGGTTTCTTTGTAACTATTATAATTAAGGAAAAGTTTTCAAATTGCTTCTAATTTTCAAGAACAAGTTGTAGATGCTATCGGCACATAGTGGGTTTTAAGCCATTAACACACCGGGCAAAGTTGTTCAAAGTGATGGCAAAGTTGTGCAAAGTTATGGAAACTTTGGTAGATATATCGGTATACATGACCTAAGTTGTTGGCATATAGAAACGTGCAGCTGTAAAGTCAACACATTTAATAAATGCCAATTGAAAGCAACCTATATATGTTCACATAAACTGACTGTAAAATGTTAGAAAACAGCGTGCAATGTTGGAAAAAGCGAAGGAAATGTTGGCGGAGTTGTTTGTTTATTTAACCTAAGTCATTGTAACGACACCCCCGCAGTTAAATTTAGAAAACATTAAGTAAATGCAACAGGAATGCCTCATATATAAACAAATTATCACAACAGCCAACCAAAGTATCGACAACAAACTGCTTACAAAGTTGTGAAAATTGATTGCGAAGTTGGTTGTTTCATGCGGGATTGTTACCTGAGATATCATAATAACAAGTACCATAGTTAAAAGTTCGAAAATGTGAATAAATATTTCGAGAATTGCTGTTAAATTACCGTAGTGTTGCTCCAAGTATGTAGAGGTCATAGGTCAATACTAGAATCTAGAATGTACTTTGTGCCAGCGATAACGATTTTAAAACATCCAAAAACATGAAATACACGCCAATTCAGCTTAACTTGAAATGATCCATGCAGCTAAGTGGTTACGTGACCGACAAATGTTTAAAGTAAAGCACGATCGGGCGTGGTTAGTACTTGCATGGGAGACTCCCTGAGTAAACGAGCAGTTTAATTTATTTTTTTGTTTCATCACACACATAGTAAAGATATAAGGCCACGTTACTTCATTCTTTTTTTACAGTGATGGCAATCATTTATAGTGGAACATCGTGGTTTCTTTGTAACTATTATAATTAAGGAAAAGTTTTCAAATTGCTTCTAATTTTCAAGAACAAGTTGTAGATGCTATCGGCACATAGTGGGTTTTAAGCCGTTAACACACCGGGCAAAGTTGTTCAAAGTGATGGCAAAGTTGTGCAAAGTTATGGAAACTTTGGTAGATATATCGGTATACATGACCTAAGTTGTTGGCATATAGAAACGTGCAGCTGTAAAGTCAACACATTTAATAAATGCCAATTGAAAGCAACCTATAGATGTTCACATAAACTGACTGTAAAATGTTAGAAAACAGCGTGCAATGTTGGAAAAAGCGAAGGAAATGTTGGCGGAGTTGTTTGTTTATTTAACCTAAGTCATTGTAACGACACCCCCGCAGTTAAATTTAGAAAACATTAAGTAAATGCAACAGGAATGCCTCATATATAAACAAATTATCACAACAGCCAACCAAAGTATCGACAACAAACTGCTTACAAAGTTGTGAAAATTGATTGCGAAGTTGGTTGTTTCAAGCGGGATTGTTACCTGAGATATCATAATAACAAGTACCATAGTTAAAAGTTCGAAAATGTGAATAAATATTTCGAGAATTGCTGTTAAATTACCGTAGTGTTGCTCCAAGTATGTAGAGGTCATAGGTCAATACTAGAATCTAGAATGTACTTTGTGCCAGCGATAACGATTTTAAAACATCCAAAAACATGAAATACCCGCCAATTCGGCTTAACTTGAAATGATCCATGCAGCTAAGTGGTTACGTGACCGACAAATGTTTAAAGTAAAGCATGATCGGCCGTGGTTAGTACTTGCATGGGAGACTCCCTGAGCAAACGAGCAGTTTAATTTATTTTTTTGTTTCATCACACACATAGTAAAGATATAAGGCCACGTTACTTCATTCTTTTTTTACAGTGATGGCAATCATTTATAGTGGAAAATCGTGGTTTTTTTTGTAACTATTATAATTAAGGAAAAGTTTTCAAATTGCTTCTAATTTTCAAGAACAAGTTGTAGATGCTATCGGCACATAGTGGGTTTTAAGCCGTTAACACACCGGGCAAAGTTGTTCAAAGTGATGGCAAAGTTGTGCAAAGTTATGGAAACTTTGGTAGATATATCGGTATACATGACCTAAGTTGTTGGCATATAGAAACGTGCAGCTGTAAAGTCAACACATTTAATAAATGCCAATTGAAAGCAACCTATATATGTTCACATAAACTGACTGTAAAATGTTAGAAAACAGCGTGCAATGTTGGAAAAAGCGAAGGAAATGTTGGCGGAGTTGTTTGTTTATTTAACCTAAGTCATTGTAACGACACCCCCGCAGTTAAATTTAGAAAACATTAAGTAAATGCAACAGGAATGCCTCATATATAAACAAATTATCACAACAGCCAACCAAAGTATCGACAACAAACTGCTTACAAAGTTGTGAAAATTGATTGCGAAGTTGGTTGTTTCAAGCGGGATTGTTACCTGAGATATCATAATAACAAGTACCATAGTTAAAAGTTCGAAAATGTGAATAAATATTTCGAGAATTGCTGTTAAATTACCGTAGTGTTGCCCCAAGTATGTAGAGGTCATAGGTCAATACTAGAATCTAGAATGTACTTTGTGCCAGCGATAACGATTTTAAAACATCCAAAAACATGAAATACCCGCCAATTCGGCTTAACTTGAAATGATCCATGCAGCTAAGTGGATACGTGACCGACAAATGTTTAAAGTAAAGCATGATCGGGCGTGGTTAGTACTTGCATGGGAGACTCCCTGAGTAAACGAGCAGTTTAATTTATTTTTTTGTTTCATCACACACATAGTAAAGATATAAGGCCACGTTACTTCATTCTTTTTTTACAGTGATGGCAATCATTTATAGTGGAAAATCGTGTTTTTTTTGTAACTATTATAATTAAGGAAAAGTTTTCAAATTGCTTCTAATTTTCAAGAACAAGTTGTAGATGCTATCGACACATAGTGGGTTTTAAGCTGTTAACACACCGGGCAAAGTTGTTCAAAGTGATGGCAAAGTTGTGCAAAGTTATGGAAACTTTGGTAGATATATCGGTATACATGACCTAAGTTGTTGGCATATAGAAACGTGCAGCTGTAAAGTCAACACATTTAATAAATGCCAATTGAAAGCAACCTATATATGTTCACATAAACTGACTGTAAAATGTTAGAAAACAGCGTGCAATGTTGGAAAAAGCGAAGGAAATGTTGGCGGAGTTGTTTGTTTATTTAACCTAAGTCATTGTAACGACACCCCCGCAGTTAAATTTAGAAAACATTAAGTAAATGCAACAGGAATGCCTCATATATAAACAAATTATCACAACAGCCAACCAAAGTATCGACAACAAACTGCTTACAAAGTTGTGAAAATTGATTGCGAAGTTGGTTGTTTCAAGCGGGATTGTTACCTGAGATATCATAATAACAAGTACCATAGTTAAAAGTTCGAAAATGTGAATAAATATTTCGAGAATTGCTGTTAAATTACCGTAGTGTTGCCCCAAGTATGTAGAGGTCATAGGTCAATACTAGAATCTAGAATGTACTTTGTGCCAGCGATAACGATTTTAAAACATCCAAAAACATGAAATACCCGCCAATTCAGCTTAACTTGAAATGATCCATGCAGCTAAGTGGTTACGTGACCGACAAATGTTTAAAGTAAAGCACGATCGGGCGTGGTTAGTACTTGCATGGGAGACTCCCTGAGTAAACGAGCAGTTTAATTTATTTTTTTGTTTCATCACACACATAGTAAAGATATAAGGCCACGTTACTTCATTCTTTTTTTACAGTGATGGCAATCATTTATAGTGGAACATCGTGGTTTCTTTGTAACTATTATAATTAAGGAAAAGTTTTCAAATTGCTTCTAATTTTCAAGAACAAGTTGTAGATGCTATCGGCACATAGTGGGTTTTAAGCCATTAACACACCGGGCAAAGTTGTTCAAAGTGATGGCAAAGTTGTGCAAAGTTATGGAAACTTTGGTAGATATATCGGTATACATGACCTAAGTTGTTGGCATATAGAAACGTGCAGCTGTAAAGTCAACACATTTAATAAATGCCAATTGAAAGCAACCTATATATGTTCACATAAACTGACTGTAAAATGTTAGAAAACAGCGTGCAATGTTGGAAAAAGCGAAGGAAATGTTGGCGGAGTTGTTTGTTTATTTAACCTAAGTCATTGTAACGACACCCCCGCAGTTAAATTTAGAAAACATTAAGTAAATGCAACAGGAATGCCTCATATATAAACAAATTATCACAACAGCCAACCAAAGTATCGACAACAAACTGCTTACAAAGTTGTGAAAATTGATTGCGAAGTTGGTTGTTTCAAGCGGGATTGTTACCTGAGATATCATAATAACAAGTACCATAGTTAAAAGTTCGAAAATGTGAATAAATATTTCGAGAATTGCTGTTAAATTACCGTAGTGTTGCTCCAAGTATGTAGAGGTCATAGGTCAATACTAGAATCTAGAATGTACTTTGTGCCAGCGATAACGATTTTAAAACATCCAAAAACATGAAATACCCGCCAATTCGGCTTAACTTGAAATGATCCATGCAGCTAAGTGGTTACGTGACCGACAAATGTTTAAAGTAAAGCATGATCGGCCGTGGTTAGTACTTGCATGGGAGACTCCCTGAGCAAACGAGCAGTTTAATTTATTTTTTTGTTTCATCACACACATAGTAAAGATATAAGGCCACGTTACTTCATTCTTTTTTTACAGTGATGGCAATCATTTATAGTGGAAAATCGTGGTTTTTTTTGTAACTATTATAATTAAGGAAAAGTTTTCAAATTGCTTCTAATTTTCAAGAACAAGTTGTAGATGCTATCGGCACATAGTGGGTTTTAAGCCGTTAACACACCGGGCAAAGTTGTTCAAAGTGATGGCAAAGTTGTGCAAAGTTATGGAAACTTTGGTAGATATATCGGTATACATGACCTAAGTTGTTGGCATATAGAAACGTGCAGCTGTAAAGTCAACACATTTAATAAATGCCAATTGAAAGCAACCTATATATGTTCACATAAACTGACTGTAAAATGTTAGAAAACAGCGTGCAATGTTGGAAAAAGCGAAGGAAATGTTGGCGGAGTTGTTTGTTTATTTAACCTAAGTCATTGTAACGACACCCCCGCAGTTAAATTTAGAAAACATTAAGTAAATGCAACAGGAATGCCTCATATATAAACAAATTATCACAACAGCCAACCAAAGTATCGACAACAAACTGCTTACAAAGTTGTGAAAATTGATTGCGAAGTTGGTTGTTTCAAGCGGGATTGTTACCTGAGATATCATAATAACAAGTACCATAGTTAAAAGTTCGAAAATGTGAATAAATATTTCGAGAATTGCTGTTAAATTACCGTAGTGTTGCCCCAAGTATGTAGAGGTCATAGGTCAATACTAGAATCTAGAATGTACTTTGTGCCAGCGATAACGATTTTAAAACATCCAAAAACATGAAATACCCGCCAATTCAGCTTAACTTGAAATGATCCATGCAGCTAAGTGGTTACGTGACCGACAAATGTTTAAAGTAAAGCACGATCGGGCGTGGTTAGTACTTGCATGGGAGACTCCCTGAGTAAACGAGCAGTTTAATTTATTTTTTTGTTTCATCACACACATAGTAAAGATATAAGGCCACGTTACTTCATTCTTTTTTTACAGTGATGGCAATCATTTATAGTGGAACATCGTGGTTTCTTTGTAACTATTATAATTAAGGAAAAGTTTTCAAATTGCTTCTAATTTTCAAGAACAAGTTGTAGATGCTATCGGCACATAGTGGGTTTTAAGCCGTTAACACACCGGGCAAAGTTGTTCAAAGTGATGGCAAAGTTGTGCAAAGTTATGGAAACTTTGGTAGATATATCGGTATACATGACCTAAGTTGTTGGCATATAGAAACGTGCAGCTGTAAAGTCAACACATTTAATAAATGCCAATTGAAAGCAACCTATATATGTTCACATAAACTGACTGTAAAATGTTAGAAAACAGCGTGCAATGTTGGAAAAAGCGAAGGAAATGTTGGCGGAGTTGTTTGTTTATTTAACCTAAGTCATTGTAACGACACCCCCGCAGTTAAATTTAGAAAACATTAAGTAAATGCAACAGGAATGCCTCATATATAAACAAATTATCACAACAGCCAACCAAAGTATCGACAACAAACTGCTTACAAAGTTGTGAAAATTGATTGCGAAGTTGGTTGTTTCAAGCGGGATTGTTACCTGAGATATCATAATAACAAGTACCATAGTTAAAAGTTCGAAAATGTGAATAAATATTTCGAGAATTGCTGTTAAATTACCGTAGTGTTGCTCCAAGTATGTAGAGGTCATAGGTCAATACTAGAATCTAGAATGTACTTTGTGCCAGCGATAACGATTTTAAAACATCCAAAAACATGAAATACCCGCCAATTCGGCTTAACTTGAAATGATCCATGCAGCTAAGTGGTTACGTGACCGACAAATGTTTAAAGTAAAGCATGATCGGTCGTGGTTAGTACTTGCATGGGAGACTCCCTGAGCAAACGAGCAGTTTAATTTATTTTTTTGTTTCATCACACACATAGTAAAGATATAAGGCCACGTTACTTCATTCTTTTTTTACAGTGATGGCAATCATTTATAGTGGAAAATCGTGGTTTTTTTTGTAACTATTATAATTAAGGAAAAGTTTTCAAATTGCTTCTAATTTTCAAGAACAAGTTGTAGATGCTATCGGCACATAGTGGGTTTTAAGCCGTTAACACACCGGGCAAAGTTGTTCAAAGTGATGGCAAAGTTGTGCAAAGTTATGGAAACTTTGGTAGATATATCGGTATACATGACCTAAGTTGTTGGCATATAGAAACGTGCAGATGTAAAGTCAACACATTTAATAAATGCCAATTGAAAGCAACCTATATATGTTCACATAAACTGACTGTAAAATGTTAGAAAACAGCGTGCAATGTTGGAAAAAGCGAAGGAAATGTTGGCGGAGTTGTTTGTTTATTTAACCTAAGTCATTGTAACGACACCCCCGCAGTTAAATTTAGAAAACATTAAGTAAATGCAACAGGAATGCCTCATATATAAACAAATTATCACAACAGCCAACCAAAGTATCGACAACAAACTGCTTACAAAGTTGTGAAAATTGATTGCGAAGTTGGTTGTTTCAAGCGGGATTGTTACCTGAGATATCATAATAAAAAGTACCATAGTTAAAAGTTCGAAAATGTGAATAAATATTTCGAGAATTGCTGTTAAATTACCGTAGTGTTGCCCCAAGTATGTAGAGGTCATAGGTCAATACTAGAATCTAGAATGTACTTTGTGCCAGCGATAACGATTTTAAAACATCCAAAAACATGAAATACCCGCCAATTCGGCTTAACTTGAAATGATCCATGCAGCTAAGTGGATACGTGACCGACAAATGTTTAAAGTAAAGCATGATCGGGCGTGGTTAGTACTTGCATGGGAGACTCCCTGAGTAAACGAGCAGTTTAATTTATTTTTTTGTTTCATCACACACATAGTAAAGATATAAGGCCACGTTACTTCATTCTTTTTTTACAGTGATGGCAATCATTTATAGTGGAAAATCGTGTTTTTTTTGTAACTATTATAATTAAGGAAAAGTTTTCAAATTGCTTCTAATTTTCAAGAACAAGTTGTAGATGCTATCGGCACATAGTGGATTTTAAGCTGTTAACACACCGGGCAAAGTTGTTCAAAGTGATGGCAAAGTTGTGCAAAGTTATGGAAACTTTGGTAGATATATCGGTATACATGACCTAAGTTGTTGGCATATAGAAACGTGCAGCTGTAAAGTCAACACATTTAATAAATGCCAATTGAAAGCAACCTATATATGTTCACATAAACTGACTGTAAAATGTTAGAAAACAGCGTGCAATGTTGGAAAAAGCGAAGGAAATGTTGGCGGAGTTGTTTGTTTATTTAACCTAAGTCATTGTAACGACACCCCCGCAGTTAAATTTAGAAAACATTAAGTAAATGCAACAGGAATGCCTCATATATAAACAAATTATCACAACAGCCAACCAAAGTATCGACAACAAACTGCTTACAAAGTTGTGAAAATTGATTGTGAAGTTGGTTGTTTCAAGCTGGATTGTTACCTGAGATATCATAATAACAAGTACCATAGTTAAAAGTTCGAAAATGTGAATAAATATTTCGAGAATTGCTGTTAAATTACCGTAGTGTTGCCCCAAGTATGTAGAGGTCATAGGTCAATACTAGAATCTAGAATGTACTTTGTGCCAGCGATAACGATTTTAAAACATCCAAAAACATGAAATACCCGCCAATTCAGCTTAACTTGAAATGATCCATGCAGCTAAGTGGTTACGTGACCGACAAATGTTTAAAGTAAAGCACGATCGGGCGTGGTTAGTACTTGCATGGGAGACTCCCTGAGTAAACGAGCAGTTTAATTTATTTTTTTGTTTCATCACACACATAGTAAAGATATAAGGCCACGTTACTTCATTCTTTTTTTACAGTGATGGCAATCATTTATAGTGGAACATCGTGGTTTCTTTGTAACTATTATAATTAAGGAAAAGTTTTCAAATTGCTTCTAATTTTCAAGAACAAGTTGTAGATGCTATCGGCACATAGTGGGTTTTAAGCCGTTAACACACCGGGCAAAGTTGTTCAAAGTGATGGCAAAGTTGTGCAAAGTTATGGAAACTTTGGTAGATATATCGGTATACATGACCTAAGTTGTTGGCATATAGAAACGTGCAGCTGTAAAGTCAACACATTTAATGAATGCCAATTGAAAGCAACCTATATATGTTCACATAAACTGACTGTAAAATGTTAGAAAACAGCGTGCAATGTTGGAAAAAGCGAAAGAAATGTTGGCGGAGTTGTTTGTTTATTTAACCTAAGTCATTGTAACGACACCCCCGCAGTTAAATTTAGAAAACATTAAGTAAATGCAACAGGAATGCCTCATATATAAACAAATTATCACAACAGCCAACCAAAGTATCGACAACAAACTGCTTACAAAGTTGTGAAAATTGATTGCGAAGTTGGTTGTTTCAAGCGGGATTGTTACCTGAGATATCATAATAACAAGTACCATAGTTAAAAGTTCGAAAATGTGAATAAATATTTCGAGAATTGCTGTTAAATTACCGTAGTGTTGCCCCAAGTATGTATAGGTCATAGGTCAATACTAGAATCTAGAATGTACTTTGTGCCAGCGATAACGATTTTAAAACATCCAAAAACATGAAATACCCGCCAATTCGGCTTAACTTGAAATGATCCATGCAGCTAAGTGGATACGTGACCGACAAATGTTTAAAGTAAAGCATAATCGGGCGTGGTTAGTACTTGCATGGGAGACTCCCTGAGTAAACGAGCAGTTTAATTTATTTTTTTGTTTCATCACACACATAGTAAAGATATAAGGCCACGTTACTTCATTCTTTTTTTACAGTGATGGCAATCATTTATAGTGGAAAATCGTGGTTTTTTTGTAACTATTATAATTAAGGAAAAGTTTTCAAATTGCTTCTAATTTTCAAGAACAAGTTGTAGATGCTATCGGCACATAATGGGTTTTAACCGTTAACACACCGGGCAAAGTTGTTCAAAGTGATGGCAAAGTTGTGCAAAGTTATGGAAACTTTGGTAGATATATCGGTATACATGACCTAAGTTGTTGGCATATAGAAACGTGCAGCTGTAAAGTCAACACATTTAATAAATGCCAATTGAAAGCAACCTATAGATGTTCACGTAAACTGACTGTAAAATGTTAGAAAACAGCGTGCAATGTTGGAAAAAGCGAAGGAAATGTTGGCGGAGTTGTTTGTTTATTTAACCTAAGTCATTGTAACGACACCACCGCAGTTAAATTTAGAAAACATTAAGTAAATGCAACAGGAAAGCCTCATATATAAACAAATTATCACAACAGCCATCCAAAGTATCGACAACAAACTGCTTACAAAGTTGTGAAAATTGATTGCGAAGTTGGTTGTTTCAAGCGGGATTGTTACCTGAGATATCATAATAACAAGTACCATAGTTAAAAGTTCGAAAATGTGAATAAATATTTCGAGAATTGCTGTTAAATTACCGTAGTGTTGCTCCAAGTATGTAGAGGTCATAGGTCAATACTAGAATCTAGAATGTACTTTGTGCCAGCGATAACGATTTTAAAACATCCAAAAACATGAAATACCCGCCAATTCGGCTTAACTTGAAATGATCCATGCAGCTAAGTGGTTACGTGACCGACAAATGTTTAAAGCAAAGCATGATCGGGCGTGGTTAGTACTTGCATGGGAGACTCCCTGAGTAAACGAGCAGTTTAATTTATTTTTTTTGTTTCATCACACACATAGTAAAGATATAAGGCCACGTTACTTCATTCTTTTTTTACAGTGATGGCAATCATTTATAGTGGAAAATCGTGGTTTTTTTGTAACTATTATAATTAAGGAAAAGTTTTCAAATTGCTTCTAATTTTCAAGAACAAGTTGTAGATGCTATCGGCACATAGTGGGTTTTAACCGTTAACACACCGGGCAAAGTTGTTCAAAGTGATGGCAAAGTTGTGCAAAGTTATGGAAACTTTGGTAGATATATCGGTATACATGACCTAAGTTGTTGGCATATAGAAACGTGCAGCTGTAAAGTCAACACATTTAATAAATGCCAATTGAAAGCAACCTATAGATGTTCACATAAACTGACTTTAAAATGTTAGAAAACAGCGTGCAATGTTGGAAAAAGCGAAGGAAATGTTGGCGGAGTTGTTTGTTTATTTAACCTAAGTCATTGTAACGACACCACCGCAGTTAAATTTAGAAAACATTAAGTAAATGCAACAGGAATGCCTCATATATAAACAAATTATCACAACAGCCATCCAAAGTATCGACAACAAACTGCTTACAAAGTTGTGAAAATTGATTGCGAAGTTGGTTGTTTCAAGCGGGATTGTTACCTGAGATATCATAATAACAAGTACCATAGTTAAAAGTTCGAAAATGTGAATAAATATTTCGAGAATTGCTGTTAAATTACCGTAGTGTTGCTCCAAGTATGTAGAGGTCATAGTTCAATACTAGAATCTAGAATGTACTTTGTGCCAGCGATAACGATTTTAAAACATCCAAAAACATGAAATACCCGCCAATTCGGCTTAACTTGAAATGATCCATGCAGCTAAGTGGTTACGTGACCGACAAATGTTTAAAGTAAAGCATGATCGGGCGTGGTTAGTACTTGCATGGGAGACTCCCTGAGTAAACGAGCAGTTTAATTTATTTTGTTGTTTCATCACACACATAGTAAAGATATAAGGCCACGTTACTTCATTCTTTTTTTTACAGTGATGGCAATCATTTATAGTGGAAAATCGTGTTTTTTTTGTAACTATTATAATTAAGGAAAAGTTTTCAAATTGCTTCTAATTTTCAAGAACAAGTTGTAGATGCTATCGGCACATAGTGGGTTTTAACCGTTAACACACCGGGCAAAGTTGTTCAAAGTGATGGCAAAGTTGTGCAAAGTTATGGAAACTTTGGTAGATATATCGGTATACATTACCTAAGTTGTTGGCATATAGAAACGTGCAGCTGTAAAGTCAACACATTTAATAAATGCCAATTGAAAGCAACCTATAGATGTTCACATAAACTGACTGTAAAATGTTAGAAAACAGCGTGCAATGTTGGAAAAAGCGAAGGAAATGTTGGCGGAGTTGTTTGTTTATTTAACCTAAGTCATTGTAACGACACCACCGCAGTTAAATTTAGAAAACATTAAGTAAATGCAACAGGAATGCCTCATATATAAACAAATTATCACAACAGCCATCCAAAGTATCGACAACAAACTGCTTACAAAGTTGTGAAAATTGATAGCGAAGTTGGTTGTTTCAAGCGGGATTGTTACCTGAGATATCATAATAACAAGTACCATAGTTAAAAGTTCGAAAATGTGAATAAATATTTCGAGAATTGCTGTTAAATTACCGTAGTGTTGCTCCAAGTATGTAGAGGTCATAGGTCAATACTAGAATCTAGAATGTACTTTGTGCCAGCGATAACGATTTTAAAACATCCAAAAACATGAAATACACGCCAATTCGGCTTAACTTGAAATGATCCATGCAGCTAAGTGGTTACGTGACCGACAAATGTTTAAAGTAAAGCATGATCGGGCGTGGTTAGTACTTGCATGGGAGACTCCCTGAGTAAACGAGCAGTTTAATTTATTTTTTGTTTCATCACACACATAGTAAAGATATAAGGCCACGTTACTTCATTCTTTTTTTACAGTGATGGCAATCATTTATAGTGGAAAATCGTGGTTTTTTTGTAACTATTATAATTAAGGAAAAGTTTTCAAATTGCTTCTAATTTTCAAGAACAAGTTGTAGATGTTATCGGCACATAGTGGGTTTTAACCGTTAACACACCGGGCAAAGTTGTTCAAAGTGATGGCAAAGTTGTGCAAAGTTATGGAAACTTTGGTAGATATATCGGTATACATGACCTAAGTTGTTGGCATATAGAAACGTGCAGCTGTAAAGTCAACACATTTAATAAATGCCAATTGAAAGCAACCTATAGATGTTCACATAAACTGACTGTAAAATGTTAGAAAACAGCGTGCAATGTTGGAAAAAGCGAAGGAAATGTTGGCGGAGTTGTTTGTTTATTTAACCTAAGTCATTGTAACGACACCACCGCAGTTAAATTTAGAAAACATTAAGTAAATGCAACAGGAATGCCTCATATATAAACAAATTATCACAACAGCCATCCAAAGTATCGACAACAAACTGCTTACAAAGTTGTGAAAATTGATTGCGAAGTTGGTTGTTTCAAGCGGGATTGTTACCTGAGATATCATAATAACAAGTACCATAGTTAAAAGTTCGAAAATGTGAATAAATATTTCGAGAATTGCTGTTAAATTACCGTAGTGTTGCTCCAAGTATGTAGAGGTCATAGGTCAATACTAGAATCTAGAATGTACTTTGTGCCAGCGATAACGATTTTAAAACATCCAAAAACATGAAATACCCGCCAATTCGGCTTAACTTGAAATGATCCATGCAGCTAAGTGGTTACGTGACCGACAAATGTTTAAAGTAAAGCATGATCGGGTGTGGTTAGTACATGCATGGGAGACTCCCCGAGTAAATGAGCAGTTTAATTTATTTTTTTGTTTCATCACACACATAGTAAAGATATAAGGCCACGTTACTTCATTCTTTTTTACAGTGATGGCAATCATTTATAGTGGAAAATCGTGGTTTTTTTGTAACTATTATAATTAAGGAAAAGTTTTCAAATTGCTTCTAATTTTCAAGAACAAGTTGTAGATGCTATCGGCACATAGTGGGTTTTAACCATTAACACACCGGGCAAAGTTGTTCAAAGTGATGGCAAAGTTGTGCAAAGTTATGGAAACTTTGGTAGATATATCGGTATACATGACCTAAGTTGTTGGCATATAGAAACGTGCAGCTGTAAAGTCAACACATTTAATAAATGCCAATTGAAAGCAACCTATAGATGTTCACATAAACTGACTGTAAAATGTTAGAAAACAGCGTGCAATGTTGGAAAAAGCGAAGGAAATGTTGGCGGAATTGTTTGTTTATTTAACCTAAGTCATTGTAACGACACCACCGCAGTTAAATTTAGAAAACATTAAGTAAATACAACAGGAATGCCTCATATATAAACAAATTATCACAACAGCCATCCAAAGTATCGACAACAAACTGCTTACAAAGTTGTGAAAATTGATTGCGAAGTTGGTTGTTTCAAGCGGGATTGTTACCTGAGATATCATAATAACAAGTACCATAGTTAAAAGTTCGAAAATGTGAATAAATATTTCGAGAATTGCTGTTAAATTACCGTAGTGTTGCTCCAAGTATGTAGAGGTCATAGGTCAATACTAGAATCTAGAATGTACTTTGTGCCAGCGATAACGATTTTAAAACATCCAAAAACATGAAATACCCGCCAATTCGGCTTAACTTGAAATGATCCATGCAGCTAAGTGGTTACGTGACCGACAAATGTTTAAAGTAAAGCATGATCGGGCGTGGTTAGTACTTGCATGGGAGACTCCCTGAGCAAACGAGCAGTTTAATTTATTTTTTTGTTTCATCACACACATAGTAAAGATATAAGACCACGTTACTGCATTCTTTTTTTACAGTGATGGCAATCATTTATAGTGGAAAATCGTGGTTTTTTTGTAACTATTATAATTAAGGAAAAGTTTTCAAATTGCTTCTAATTTTCAAGAACAAGTTGTAGATGCTATCGGCACATAGTGGGTTTTAAGCCGTTAACACACCGGGCAAAGTTGTTCAAAGTGATGGCAAAGTTGTGCAAAGTTATGGAAACTTTGGTAGATATATCGGTATACATGACCTAAGTTGTTGGCATATAGAAACGTGCAGCTGTAAAGTCAACACATTTAATAAATGCCAATTGAAAGCAACCTATAGATGTTCACATAAACTGACTGTAAAATGTTAGAAAACAGCGTGCAATGTTGGAAAAAGCGAAGGAAATGTTGGCGGAGTTGTTTGTTTATTTAACCTAAGTCATTGTAACGACACCCCCGCAGTTAAATTTAGAAAACATTAAGTAAATGCAACAGGAATGCCTCATATATAAACAAATTATCACAACAGCCAACCAAAGTATCGACAACAAACTGCTTACAAAGTTGTGAAAATTGATTGCGAAGTTGGTTGTTTCATGCGGGATTGTTACCTGAGATATCATAATAACAAGTACCATAGTTAAAAGTTCGAAAATGTGAATAAATATTTCGAGAAGTGCTGTTAAATTACCGTTGTGTTGCTCCAAGTATGTAGAGGTCATAGGTCAATACTAGAATCTAGAATGTACTTTGTGCCAGCGATAACGATTTTAAAACATCCAAAAACATGAAATACCCGCCAATTCGGCTTAACTTGAAATGATCCATGCAGCTAAGTGGTTACGTGACCGACAAATGTTTAAAGTAAAGCATGATCGGGCGTGGTTAGTACTTGCATGGGAGACTCCCTGAGTAAACGAGCAGTTTAATTTATTTTTTTGTTTCATCACACACATAGTAAAGATATAAGGCCACGTTACTTCATTCTTTTTTTACAGTGATGGCAATCATTTATAGTGGAAAATCGTGGTTTTTTTGTAACTATTATAATTAAGGAAAAGTTTTCAAATTGCTTCTAATTTTCAAGAACAAGTTGTAGATGCTATCGGCACATAGTGGGTTTTAACCGTTAACACACCGGGCAAAGTTGTTCAAAGTGATGGCAAAGTTGTGCAAAGTTATGGAAACTTTGGTAGATATATCGGTATACATGACCTAAGTTGTTGGCATATAGAAACGTGCAGCTGTAAAGTCAACACATTTAATAAATGCCAATTGAAAGCAACCTATAGATGTTCACATAAACTGACTGTAAAATGTTAGAAAACAGCGTGCAATGTTGGAAAAAGCGAAGGAAATGTTGGCGGAGTTGTTTGTTTATTTAACCTAAGTCATTGTAACGACACCACCGCAGTTAAATTTAGAAAACATTAAGTAAATGCAACAGGAATGCCTCATATATAAACAAATTATCACAACAGCCATCCAAAGTATCGACAACAAACTGCTTACAAAGTTGTGAAAATTGATTGCGAAGTTGGTTGTTTCAAGCGGGATTGTTACCTGAGATATCATAATAACAAGTACCATAGTTAAAAGTTCGAAAATGTGAATAAATATTTCGAGAATTGCTGTTAAATTACCGTAGTGTTGCTCCAAGTATGTAGAGGTCATAGGTCAATACTAGAATCTAGAATGTACTTTGTGCCAGCGATAACGATTTTAAAACATCCAAAAACATGAAATACCCGCCAATTCGGCTTAACTTGAAATGATCCATGCAGCTAAGTGGTTACGTGACCGACAAATGTTTAAAGTAAAGCATGATCGGGCGTGGTTAGTACATGCATGGGAGACTCCCCGAGTAAATGAGCAGTTTAATTTATTTTTTTGTTTCATCACACACATAGTAAAGATATAAGGCCACGTTACTTCATTCTTTTTTACAGTGATGGCAATCATTTATAGTGGAAAATCGTGGTTTTTTTGTAACTATTATAATTAAGGAAAAGTTTTCAAATTGCTTCTAATTTTCAAGAACAAGTTGTAGATGCTATCGGCACATAGTGGGTTTTAACCATTAACACACCGGGCAAAGTTGTTCAAAGTGATGGCAAAGTTGTGCAAAGTTATGGAAACTTTGGTAGATATATCGGTATACATGACCTAAGTTGTTGGCATATAGAAACGTGCAGCTGTAAAGTCAACACATTTAATAAATGCCAATTGAAAGCAACCTATAGATGTTCACATAAACTGACTGTAAAATGTTAGAAAACAGCGTGCAATGTTGGAAAAAGCGAAGGAAATGTTGGCGGAATTGTTTGTTTATTTAACCTAAGTCATTGTAACGACACCACCGCAGTTAAATTTAGAAAACATTAAGTAAATACAACAGGAATGCCTCATATATAAACAAATTATCACAACAGCCATCCAAAGTATCGACAACAAACTGCTTACAAAGTTGTGAAAATTGATTGCGAAGTTGGTTGTTTCAAGCGGGATTGTTACCTGAGATATCATAATAACAAGTACCATAGTTAAAAGTTCGAAAATGTGAATAAATATTTCGAGAATTGCTGTTAAATTACCGTAGTGTTGCTCCAAGTATGTAGAGGTCATAGGTCAATACTAGAATCTAGAATGTACTTTGTGCCAGCGATAACGATTTTAAAACATCCAAAAACATAAAATACCCGCCAAGTCGGCTTAACTTGAAATGATCCATGCAGCTAAGTGGTTACGTGACCGACAAATGTTTAAAGTAAAGCATGATCGGGCGTGGTTAGTACATGCATGGGAGACTCCCCGAGTAAATGAGCAGTTTAATTTATTTTTTTGTTTCATCACACACATAGTAAAGATATAAGGCCACGTTACTTCATTCTTTTTTACAGTGATGGCAATCATTTATAGTGGAAAATCGTGGTTTTTTTGTAACTATTATAATTAAGGAAAAGTTTTCAAATTGCTTCTAATTTTCAAGAACAAGTTGTAGATGCTATCGGCACATAGTGGGTTTTAACCATTAACACACCGGGCAAAGTTGTTCAAAGTGATGGCAAAGTTGTGCAAAGTTATGGAAACTTTGGTAGATATATCGGTATACATGACCTAAGTTGTTGGCATATAGAAACGTGCAGCTGTAAAGTCAACACATTTAATAAATGCCAATTGAAAGCAACCTATAGATGTTCACATAAACTGACTGTAAAATGTTAGAAAACAGCGTGCAATGTTGGAAAAAGCGAAGGAAATGTTGGCGGAATTGTTTGTTTATTTAACCTAAGTCATTGTAACGACACCACCGCAGTTAAATTTAGAAAACATTAAGTAAATACAACAGGAATGCCTCATATATAAACAAATTATCACAACAGCCATCCAAAGTATCGACAACAAACTGCTTACAAAGTTGTGAAAATTGATTGCGAAGTTGGTTGTTTCAAGCGGGATTGTTACCTGAGATATCATAATAACAAGTACCATAGTTAAAAGTTCGAAAATGTGAATAAATATTTCGAGAATTGCTGTTAAATTACCGTAGTGTTGCTCCAAGTATGTAGAGGTCATAGGTCAATACTAGAATCTAGAATGTACTTTGTGCCAGCGATAACGATTTTAAAACATCCAAAAACATAAAATACCCGCCAATTCGGCTTAACTTGAAATGATCCATGCAGCTAAGTGGTTACGTGACCGACAAATGTTTAAAGTAAAGCATGATCGGGCGTGGTTAGTACTTGCATGGGAGACTCCCTGAGCAAACGAGCAGTTTAATTTATTTTTTTGTTTCATCACACACATAGTAAAGATATAAGACCACGTTACTGCATTCTTTTTTTACAGTGATGGCAATCATTTATAGTGGAAAATCGTGGTTTTTTTGTAACTATTATAATTAAGGAAAAGTTTTCAAATTGCTTCTAATTTTCAAGAACAAGTTGTAGATGCTATCGGCACATAGTGGGTTTTAAGCCGTTAACACACCGGGCAAAGTTGTTCAAAGTGATGGCAAAGTTGTGCAAAGTTATGGAAACTTTGGTAGATATATCGGTATACATGACCTAAGTTGTTGGCATATAGAAACGTGCAGCTGTAAAGTCAACACATTTAATAAATGCCAATTGAAAGCAACCTATAGATGTTCACATAAACTGACTGTAAAATGTTAGAAAACAGCGTGCAATGTTGGAAAAAGCGAAGGAAATGTTGGCGGAGTTGTTTATTTATTTAACCTAAGTCATTGTAACGACACCCCCGCAGTTAAATTTAGAAAACATTAAGTAAATGCAACAGGAATGCCTCATATATAAACAAATTATCACAACAGCCAACCAAAGTATCGACAACAAACTGCTTACAAAGTTGTGAAAATTGATTGCGAAGTTGGTTGTTTCATGCGGGATTGTTACCTGAGATATCATAATAACAAGTACCATAGTTAAAAGTTCGAAAATGTGAATAAATATTTCGAGAAGTGCTGTTAAATTACCGTAGTGTTGCTCCAAGTATGTAGAGGTCATAGGTCAATACTATAATCTAGAATGTACTTTGTGCCAGCGATAACGATTTTAAAACATCCAAAAACATGAAATACCCGCCAATTCGGCTTAACTTGAAATGATCCATGCAGCTAAGTGGTTACGTGACCGACAAATGTTTAAAGTAAAGCATGATCGGGCGTGGTTAGTACTTGCATGGGAGACTCCCTGAGTAAACGAGCAGTTTAATTTATTTTTTTGTTTCATCACACACATAGTAAAGATATAAGGCCACGTTACTTCATTCTTTTTTTACAGTGATGGCAATCATTTATAGTGGAAAATCGTGGTTTTTTTGTAACTATTATAATTAAGGAAAAGTTTTCAAATTGCTTCTAATTTTCAAGAACAAGTTGTAGATGCTATCGGCACATAGTGGGTTTTAAGCCGTTAACACACCGGGCAAAGTTGTTCAAAGTGATGGCAAAGTTGTGCAAAGTTATGGAAACTTTGGTAGATATATCGGTATACATGACCTAAGTTGTTGGCATATAGAAACGTGCAGCTGTAAAGTCAACACATTTAATAAATGCCAATTGAAAGCAACCTATAGATGTTCACATAAACTGACTGTAAAATGTTAGAAAACAGCGTGCAATGTTGGAAAAAGCGAAGGAAATGTTGGCGGAGTTGTTTGTTTATTTAACCTAAGTCATTGTAACGACACCCCCGCAGTTAAATTTAGAAAACATTAAGTAAATGCAACAGGAATGCCTCATATATAAACAAATTATCACAACAGCCAACCAAAGTATCGACAACAAACTGCTTACAAAGTTGTGAAAATTGATTGCGAAGTTGGTTGTTTCATGCGGGATTGTTACCTGAGATATCATAATAACAAGTACCATAGTTAAAAGTTCGAAAATGTGAATAAATATTTCGAGAAGTGCTGTTAAATTACCGTAGTGTTGCTCCAAGTATGTAGAGGTCATAGGTCAATACTAGAATCTAGAATGTACTTTGTGCCAGCGATAACGATTTTAAAACATCCAAAAACATGAAATACCCGCCAATTCGGCTTAACTTGAAATGATCCATGCAGCTAAGTGGTTACGTAACCGACAAATGTTTAAAGTAAAGCATGATCGGGCGTGGTTAGTACTTGCATGGGAGACTCCCTGAGTAAACGAGCAGTTTAATTTATTTTTTTGTTTCATCACACACATAGTAAAGATATAAGGCCACGTTACTTCATTCTTTTTTTACAGTGATGGCAATCATTTATAGTGGAAAATCGTGGTTTTTTTGTAACTATTATAATTAAGGAAAAGTTTTCAAATTGCTTCTAATTTTCAAGAACAAGTTGTAGATGCTATCGGCACATAGTGGGTTTTAAGCCGTTAACACACCGGGCAAAGTTGTTCAAAGTGATGGCAAAGTTGTGCAAAGTTATGGAAACTTTGGTAGATATATCGGTATACATGACCTAAGTTGTTGGCATATAGAAACGTGCAGCTGTAAAGTCAACACATTTAATAAATGCCAATTGAAAGCAACCTATAGATGTTCACATAAACTGACTGTAAAATGTTAGAAAACAGCGTGCAATGTTGGAAAAAGCGAAGGAAATGTTGGCGGAGTTGTTTGTTTATTTAACCTAAGTCATTGTAACGACACCCCCGCAGTTAAATTTAGAAAACATTAAGTAAATGCAACAGGAATGCCTCATATATAAACAAATTATCACAACAGCCAACCAAAGTATCGACAACAAACTGCTTACAAAGTTGTGAAAATTGATTGCGAAGTTGGTTGTTTCATGCGGGATTGTTACCTGAGATATCATAATAACAAGTACCATAGTTAAAAGTTCGAAAATGTGAATAAATATTTCGAGAATTGCTGTTAAATTACCGTAGTGTTGCTCCAAGTATGTAGAGGTCATAGGTCAATACTAGAATCTAGAATGTACTTTGTGCCAGCGATAACGATTTTAAAACATCCAAAAACATGAAATACCCGCCAATTCGGCTTAACTTGAAATGATCCATGCAGCTAAGTGGTTACGTGACTGACAAATGTTTAAAGTAAAGCACCATCGGGCGTGGTTAGTACTTGCATGGGAGACTCCCTGAGTAAACGAGCAGTTTAATTTATTTTTTTGTTTCATCACACACATAGTAAAGATATAAGGCCACGTTACTTCATTCTTTTTTTACAGTGATGGCAATCATTTATAGTGGAAAATCGTGGTTTTTTTGTAACTATTATAATTAAGGAAAAGTTTTCAAATTGCTTCTAATTTTCAAGAACAAGTTGTAGATGCTATTGGCACATAATGGGTTTTAACCGTTAACACACCGGGCAAAGTTGTTCAAAGTGATGGCAAAGTTGTGCAAAGTTATGGAAACTTTGGTAGATATATCGGTATACATGACCTAAGTTGTTGGCATATAGAAACGTGCAGCTGTAAAGTCAACACATTTAATAAATGCCAATTGAAAGCAACCTATAGATGTTCACATAAACTGACTGTAAAATGTTAGAAAACAGCGTGCAATGTTGGAAAAAGCGAAGGAAATGTTGGCGGAGTTGTTTGTTTATTTAACCTAAGTCATTGTAACGACACCACCGCAGTTAAATTTAGAAAACATTAAGTAAATGCAACAGGAATGCCTCATATATAAACAAATTATCACAACAGCCATCCAAAGTATCGACAACAAACTGCTTACAAAGTTGTGAAAATTGATTGCGAAGTTGGTTGTTTCAAGCGGGATTGTTACCTGAGATATCATAATAACAAGTACCATAGTTAAAAGTTCGAAAATGTGAATAAATATTTCGAGAATTGCTGTTAAATTACCGTAGTGTTGCTCCAAGTATGTAGAGGTCATAGGTCAATACTAGAATCTAGAATGTACTTTGTGCCAGCGATAACGATTTTAAAACATCCAAAAACATGAAATACCCGCCAATTCGGCTTAACTTGAAATGATCCATGCAGCTAAGTGGTTACGTGACCGACAAATGTTTAAAGTAAAGCATGATCGGGCGTGGTTAGTACTTGCATGGGAGACTCCCTGAGTAAACGAGCAGTTTAATTTATTTTTTTGTTTCATCACACACATAGTAAAGATATAAGGCCACGTTACTTCATTCTTTTTTTACAGTGATGGCAATCATTTATAGTGGAAAATCGTGGTTTTTTTGTAACTATTATAATTAAGGAAAAGTTTTCAAATTGCTTCTAATTTTCAAGAACAAGTTGTAGATGCTATCGGCACATAGTGGGTTTTAACCGTTAACACACCGGGCAAAGTTGTTCAAAGTGATGGCAAAGTTGTGCAAAGTTATGGAAACTTTGGTAGATATATCGGTATACATGACCTAAGTTGTTGGCATATAGAAACGTACAGCTGTAAAGTCAACACATTTAATAAATGCCAATTGAAATCAACCTATAGATGTTCACATAAACTGACTGTAAAATGTTAGAAAACAGCGTGCAATGTTGGAAAAAGCGAAGGAAATGTTGGCGGAGTTGTTTGTTTATTTAACCTAAGTCATTGTAACGACACCACCGCAGTTAAATTTAGAAAACATTAAGTAAATGCAACAGGAATGCCTCATATATAAACAAATTATCACAACAGCCATCCAAAGTATCGACAACAAACTGCTTACAAAGTTGTGAAAATTGATTGCGAAGTTGGTTGTTTCAAGCGGGATTGTTACCTGAGATATCATAATAACAAGTACCATAGTTAAAAGTTCGAAAATGTGAATAAATATTTCGAGAATTGCTGTTAAATTACCGTAGTGTTGCTCCAAGTATGTAGAGGTCATAGGTCAATACTAGAATCTAGAATGTACTTTGTGCCAGCGATAACCATTTTAAAACATCCAAAAACATGAAATACCCGCCAATTCGGCTTAACTTGAAATGATCCATGCAGCTAAGTGGTTACGTGACCGACAAATGTTTAAAGTAAAGCATGATCGGGCGTGGTTAGTACTTGCATGGGAGACTCCCTGAGTAAACGAGCAGTTTAATTTATTTTTTTTGTTTCATCACACACATAGTAAAGATATAAGGCCACGTTACTTCATTCTTTTTTTACAGTGATGGCAATCATTTATAGTGGAAAATCGTGGTTTTTTTGTAACTATTATAATTAAGGAAAAGTTTTCAAATTGCTTCTAATTTTCAAGAACAAGTTGTAGATGCTATCGGCACATAGTGGGTTTTGACCGTTAACACACCGGGCAAAGTTGTTCAAAGTGATGGCAAAGTTGTGCAAAGTTATGGAAACTTTGGTAGATATATCGGTATACATGACCTAAGTTGTTGGCATATAGAAACGTGCAGCTGTAAAGTCAACACATTTAATAAATGCCAATTGAAAGCAACCTATAGATGTTCACATAAACTGACTGTAAAATGTTAGAAAACAGCGTGCAATGTTGGAAAAAGCGAAGGAAATGTTGGCGGAGTTGTTTGTTTATTTAACCTAAGTCATTGTAACGACACCACCGCAGTTAAATTTAGAAAACATTAAGTAAATGCAACAGGAATGCCTCATATATAAACAAATTATCACAACAGCCATCCAAAGTATCGACAACAAACTGCTTACAAAGTTGTGAAAATTGATTGCGAAGTTGGTTGTTTCAAGCGGGATTGTTACCTGAGATATCATAATAACAAGTACCATAGTTAAAAGTTCGAAAATGTGAATAAATATTTCGAGAATTTCTGTTAAATTACCGTAGTGTTGCTCCAAGTATGTAGAGGTCATAGTTCAATACTAGAATCTAGAATGTACTTTGTGCCAGCGATAACGATTTTAAAACATCCAAAAACATGAAATACCCGCCAATTCGGCTTAACTTGAAATGATCCATGCAGCTAAGTGGTTACGTGACCGACAAATGTTTAAAGTAAAGCATGATCGGGCGTGGTTAGTACTTGCATGGGAGACTCCCTGAGTAAACGAGCAGTTTAATTTATTTTTTTGTTTCATCACACACATAGTAAAGATATAAGGCCACGTTACTTCATTCTTTTTTTACAGTGATGGCAATCATTTATAGTGGAAAATCGTGGTTTTTTTGTAACTATTATAATTAAGGAAAAGTTTTCAAATTGCTTCTAATTTTCAAGAACAAGTTGTAGATGCTATCGGCACATAGTGGGTTTAAGCCGTTAACACACCGGGCAAAGTTGTTCAAAGTGATGGCAAAGTTGTGCAAAGTTATGGAAACTTTGGTAGATATATCGGTATACATGACCTAAGTTGTTGGCATATAGAAACGTGCAGCTGTAAAGTCAACACATTTAATAAATGCCAATTGAAAGCAACCTATAGATGTTCACATAAACTGACTGTAAAATGTTAGAAAACAGCGTGCAATGTTGGAAAAAGCGAAGGAAATGTTGGCGGAGTTGTTTGTTTATTTAACCTAAGTCATTGTAACGACACCACCGCAGTTAAATTTAGAAAACATGAAGTAAATGCAACAGGAATGCCTCATATATAAACAAATTATCACAACAGCCATCCAAAGTATCGACAACAAACTGCTTACAAAGTTGTGAAAATTGATTGCGAAGTTGGTTGTTTCAAGCGGGATTGTTACCTGAGATATCATAATAACAAGTACCATAGTTAAAAGTTCAAAAATGTGAATAAATATTTCGAGAATTGCTGTTAAATTACCGTAGTGTTGCTCCAAGTATGTAGAGGTCATAGGTCAATACTATAATCTAGAATGTACTTTGTGCCAGCGATAACGATTTTAAAACATCCAAAAACATGAAATACCCGCCAATTCGGCTTAACTTGAAATGATCCATGCAGCTAAGTGGTTACGTGACCGACAAATGTTTAAAGTAAAGCATGATCGGGCGTGGTTAGTACTTGCATGGGAGACTCCCTGAGTAAACGAGCAGTTTAACTTATTTTTTTTGTTTCATCACACACATAGTAAAGATATAAGGCCACGTTACTTCATTCTTTTTTTACAGTGATGGCAATCATTTATAGCGGAAAATCGTGGTTTTTTTGTAACTATTATAATTAAGGAAAAGTTTTCAAATTGCTTCTAATTTTCAAGAACAAGTTGTAGATGCTATCGGCACATAATGGGTTTTAACCGTTAACACACCGGGCAAAGTTGTTCAAAGTGATGGCAAAGTTGTGCAAAGTTATGGAAACTTTGGAAGATATATCGGTATACATGACCTAAGTTGTTGGCATATAGAAACGTGCAGCTGTAAAGTCAACACATTTAATAAATGCCAATTGAAAGCAACCTATAGATGTTCACATAAACTGACTGTAAAATGTTAGAAAACAGCGTGCAATGTTGGAAAAAGCGAAGGAAATGTTGGCGGAGTTGTTTGTTTATTTAACCTAAGTCATTGTAACGACACCACCGCAGTTAAATTTAGAAAACATTAAGTAAATGCAACAGGAATGCCTCATATATAAACAAATTATCACAACAGCCATCCAAAGTATCGACAACAAACTGCTTACAAAGTTGTGAAAATTGATTGCGAAGTTGGTTGTTTCAAGCGGGATTGTTACCTGAGATATCATAATAACAAGTACCATAGTTAAAAGTTCGAAAATGTGAATAAATATTTCGAGAATTGCTGTTAAATTACCGTAGTGTTGCTCCAAGTATGTAGAGGTCATAGGTCAATACTAGAATCTAGAATGTACTTTGTGCCAGCAATAACGATTTTAAATCATCCAAAAACATGAAATACCCGCCAATTCGGCTTAACTTGAAATGATCCATGCAGCTAAGTGGTTACGTGACCGACAAATGTTTAAAGTAAAGCATGATCGGGCGTGGTTAGTACTTGCATGGGAGACTCCCTGAGTAAACGAGCAGTTTAATTTATTATTTTGTTTCATCACACACATAGTAAAGATATAAGGCCACGTTACTTCATTCTTTTTTTACAGTGATGGCAATCATTTATAGTGGAAAATCGTGGTTTTTTTGTAACTATTATAATTAAGGAAAAGTTTTCAAATTGCTTCTAATTTTCAAGAACAAGTTGTAGATGCTATCGGCACATAGTGGGTTTTAACCGTTAACACACCGGGCAAAGTTGTTCAAAGTGATGGCAAAGTTGTGCAAAGTTATGGAAACTTTGGTAGATATATCGGTATACATGACCTAAGTTGTTGGCATATAGAAACGTGCAGCTGTAAAGTCAACACATTTAATAAATGCCAATTGAAAGCAACCTATAGATGTTCACATAAACTGACTGTAAAATGTTAGAAAACAGCGTGCAATGTTGGAAAAAGCGAAGGAAATGTTGGCGGAGTTGTTTGTTTATTTAACCTAAGTCATTGTAACGACACCACCGCAGTTAAATTTAGAAAACATTAAGTAAATGCAACAGGAATGCCTCATATATAAACAAATTATCACAACAGCCATCCAAAGTATCGACAACAAACTGCTTACAAAGTTGTGAAAATTGATTGCGAAGTTGGTTGTTTCAAGCGGGATTGTTACCTGAGATATCATAATAACAAGTACCATAGTTAAAAGTTCGAAAATGTGAATAAATATTTCGAGAATTGCTGTTAAATTACAGTAGTGTTGCTCCAAGTATGTAGAGGTCATAGTTCAATACTAGAATCTAGAATGTACTTTGTGCCAGCGATAACGATTTTAAAACATCCAAAAACATGAAATACCCGCCAATTCGGCTTAACTTGAAATGATCCATGCAGCTAAGTGGTTACGTGACCGACAAATGTTTAAAGTAAAGCATGATCGGGCGTGATTAGTACTTGCATGGGAGACTCCCTGAGTAAACGAGCAGTTTAATTTATTTTTTTGTTTCATCACACACATAGTAAAGATATAAGGCCACGTTACTTCATTCTTTTTTTACAGTGATGGCAATCATTTATAGTGGAAAATCGTGGTTTTTTTGTAACTATTATTATTAAGGAAAAGTTTTCAAATTGCTTCTAATTTTCAAGAACAAGTTGTAGATGCTATCGGCACATAGTGGGTTTTAAGCCGTTAACACACCGGGCAAAGTTGTTCAAAGTGATGGCAAAGTTGTGCAAAGTTATGGAAACTTTGGTAGATATATCGGTATACATGACCTAAGTTGTTGGCATATAGAAACGTGCAGCTGTAAAGTCAACACATTTAATAAATGCCAATTGAAAGCAACCTATAGATGTTCACATAAACTGACTGTAAAATGTTAGAAAACAGCGTGCAATGTTGGAAAAAGCGAAGGAAATGTTGGCGGAGTTGTTTGTTTATTTAACCTAAGTCATTGTAACGACACCACCGCAGTTAAATTTAGAAAACATTAAGTAAATTCAACAGGAATGCCTCATATATAAACAAATTATCACAACAGCCATCCAAAGTATCGACAACAAACTGCTTACAAAGTTGTGAAAATTGATTGCGAAGTTGGTTGTTTCAAGCGGGATTGTTGCCTGAGATATCATAATAACAAGTACCATAGTTAAAAGTTCGAAAATGTGAATAAATATTTCGAGAATTGCTGTTAAATTACCGTAGTGTTGCTCCAAGTATGTAGAGGTCATAGTTCAATACTAGAATCTAGAATGTACTTTGTGCCAGCGATAACGATTTTAAAACATCCAAAAACATGAAATACCCGCCAATTCGGCTTAACTTGAAATGATCCATGCAGCTAAGTGGTTACGTGACCGACAAATGTTTAAAGTAAAGCATGATCGGGCGTGGTTAGTACTTGCATGGGAGACTCCCTGAGTAAACGAGCAGTTTAATTTATTTTTTTGTTTCATCACACACATAGTAAAGATATAAGGCCACGTTACTTCATTCTTTTTTTACAGTGATGGCAATCATTTATAGTGGAAAATCGTGGTTTTTTTGTAACTATTATAAATAAGGAAAAGTTTTCAAATTGCTTCTAATTTTCAAGAACAAGTTGTAGATGCTATCGGCACATAGTGGGTTTTAAGCCGTTAACACACCGGGCAAAGTTGTTCAAAGTGATGGCAAAGTTGTGCAAAGTTATGGAAACTTTGGTAGATATATCGGTATACATGACCTAAGTTGTTGGCATATAGAAACGTGCAGCTGTAAAGTCAACACATTTAATAAATGCCAATTGAAAGCAACCTATAGATGTTCACATAAACTGACTGTAAAATGTTAGAAAACAGCGTGCAATGTTGGAAAAAGCGAAGGAAATGTTGGCGGAGTTGTTTGTTTATTTAACCTAAGTCATTGTAACGACACCACCGCAGTTAAATTTAGAAAACATGAAGTAAATGCAACAGGAATGCCTCATATATAAACAAATTATCACAACAGCCATCCAAAGTATCGACAACAAACTGCTTACAAAGTTGTGAAAATTGATTGCGAAGTTGGTTGTTTCAAGCGGGATTGTTACCTGAGATATCATAATAACAAGTACCATAGTTAAAAGTTCAAAAATGTGAATAAATATTTCGAGAATTGCTGTTAAATTACCGTAGTGTTGCTCCAAGTATGTAGAGGTCATAGGTCAATACTAGAATCTAGAATGTACTTTGTGCCAGCGATAACGATTTTAAAACATCCAAAAACATGAAATACCCGCCAATTCGGCTTAACTTGAAATGATCCATGCAGCTAAGTGGTTACGTGACCGACAAATGTTTAAAGTAAAGCATGATCGGGCGTGGTTAGTACTTGCATGGGAGACTCCCTGAGTAAACGAGCAGTTTAATTTATTTTTTTTGTTTCATCACACACATAGTAAAGATATAAGGCCACGTTACTTCATTCTTTTTTTACAGTGATGGCAATCATTTATAGTGGAAAATCGTGGTTTTTTTGTAACTATTATAATTAAGGAAAAGTTTTCAAATTGCTTCTAATTTTCAAGAACAAGTTGTAGATGCTATCGGCACATAATGGGTTTTAACCGTTAACACACCGGGCAAAGTTGTTCAAAGTGATGGCAAAGTTGTGCAAAGTTATGGAAACTTTGGTAGATATATCGGTATACATGACCTAAGTTGTTGGCATATAGAAACGTGCAGCTGTAAAGTCAACACATTTAATAAATGCCAATTGAAAGCAACCTATAGATGTTCACATAAACTGACTGTAAAATGTTAGAAAACAGCGTGCAATGTTGGAAAAAGCGAAGGAAATGTTGGCGGAGTTGTTTGTTTATTTAACCTAAGTCATTGTAACGACACCACCGCAGTTAAATTTAGAAAACATTAAGTAAATGCAACAGGAATGCCTCATATATAAACAAATTATCACAACAGCCATCCAAATTATCGACAACAAACTGCTTACAAAGTTGTGAAAATTGATTGCGAAGTTGGTTGTTTCAAGCGGGATTGTTACCTGAGATATCATAATAACAAGTACCATAGTTAAAAGTTCGAAAATGTGAATAAATATTTCGAGAATTGCTGTTAAATTACCGTAGTGTTGCTCCAAGTATGTAGAGGTCATAGGTCAATACTAGAATCTAGAATGTACTTTGTGCCAGCGATAACGATTTTAAAACATCCAAAAACATGAAATACCCGCCAATTCGGCTTAACTTGAAATGATCCATGCAGCTAAGTGGTTACGTGACCGACAAATGTTTAAAGTAAAGCATGATCGGGCGTGGTTAGTACTTGCATGGGAGACTCCCTGAGTAAACGAGCAGTTTAATTTATTTTTTTGTTTCATCACACACATAGTAAAGATATAAGGCCACGTTACTTCATTCTTTTTTTACAGTGATGGCAATCATTTATAGTGGAAAATCGTGGTTTTTTTGTAACTATTATAATTAAGGAAAAGTTTTCAAATTGCTTCTAATTTTCAAGAACAAGTTGTAGATGCTATCGGCACATAGTGGGTTTTAAGCCGTTAACACACCGGGCAAAGTTGTTCAAAGTGATGGCAAAGTTGTGCAAAGTTATGGAAACTTTGATAGATATATCGGTATACATGACCTAAGTTGTTGGCATATAGAAACGTGCAGCTGTAAAGTCAACACATTTAATAAATGCCAATTGAAAGCAACCTATAGATGTTCACATAAACTGACTGTAAAATGTTAGAAAACAGCGTGCAATGTTGGAAAAAGCGAAGGAAATGTTGGCGGAATTGTTTGTTTATTTAACCTAAGTCATTGTAACGACACCCCCGCAGTTAAATTTAGAAAACATTAAGTAAATGCAACAGGAATGCCTCATATATAAACAAATTATCACAACAGCCAACCAAAGTATCGACTACAAACTGCTTACAAAGTTGTGAAAATTGATTGCGAAGTTGGTTGTTTCATGCGGGATTGTTACCTGAGATATCATAATAACAAGTACCATAGTTAAAAGTTCGAAAATGTGAATAAATATTTCGAGAATTGCTGTTAAATTACCGTAGTGTTGCTCCAAGTATGTAGAGGTCATAGGTCAATACTAGAATCTAGAATGTACTTTGTGCCAGCGATAACGATTTTAAAACATCCAAAAACATGAAATACCCGCCAATTCGGCTTAACTTGAAATGATCCATGCAGCTAAGTGGTTACGTGACCGACAAATGTTTAAAGTAAAGCATGATCGGGAGTCGTTAGTACTTGCATGGGAGACTCCCTGAGTAAACGAGCAGTTTAATTTATTTTTTTGTTTCATCACACACATAGTAAAGATATAAGGCCACGTTACTTCATTCTGTTTTTTTACAGTGATGGCAATCATTTATAGTGGAAAATCGTGGTTTTTTGTAACTATTATAATTAAGGAAAAGTTTTCAAATTGCTTCTAATTTTCAAGAACAAGTTGTAGATGCTATCGGCACATAGTGGGTTTTAACCGTTAACACACCGGGCAAAGTTGTTCAAAGTGATGGCAAAGTTGTGCAAAGTTATGGAAACTTTGGTAGATATATCGGTATACATGACCTAAGTTGTTGGCATATAGAAACGTGCAGCTGTAAAGTCAACACATTTAATAAATGCCAATTGAAAGCAACCTATAGATGTTCACATAAACTGACTGTAAAATGTTAGAAAACAGCGTGCAATGTTGGAAAAAGCGAAGGAAATGTTGGCGGAGTTGTTTGTTTATTTAACCTAAGTCATTGTAACGACACCACCGCAGTTAAATTTAGAAAACATTAAGTAAATGCAACAGGAATGCCTCATATATAAACAAATTATCACAACAGCCATCCAAAGTATCGACAACAAACTGCTTACAAAGTTGTGAAAATTGATTGCGAAGTTGGTTGTTTCAAGCGGGATTGTTACCTGAGATATCATAATAACAAGTACCATAGTTAAAAGTTCGAAAATGTGAATAAATATTTCGAGAATTGCTGTTAAATTACCGTAGTGTTGCTCCAAGTATGTAGAGGTCATAGGTCAATACTAGAATCTAGAATGTACTTTGTGCCAGCGATAACGATTTTAAAACATCCAAAAACATGAAATACCCGCCAATTCGGCTTAACTTGAAATGATCCATGCAGCTAAGTGGTTACGTGACCGACAAATGTTTAAAGTAAAGCATGATCGGGCGTGGTTAGTACTTGCATGGGAGACTCCCTGAGCAAACGAGCAGTTTAATTTATTTTTTTGTTTCATCACACACATAGTAAAGATATAAGGCCACGTTACTTCATTCTTTTTTTACAGTGATGGCAATCATTTATAGTGGAAAATCGTGGTTTTTTTGTAACTATTATAATTAAGGAAAAGTTTTCAAATTGCTTCTAATTTTCAAGAACAAGTTGTAGATGCTATCGGCACATAGTGGGTTTTAACCGTTAACACACCGGGCAAAGTTGTTCAAAGTGATGGCAAAGTTGTGCAAAGTTATGGAAACTTTGGTAGATATATCGGTATACATGACCTAAGTTGTTGGCATATAGAAACGTGCAGCTGTAAAGTCAACACATTTAATAAATGCCAATTGAAAGCAACCTATAGATGTTCACATAAACTGACTGTAAAATGTTAGAAAACAGCGTGCAATGTTGGAAAAAGCGAAGGAAATGTTGGCGGAGTTGTTTGTTTATTTAACCTAAGTCATTGTAACGACACCACCGCAGTTAAATTTAGAAAACATTAAGTAAATGCAACAGGAATGCCTCATATATAAACAAATTATCACAACAGCCATCCAAAGTATCGACAACAAACTGCTTACAAAGTTGTGAAAATTGATTGCGAAGTTGGTTGTTTCAAGCGGGATTGTTACCTGAGATATCATAATAACAAGTACCATAGTTAAAAGTTCGAAAATGTGAATAAATATTTCGAGAATTGCTGTTAAATTACAGTAGTGTTGCTCCAAGTATGTAGAGATCATAGGTCAATACTAGAATCTAGAATGTACTTTGTGCCAGCGATAACGATTTTAAAACTTCCAAAAACATGAAATACCCGCCAATTCGGCTTAACTTGAAATGATCCATGCAGCTAAGTGGTTACGTGACCGACAAATGTTTAAAGTAAAGCATGATCGGGCGTGGTTAGTACTTGCATGGGAGACTCCCTGAGCAAACGAGCAGTTTAATTTATTTTTTTGTTTCATCACACACATAGTAAAGATATAAGGCCACGTTACTTCATTCTTTTTTTACAGTGATGGCAATCATTTATAGTGGAAAATCGTGGTTTTTTTGTAACTATTATAATTAAGGAAAAGTTTTCAAATTGCTTCTAATTTTCAAGAACAAGTTGTAGATGCTATCGGCACATAGTGGGTTTTAACCGTTAACACACCGGGCAAAGTTGTTCAAAGTGATGGCAAAGTTGTGCAAAGTTATGGAAACTTTGGTAGATATATCGGTATACATGACCTAAGTTGTTGGCATATAGAAACGTGCAGCTGTAAAGTCAACACATTTAATAAATGCCAATTGAAAGCAACCTATAGATGTTCACATAAACTGACTGTAAAATGTTAGAAAACAGCGTGCAATGTTGGAAAAAGCGAAGGAAATGTTGGCGGAGTTGTTTGTTTATTTAACCTAAGTCATTGTAACGACACCACCGCAGTTAAATTTAGAAAACATTAAGTAAATGCAACAGGAATGCCTCATATATAAACAAATTATCACAACAGCCATCCAAAGTATCGACAACAAACTGCTTACAAAGTTGTGAAAATTGATTGCGAAGTTGGTTGTTTCAAGCGGGATTGTTACCTGAGATATCATAATAACAAGTACCATAGTTAAAAGTTCGAAAATGTGAATAAATATTTCGAGAATTGCTGTTAAATTACCGTAGTGTTGCTCCAAGTATGTAGAGGTCATAGGTCAATACTAGAATCTAGAATGTACTTTGTGCCAGCGATAACGATTTTAAAACATCCAAAAACATGAAATACCCGCCAATTCGGCTTAACTTGAAATGATCCATGCAGCTAAGTGGTTACGTGACCGACAAATGTTTAAAGTAAAGCATGATCGGCCGTGGTTAGTACTTGCATGGGAGACTCCCTGAGCAAACGAGCAGTTTAATTTATTTTTTTGTTTCATCACACACATAGTAAAGATATAAGGCCACGTTACTTCATTCTTTTTTTTACTGTGATGGCAATCATTTATAGTGGAAAATCGTGGTTTTTTTGTAACTATTATAATTAAGGAAAAGTTTTCAAATTGCTTCTAATTTTCAAGAACAAGTTGTAGATGCTATCGGCACATAGTGGGTTTTAACCGTTAACACACCGGGCAAAGTTGTTCAAAGTGATGGCAAAGTTGTGCAAAGTTATGGAAACTTTGGTAGATATATCGGTATACATGACCTAAGTTGTTGGCATATAGAAACGTGCAGCTGTAAAGTCAACACATTTAATAAATGCCAATTGAAAGCAACCTATAGATGTTCACATAAACTGACTGTAAAATGTTAGAAAACAGCGTGCAATGTTGGAAAAAGCGAAGGAAATGTTGGCGGAGTTGTTTGTTTATTTAACCTAAGTCATTGTAACGACACCACCGCAGTTAAATTTAGAAAACATTAAGTAAATGCAACAGGAATGCCTCATATATAAACAAATTATCACAACAGCCATCCAAAGTATCGACAACAAACTGCTTACAAAGTTGTGAAAATTGATTGCGAAGTTGGTTGTTTCAAGCGGGATTGTTACCTGAGATATCATAATAACAAGTACCATAGTTAAAAGTTCGAAAATGTGAATAAATATTTCGAGAATTGCTGTTAAATTACCGTAGTGTTGCTCCAAGTATGTAGAGGTCATAGGTCAATACTAGAATCTAGAATGTACTTTGTGCCAGCGATAACGATTTTAAAACATCCAAAAACATGAAATACCCGCCAATTCGGCTTAACTTGAAATGATCCATGCAGCTAAGTGGTTACGTGACCGACAAATGTTTAAAGTAAAGCATGATCGGCCGTGGTTAGTACTTGCATGGGAGACTCCCTGAGCAAACGAGCAGTTTAATTTATTTTTTTGTTTCATCACACACATAGTAAAGATATAAGGCCACGTTACTTCATTCTTTTTTTACAGTGATGGCAATCATTTATAGTGGAAAATCGTGGTTTTTTTGTAACTATTATAATTAAGGAAAAGTTTTCAAATTGCTTCTAATTTTCAAGAACAAGTTGTAGATGCTATCGGCACATAGTGGGTTTCAAGCCGTTAACACACCGAGCAAAGTTGTTCAAAGTGATGGCAAAGTTGTGCAAAGTTATGGAAACTTTGGTAGATATATCGGTATACATGACCTAAGTTGTTGGCATATAGAAACGTGCAGCTGTAAAGTCAACACATTTAATAAATGCCAATTGAAAGCAACCTATAGATGTTCACATAAACTGACTGTAAAATGTTAGAAAACAGCGTGCAATGTTGGAAAAAGCGAAGGAAATGTTGGCGGAGTTGTTTGTTTATTTAACCTAAGTCATTGTAACGACACCACCGCAGTTAAATTTAGAAAACATTAAGTAAATGCAACAGGAATGCCTCATATATAAACAAATTATCACAACAGCCATCCAAAGTATCGACAACAAACTGCTTACAAAGTTGTGAAAATTGATTGCGAAGTTGGTTGTTTCAAGCGGGATTGTTACCTGAGATATCATAATAACAAGTACCATAGTTAAAAGTTCGAAAATGTGAATAAATATTTCGAGAATTGCTGTTAAATTACCGTAGTGTTGCTCCAAGTATGTAGAGGTCATAGGTCAATACTAGAATCTAGAATGTACTTTGTGCCAGCGATAACGATTTTAAAACATCCAAAAACATGAAATACCCGCCAATTCGGCTTAACTTGAAATGATCCATGCAGCTAAGTGGTTACGTGACCGACAAATGTTTAAAGTAAAGCATGATCGGCCGTGGTTAGTACTTGCATGGGAGACTCCCTGAGCAAACGAGCAGTTTAATTTATTTTTTTGTTTCATCACACACATAGTAAAGATATAAGGCCACGTTACTTCATTCTTTTTTTACAGTGATGGCAATCATTTATAGTGGAAAATCGTGGTTTTTTTGTAACTATTATAATTAAGGAAAAGTTTTCAAATTGCTTCTAATTTTCAAGAACAAGTTGTAGATGCTATCGGCACATAGTGGGTTTTAACCGTTAACACACCGGGCAAAGTTGTTCAAAGTGATGGCAAAGTTGTGCAAAGTTATGGAAACTTTGGTAGATATATCGGTATACATGACCTAAGTTGTTGGCATATAGAAACGTGCAGCTGTAAAGTCAACACATTTAATAAATGCCAATTGAAAGCAACCTATAGATGTTCACATAAACTGACTGTAAAATGTTAGAAAACAGCGTGCAATGTTGGAAAAAGCGAAGGAAATGTTGGCGGAGTTGTTTGTTTATTTAACCTAAGTCATTGTAACGACACCCCCGCAGTTAAATTTAGAAAACATTAAGTAAATGCAACAGGAATGCCTCATATATAAACAAATTATCACAACAGCCAACCAAAGTATCGACTACAAACTGCTTACAAAGTTGTGAAAATTGATTGCGAAGTTGGTTGTTTCATGCGGGATTGTTACCTGAGATATCATAATAACAAGTACCATAGTTAAAAGTTCGAAAATGTGAATAAATATTTCGAGAATTGCTGTTAAATTACCGTAGTGTTGCTCCAAGTATGTAGAGGTCATAGGTCAATACTAGAATCTAGAATGTACTTTGTGCCAGCGATAACGATTTTAAAACATCCAAAAACATGAAATACCCGCCAATTCGGCTTAACTTGAAATGATCCATGCAGCTAAGTGGTTACGTGACCGACAAATGTTTAAAGTAAAGCATGATCGGGCGTGGTTAGTACTTGCATGGGAGACTCCCTAAGTAAACGAGCAGTTTAATTTATTTTTTTGTTTCATCACACACATAGTAAAGATATAAGGCCACGTTACTTCATTCTTTTTTTACAGTGATGGCAATCATTTATAGTGGAAACTCGTGGTTTTTTTTGTAACTATTATAATTAAGGAAAAGTTTTCAAATTGCTTCTAATTTTCAAGAACAAGTTGTAGATGCTATCGGCACATAGTGGGTTTTAAGCCGTTAACACACCGGGCAAAGTTGTTCAAAGTGATGGCAAAGTTGTGCAAAGTTATGGAAACTTTGGTAGATATATCGGTATACATGACCTAAGTTGTTGGCATATAGAAACGTGCAGCTGTAAAGTCAACACATTTAATAAATGCCAATTGAAAGCAACCTATATATGTTCACATAAACTGACTGTAAAATGTTAGAAAACAGCGTGCAATGTTGGAAAAAGCGAAGGAAATGTTGGCGGAGTTGTTTGTTTATTTAACCTAAGTCATTGTAACGACACCCCCGCAGTTAAATTTAGAAAACATTAAGTAAATGCAACAGGAATGCCTCATATATAAACAAATTATCACAACAGCCAACCAAAGTATCGACAACAAACTGCTTACAAAGTTGTGAAAATTGATTGCGAAGTTGGTTGTTTCAAGCGGGATTGTTACCTGAGATATCATAATAACAAGTACCATAGTTAAAAGTTCGAAAATGTGAATAAATATTTCGAGAATTGCTGTTAAATTACCGTAGTGTTGCTCCAAGTATGTAGAGGTCATAGGTCAATACTAGAATCTAGAATGTACTTTGTGCCAGCGATAACGATTTTAAAACATCCAAAAACATGAAATACCCGCCAATTCAGCTTAACTTGAAATGATCCATGCAGCTAAGTGGTTACGTGACCGACAAATGTTTAAAGTAAAGCACGATCGGGCGTGGTTAGTACTTGCATGGGAGACTCCCTGAGTAAACGAGCAGTTTAATTTATTTTTTTGTTTCATCACACACATAGTAAAGATATAAGGCCACGTTACTTCATTCTTTTTTTACAGTGATGGCAATCATTTATAGTGGAAAATCGTGTTTTTTTTGTAACTATTATAATTAAGGAAAAGTTTTCAAATTGCTTCTAATTTTCAAGAACAAGTTGTAGATGCTATCGGCACATAGTGGGTTTTAAGCCGTTAACACACCGGGCAAAGTTGTTCAAAGTGATGGCAAAGTTGTGCAAAGTTATGGAAACTTTGGTAGATATATCGGTATACATGACCTAAGTTGTTGGCATATAGAAACGTGCAGCTGTAAAGTCAACACATTTAATAAATGCCAATTGAAAGCAACCTATATATGTTCACATAAACTGACTGTAAAATGTTAGAAAACAGCGTGCAATGTTGGAAAAAGCGAAGGAAATGTTGGCGGAGTTGTTTGTTTATTTAACCTAAGTCATTGTAACGACACCCCCGCAGTTAAATTTAGAAAACATTAAGTAAATGCAACAGGAATGCCTCATATATAAACAAATTATCACAACAGCCAACCAAAGTATCGACAACAAACTGCTTACAAAGTTGTGAAAATTGATTGCGAAGTTGGTTGTTTCAAGCGGGATTGTTACCTGAGATATCATAATAACAAGTACCATAGTTAAAAGTTCGAAAATGTGAATAAATATTTCGAGAATTGCTGTTAAATTACCGTAGTGTTGCCCCAAGTATGTAGAGGTCATAGGTCAATACTAGAATCTAGAATGTACTTTGTGCCAGCGATAACGATTTTAAAACATCCAAAAACATGAAATACCCGCCAATTCGGCTTAACTTGAAATGATCCATGCAGCTAAGTGGTTACGTGACCGACAAATGTTTAAAGTAAAGCATGATCGGGCGTGGTTAGTACTTGCATGGGAGACTCCCTGAGTAAACGAGCAGTTTAATTTATTTTTTTGTTTCATCACACACATAGTAAAGATATAAGGCCACGTTACTTCATTCTTTTTTTACAGTGATGGCAATCATTTATAGTGGAAAATCGTGGTTTTTTTGTAACTATTATAATTAAGGAAAAGTTTTCAAATTGCTTCTAATTTTCAAGAACAAGTTGTAGATGCTATCGGCTCATAGTGGGTTTTAAGCCGTTAGCACACCGGGCAAAGTTGTTCAAAGTGATGGCAAAGTTGTGCAAAGTTATGAAAACTTTGGTAGATATATCGGTATACATGACCTAAGTTGTTGGCATATAGAAACGTGCAGCTGTAAAGTCAACACATTTAATCAATGCCAATTGAAAGCAACCTATATATGTTCACATAAACTGACTGTAAAATGTTAGAAAACAGCGTGCAATGTTGGAAAAAGCGAAGGAAATGTTGGCGGAGTTGTTTGTTTATTTAACCTAAGTCATTGTAACGACACCCCCGCAGTTAAATTTAGAAAACATTAAGTAAATGCAACAGGAATGCCTCATATATAAACAAATTATCACAACAGCCAACCAAAGTATCGACAACAAACTGCTTACAAAGTTGTGAAAATTGATTGCGAAGTTGGTTGTTTCAAGCGGGATTGTTACCTGAGATATCATAATAACAAGTACCATAGTTAAAAGTTCGAAAATGTGAATAAATATTTCGAGAATTGCTGTTAAATTACCGTAGTGTTGCCCCAAGTATGTAGAGGTCATAGGTCAATACTAGAATCTAGAATGTACTTTGTGCCAGCGATAACGATTTTAAAACATCCAAAAACATGAAATACCCGCCAATTCGGCTTAACTTGAAATGATCCATGCAGCTAAGTGGTTACGTGACCGACAAATGTTTAAAGTAAAGCATGATCGGGCGTGGTTAGTACTTGCATGGGAGACTCCCTGAGTAAACGAGCAGTTTAATTTATTTTTTTGTTTCATCACACACATAGTAAAGATATAAGGCCACGTTACTTCATTCTTTTTTTACAGTGATGGCAATCATTTATAGTGGAAAATCGTGGTTTTTTTGTAACTATTATAATTAAGGAAAAGTTTTCAAATTGCTTCTAATTTTCAAGAACAAGTTGTAGATGCTATCGGCTCATAGTGGGTTTTAAGCCGTTAGCACACCGGGCAAAGTTGTTCAAAGTGATGGCAAAGTTGTGCAAAGTTATGAAAACTTTGGTAGATATATCGGTATACATGACCTAAGTTGTTGGCATATAGAAACGTGCAGCTGTAAAGTCAACACATTTAATCAATGCCAATTGAAAGCAACCTATATATGTTCACATAAACTGACTGTAAAATGTTAGAAAACAGCGTGCAATGTTGGAAAAAGCGAAGGAAATGTTGGCGGAGTTGTTTGTTTATTTAACCTAAGTCATTGTAACGACACCCCCGCAGTTAAATTTAGAAAACATTAAGTAAATGCAACAGGAATGCCTCATATATAAACAAATTATCACAACAGCCAACCAAAGTATCGACAACAAACTGCTTACAAAGTTGTGAAAATTGATTGCGAAGTTGGTTGTTTCATGCGGGATTGTTACCTGAGATATCATAATAACAAGTACCATAGTTAAAAGTTCGAAAATGTGAATAAATATTTCGAGAATTGCTGTTAAATTACCGTAGTGTTGCTCCAAGTATGTAGAGGTCATAGGTCAATACTAGAATCTAGAATGTACTTTGTGCCCGCGATAACGATTTTAAAACATCCAAAAACATGAAATACACGCCAATTCAGCTTAACTTGAAATGATCCATGCAGCTAAGTGGTTACGTGACCGACAAATGTTTAAAGTAAAGCACGATCGGGCGTGGTTAGTACTTGCATGGGAGACTCCCTGAGTAAACGAGCAGTTTAATTTATTTTTTTGTTTCATCACACACATAGTAAAGATATAAGGCCACGTTACTTCATTCTTTTTTTACAGTGATGGCAATCATTTATAGTGGAACATCGTGGTTTCTTTGTAACTATTATAATTAAGGAAAAGTTTTCAAATTGCTTCTAATTTTCAAGAACAAGTTGTAGATGCTATCGGCACATAGTGGGTTTTAAGCCGTTAACACACCGGGCAAAGTTGTTCAAAGTGATGGCAAAGTTGTGCAAAGTTATGGAAACTTTGGTAGATATATCGGTATACATGACCTAAGTTGTTGGCATATAGAAACGTGCAGCTGTAAAGTCAACACATTTAATAAATGCCAATTGAAAGCAACCTATATATGTTCACATAAACTGACTGTAAAATGTTAGAAAACAGCGTGCAATGTTGGAAAAAGCGAAGGAAATGTTGGCGGAGTTGTTTGTTTATTTAACCTAAGTCATTGTAACGACACCCCCGCAGTTAAATTTAGAAAACATTAAGTAAATGCAACAGGAATGCCTCATATATAAACAAATTATCACAACAGCCAACCAAAGTATCGACAACAAACTGCTTACAAAGTTGTGAAAATTGATTGCGAAGTTGGTTGTTTCAAGCGGGATTGTTACCTGAGATATCATAATAACAAGTACCATAGTTAAAAGTTCGAAAATGTGAATAAATATTTCGAGAATTGCTGTTAAATTACCGTAGTGTTGCTCCAAGTATGTAGAGGTCATAGGTCAATACTAGAATCTAGAATGTACTTTGTGCCAGCGATAACGATTTTAAAACATCCAAAAACATGAAATACCCGCCAATTCGGCTTAACTTGAAATGATCCATGCAGCTAAGTGGTTACGTGACCGACAAATGTTTAAAGTAAAGCATGATCGGCCGTGGTTAGTACTTGCATGGGAGACTCCCTGAGCAAACGAGCAGTTTAATTTATTTTTTTGTTTCATCACACACATAGTAAAGATATAAGGCCACGTTACTTCATTCTTTTTTTACAGTGATGGCAATCATTTATAGTGGAAAATCGTGGTTTTTTTTGTAACTATTATAATTAAGGAAAAGTTTTCAAATTGCTTCTAATTTTCAAGAACAAGTTGTAGATGCTATCGGCACATAGTGGGTTTTAAGCCGTTAACACACCGGGCAAAGTTGTTCAAAGTGATGGCAAAGTTGTGCAAAGTTATGGAAACTTTGGTAGATATATCGGTATACATGACCTAAGTTGTTGGCATATAGAAACGTGCAGCTGTAAAGTCAACACATTTAATAAATGCCAATTGAAAGCAACCTATATATGTTCACATAAACTGACTGTAAAATGTTAGAAAACAGCGTGCAATGTTGGAAAAAGCGAAGGAAATGTTGGCGGAGTTGTTTGTTTATTTAACCTAAGTCATTGTAACGACACCCCCGCAGTTAAATTTAGAAAACATTAAGTAAATGCAACAGGAATGCCTCATATATAAACAAATTATCACAACAGCCAACCAAAGTATCGACAACAAACTGCTTACAAAGTTGTGAAAATTGATTGCGAAGTTGGTTGTTTCAAGCGGGATTGTTACCTGAGATATCATAATAACAAGTACCATAGTTAAAAGTTCGAAAATGTGAATAAATATTTCGAGAATTGCTGTTAAATTACCGTAGTGTTGCCCCAAGTATGTAGAGGTCATAGGTCAATACTAGAATCTAGAATGTACTTTGTGCCAGCGATAACGATTTTAAAACATCCAAAAACATGAAATACCCGCCAATTCGGCTTAACTTGAAATGATCCATGCAGCTAAGTGGATACGTGACCGACAAATGTTTAAAGTAAAGCATGATCGGGCGTGGTTAGTACTTGCATGGGAGACTCCCTGAGTAAACGAGCAGTTTAATTTATTTTTTTGTTTCATCACACACATAGTAAAGATATAAGGCCACGTTACTTCATTCTTTTTTTACAGTGATGGCAATCATTTATAGTGGAAAATCGTGTTTTTTTTGTAACTATTATAATTAAGGAAAAGTTTTCAAATTGCTTCTAATTTTCAAGAACAAGTTGTAGATGCTATCGACACATAGTGGGTTTTAAGCTGTTAACACACCGGGCAAAGTTGTTCAAAGTGATGGCAAAGTTGTGCAAAGTTATGGAAACTTTGGTAGATATATCGGTATACATGACCTAAGTTGTTGGCATATAGAAACGTGCAGCTGTAAAGTCAACACATTTAATAAATGCCAATTGAAAGCAACCTATATATGTTCACATAAACTGACTGTAAAATGTTAGAAAACAGCGTGCAATGTTGGAAAAAGCGAAGGAAATGTTGGCGGAGTTGTTTGTTTATTTAACCTAAGTCATTGTAACGACACCCCCGCAGTTAAATTTAGAAAACATTAAGTAAATGCAACAGGAATGCCTCATATATAAACAAATTATCACAACAGCCAACCAAAGTATCGACAACAAACTGCTTACAAAGTTGTGAAAATTGATTGCGAAGTTGGTTGTTTCAAGCGGGATTGTTACCTGAGATATCATAATAACAAGTACCATAGTTAAAAGTTCGAAAATGTGAATAAATATTTCGAGAATTGCTGTTAAATTACCGTAGTGTTGCTCCAAGTATGTAGAGGTCATAGGTCAATACTAGAATCTAGAATGTACTTTGTGCCAGCGATAACGATTTTAAAACATCCAAAAACATGAAATACCCGCCAATTCGGCTTAACTTGAAATGATCCATGCAGCTAAGTGGTTACGTGACCGACAAATGTTTAAAGTAAAGCATGATCGGCCGTGGTTAGTACTTGCATGGGAGACTCCCTGAGCAAACGAGCAGTTTAATTTATTTTTTTGTTTCATCACACACATAGTAAAGATATAAGGCCACGTTACTTCATTCTTTTTTTACAGTGATGGCAATCATTTATAGTGGAAAATCGTGGTTTTTTTTGTAACTATTATAATTAAGGAAAAGTTTTCAAATTGCTTCTAATTTTCAAGAACAAGTTGTAGATGCTATCGGCACATAGTGGGTTTTAAGCCGTTAACACACCGGGCAAAGTTGTTCAAAGTGATGGCAAAGTTGTGCAAAGTTATGGAAACTTTGGTAGATATATCGGTATACATGACCTAAGTTGTTGGCATATAGAAACGTGCAGCTGTAAAGTCAACACATTTAATAAATGCCAATTGAAAGCAACCTATATATGTTCACATAAACTGACTGTAAAATGTTAGAAAACAGCGTGCAATGTTGGAAAAAGCGAAGGAAATGTTGGCGGAGTTGTTTGTTTATTTAACCTAAGTCATTGTAACGACACCCCCGCAGTTAAATTTAGAAAACATTAAGTAAATGCAACAGGAATGCCTCATATATAAACAAATTATCACAACAGCCAACCAAAGTATCGACAACAAACTGCTTACAAAGTTGTGAAAATTGATTGCGAAGTTGGTTGTTTCAAGCGGGATTGTTACCTGAGATATCATAATAACAAGTACCATAGTTAAAAGTTCGAAAATGTGAATAAATATTTCGAGAATTGCTGTTAAATTACCGTAGTGTTGCCCCAAGTATGTAGAGGTCATAGGTCAATACTAGAATCTAGAATGTACTTTGTGCCAGCGATAACGATTTTAAAACATCCAAAAACATGAAATACCCGCCAATTCGGCTTAACTTGAAATGATCCATGCAGCTAAGTGGATACGTGACCGACAAATGTTTAAAGTAAAGCATGATCGGGCGTGGTTAGTACTTGCATGGGAGACTCCCTGAGTAAACGAGCAGTTTAATTTATTTTTTTGTTTCATCACACACATAGTAAAGATATAAGGCCACGTTACTTCATTCTTTTTTTACAGTGATGGCAATCATTTATAGTGGAAAATCGTGTTTTTTTTGTAACTATTATAATTAAGGAAAAGTTTTCAAATTGCTTCTAATTTTCAAGAACAAGTTGTAGATGCTATCGACACATAGTGGGTTTTAAGCTGTTAACACACCGGGCAAAGTTGTTCAAAGTGATGGCAAAGTTGTGCAAAGTTATGGAAACTTTGGTAGATATATCGGTATACATGACCTAAGTTGTTGGCATATAGAAACGTGCAGCTGTAAAGTCAACACATTTAATAAATGCCAATTGAAAGCAACCTATATATGTTCACATAAACTGACTGTAAAATGTTAGAAAACAGCGTGCAATGTTGGAAAAAGCGAAGGAAATGTTGGCGGAGTTGTTTGTTTATTTAACCTAAGTCATTGTAACGACACCCCCGCAGTTAAATTTAGAAAACATTAAGTAAATGCAACAGGAATGCCTCATATATAAACAAATTATCACAACAGCCAACCAAAGTATCGACAACAAACTGCTTACAAAGTTGTGAAAATTGATTGCGAAGTTGGTTGTTTCAAGCGGGATTGTTACCTGAGATATCATAATAACAAGTACCATAGTTAAAAGTTCGAAAATGTGAATAAATATTTCGAGAATTGCTGTTAAATTACCGTAGTGTTGCCCCAAGTATGTAGAGGTCATAGGTCAATACTAGAATCTAGAATGTACTTTGTGCCAGCGATAACGATTTTAAAACATCCAAAAACATGAAATACCCGCCAATTCAGCTTAACTTGAAATGATCCATGCAGCTAAGTGGTTACGTGACCGACAAATGTTTAAAGTAAAGCACGATCGGGCGTGGTTAGTACTTGCATGGGAGACTCCCTGAGTAAACGAGCAGTTTAATTTATTTTTTTGTTTCATCACACACATAGTAAAGATATAAGGCCACGTTACTTCATTCTTTTTTTACAGTGATGGCAATCATTTATAGTGGAACATCGTGGTTTCTTTGTAACTATTATAATTAAGGAAAAGTTTTCAAATTGCTTCTAATTTTCAAGAACAAGTTGTAGATGCTATCGGCACATAGTGGGTTTTAAGCCGTTAACACACCGGGCAAAGTTGTTCAAAGTGATGGCAAAGTTGTGCAAAGTTATGGAAACTTTGGTAGATATATCGGTATACATGACCTAAGTTGTTGGCATATAGAAACGTGCAGCTGTAAAGTCAACACATTTAATAAATGCCAATTGAAAGCAACCTATATATGTTCACATAAACTGACTGTAAAATGTTAGAAAACAGCGTGCAATGTTGGAAAAAGCGAAGGAAATGTTGGCGGAGTTGTTTGTTTATTTAACCTAAGTCATTGTAACGACACCCCCGCAGTTAAATTTAGAAAACATTAAGTAAATGCAACAGGAATGCCTCATATATAAACAAATTATCACAACAGCCAACCAAAGTATCGACAACAAACTGCTTACAAAGTTGTGAAAATTGATTGCGAAGTTGGTTGTTTCAAGCGGGATTGTTACCTGAGATATCATAATAACAAGTACCATAGTTAAAAGTTCGAAAATGTGAATAAATATTTCGAGAATTGCTGTTAAATTACCGTAGTGTTGCTCCAAGTATGTAGAGGTCATAGGTCAATACTATAATCTAGAATGTACTTTGTGCCAGCGATAACGATTTTAAAACATCCAAAAACATGAAATACCCGCCAATTCGGCTTAACTTGAAATGATCCATGCAGCTAAGTGGTTACGTGACCGACAAATGTTTAAAGTAAAGCATGATCGGCCGTGGTTAGTACTTGCATGGGAGACTCCCTGAGCAAACGAGCAGTTTAATTTATTTTTTTGTTTCATCACACACATAGTAAAGATATAAGGCCACGTTACTTCATTCTTTTTTTACAGTGATGGCAATCATTTATAGTGGAAAATCGTGGTTTTTTTTGTAACTATTATAATTAAGGAAAAGTTTTCAAATTGCTTCTAATTTTCAAGAACAAGTTGTAGATGCTATCGGCACATAGTGGGTTTTAAGCCGTTAACACACCGGGCAAAGTTGTTCAAAGTGATGGCAAAGTTGTGCAAAGTTATGGAAACTTTGGTAGATATATCGGTATACATGACCTAAGTTGTTGGCATATAGAAACGTGCAGATGTAAAGTCAACACATTTAATAAATGCCAATTGAAAGCAACCTATATATGTTCACATAAACTGACTGTAAAATGTTAGAAAACAGCGTGCAATGTTGGAAAAAGCGAAGGAAATGTTGGCGGAGTTGTTTGTTTATTTAACCTAAGTCATTGTAACGACACCCCCGCAGTTAAATTTAGAAAACATTAAGTAAATGCAACAGGAATGCCTCATATATAAACAAATTATCACAACAGCCAACCAAAGTATCGACAACAAACTGCTTACAAAGTTGTGAAAATTGATTGTGAAGTTGGTTGTTTCAAGCTGGATTGTTACCTGAGATATCATAATAACAAGTACCATAGTTAAAAGTTCGAAAATGTGAATAAATATTTCGAGAATTGCTGTTAAATTACCGTAGTGTTGCCCCAAGTATGTAGAGGTCATAGGTCAATACTAGAATCTAGAATGTACTTTGTGCCAGCGATAACGATTTTAAAACATCCAAAAACATGAAATACCCGCCAATTCAGCTTAACTTGAAATGATCCATGCAGCTAAGTGGTTACGTGACCGACAAATGTTTAAAGTAAAGCACGATCGGGCGTGGTTAGTACTTGCATGGGAGACTCCCTGAGTAAACGAGCAGTTTAATTTATTTTTTTGTTTCATCACACACATAGTAAAGATATAAGGCCACGTTACTTCATTCTTTTTTTACAGTGATGGCTATCATTTATAGTGGAACATCGTGGTTTCTTTGTAACTATTATAATTAAGGAAAAGTTTTCAAATTGCTTCTAATTTTCAAGAACAAGTTGTAGATGCTATCGGCACATAGTGGGTTTTAAGCCGTTAACACACCGGGCAAAGTTGTTCAAAGTGATGGCAAAGTTGTGCAAAGTTATGGAAACTTTGGTAGATATATCGGTATACATGACCTAAGTTGTTGGCATATAGAAACGTGCAGCTGTAAAGTCAACACATTTAATAAATGCCAATTGAAAGCAACCTATATATGTTCACATAAACTGACTGTAAAATGTTAGAAAACAGCGTGCAATGTTGGAAAAAGCGAAGGAAATGTTGGCGGAGTTGTTTGTTTATTTAACCTAAGTCATTGTAACGACACCCCCGCAGTTAAATTTAGAAAACATTAAGTAAATGCAACAGGAATGCCTCATATATAAACAAATTATCACAACAGCCAACCAAAGTATCGACAACAAACTGCTTACAAAGTTGTGAAAATTGATTGCGAAGTTGGTTGTTTCAAGCGGGATTGTTACCTGAGATATCATAATAACAAGTACCATAGTTAAAAGTTCGAAAATGTGAATAAATATTTCGAGAATTGCTGTTAAATTACCGTAGTGTTGCCCCAAGTATGTAGAGGTCATAGGTCAATACTAGAATCTAGAATGTACTTTGTGCCAGCGATAACGATTTTAAAACATCCAAAAACATGAAATACCCGCCAATTCAGCTTAACTTGAAATGATCCATGCAGCTAAGTGGTTACGTGACCGACAAATGTTTAAAGTAAAGCACGATCGGGCGTGGTTAGTACTTGCATGGGAGACTCCCTGAGTAAACGAGCAGTTTAATTTATTTTTTTGTTTCATCACACACATAGTAAAGATATAAGGCCACGTTACTTCATTCTTTTTTTACAGTGATGGCAATCATTTATAGTGGAACATCGTGGTTTCTTTGTAACTATTATAATTAAGGAAAAGTTTTCAAATTGCTTCTAATTTTCAAGAACAAGTTGTAGATGCTATCGGCACATAGTGGGTTTTAAGCCGTTAACACACCGGGCAAAGTTGTTCAAAGTGATGGCAAAGTTGTGCAAAGATATGAAAACTTTGGTAGATATATCGGTATACATGACCTAAGTTGTTGGCATATAGAAACGTGCAGCTGTAAAGTCAACACATTTAATAAATGCCAATTGAAAGCAACCTATATATGTTCACATAAACTGACTGTAAAATGTTAGAAAACAGCGTGCAATGTTGGAAAAAGCGAAGGAAATGTTGGCGGAGTTGTTTGTTTATTTAACCTAAGTCATTGTAACGACACCCCCGCAGTTAAATTTAGAAAACATTAAGTAAATGCAACAGGAATGCCTCATATATAAACAAATTATCACAACAGCCAACCAAAGTATCGACAACAAACTGCTTACAAAGTTGTGAAAATTGATTGCGAAGTTGGTTGTTTCAAGCGGGATTGTTACCTGAGATATCATAATAACAAGTACCATAGTTAAAAGTTCGAAAATGTGAATAAATATTTCGAGAATTGCTGTTAAATTACCGTAGTGTTGCCCCAAGTATGTAGAGGTCATAGGTCAATACTAGAATCTAGAATGTACTTTGTGCCAGCGATAACGATTTTAAAACATCCAAAAACATGAAATACCCGCCAATTCGGCTTAACTTGAAATGATCCATGCAGCTAAGTGGATACGTGACCGACAAATGTTTAAAGTAAAGCATAATCGGGCGTGGTTAGTACTTGCATGGGAGACTCCCTGAGTAAACGAGCAGTTTAATTTATTTTTTTGTTTCATCACACACATAGTAAAGATATAAGGCCACGTTACTTCATTCTTTTTTTACAGTGATGGCAATCATTTATAGTGGAAAATCGTGTTTTTTTTGTAACTATTATAATTAAGGAAAAGTTTTCAAATTGCTTCTAATTTTCAAGAACAAGTTGTAGATGCTATCGGCACATAGTGGGTTTTAAGCTGTTAACACACCGGGCAAAGTTGTTCAAAGTGATGGCAAAGTTGTGCAAAGTTATGGAAACTTTGGTAGATATATCGGTATACATGACCTAAGTTGTTGGCATATAGAAACGTGCAGCTGTAAAGTCAACACATTTAATAAATGCCAATTGAAAGCAACCTATATATGTTCACATAAACTGACTGTAAAATGTTAGAAAACAGCGTGCAATGTTGGAAAAAGCGAAGGAAATGTTGGCGGAGTTGTTTGTTTATTTAACCTAAGTCATTGTAACGACACCCCCGCAGTTAAATTTAGAAAACATTAAGTAAATGCAACAGGAATGCCTCATATATAAACAAATTATCACAACAGCCAACCAAAGTATCGACAACAAACTGCTTACAAAGTTGTGAAAATTGATTGCGAAGTTGGTTGTTTCAAGCTGGATTGTTACCTGAGATATCATAATAACAAGTACCATAGTTAAAAGTTCGAAAATGTGAATAAATATTTCGAGAATTGCTGTTAAATTACCGTAGTGTTGCCCCAAGTATGTAGAGGTCATAGGTCAATACTAGAATCTAGAATGTACTTTGTGCCAGCGATAACGATTTTAAAACATCCAAAAACATGAAATACCCGCCAATTCAGCTTAACTTGAAATGATCCATGCAGCTAAGTGGTTACGTGACCGACAAATGTTTAAAGTAAAGCACGATCGGGCGTGGTTAGTACTTGCATGGGAGACTCCCTGAGTAAACGAGCAGTTTAATTTATTTTTTTGTTTCATCACACACATAGTAAAGATATAAGGCCACGTTACTTCATTCTTTTTTTACAGTGATGGCAATCATTTATAGTGGAACATCGTGGTTTCTTTGTAACTATTATAATTAAGGAAAAGTTTTCAAATTGCTTCTAATTTTCAAGAACAAGTTGTAGATGCTATCGGCACATAGTGGGTTTTAAGCCGTTAACACACCGGGCAAAGTTGTTCAAAGTGATGGCAAAGTTGTGCAAAGTTATGGAAACTTTGGTAGATATATCGGTATACATGACCTAAGTTGTTGGCATATAGAAACGTGCAGCTGTAAAGTCAACACATTTAATAAATGCCAATTGAAAGCAACCTATATATGTTCACATAAACTGACTGTAAAATGTTAGAAAACAGCGTGCAATGTTGGAAAAAGCGAAGGAAATGTTGGCGGAGTTGTTTGTTTATTTAACCTAAGTCATTGTAACGACACCCCCGCAGTTAAATTTAGAAAACATTAAGTAAATGCAACAGGAATGCCTCATATATAAACAAATTATCACAACAGCCAACCAAAGTATCGACAACAAACTGCTTACAAAGTTGTGAAAATTGATTGCGAAGTTGGTTGTTTCAAGCGGGATTGTTACCTGAGATATCATAATAACAAGTACCATAGTTAAAAGTTCGAAAATGTGAATAAATATTTCGAGAATTGCTGTTAAATTACCGTAGTGTTGCTCCAAGTATGTAGAGGTCATAGGTCAATACTAGAATCTAGAATGTACTTTGTGCCAGCGATAACGATTTTAAAACATCCAAAAACATGAAATACCCGCCAATTCGGCTTAACTTGAAATGATCCATGCAGCTAAGTGGTTACGTGACCGACAAATGTTTAAAGTAAAGCATGATCGGCCGTGGTTAGTACTTGCATGGGAGACTCCCTGAGCAAACGAGCAGTTTAATTTATTTTTTTGTTTCATCACACACATAGTAAAGATATAAGGCCACGTTACTTCATTCTTTTTTTACAGTGATGGCAATCATTTATAGTGGAAAATCGTGGTTTTTTTTGTAACTATTATAATTAAGGAAAAGTTTTCAAATTGCTTCTAATTTTCAAGAACAAGTTGTAGATGCTATCGGCACATAGTGGGTTTTAAGCCGTTAACACACCGGGCAAAGTTGTTCAAAGTGATGGCAAAGTTGTGCAAAGTTATGGAAACTTTGGTAGATATATCGGTATACATGACCTAAGTTGTTGGCATATAGAAACGTGCAGCTGTAAAGTCAACACATTTAATAAATGCCAATTGAAAGCAACCTATATATGTTCACATAAACTGACTGTAAAATGTTAGAAAACAGCGTGCAATGTTGGAAAAAGCGAAGGAAATGTTGGCGGAGTTGTTTGTTTATTTAACCTAAGTCATTGTAACGACACCCCCGCAGTTAAATTTAGAAAACATTAAGTAAATGCAACAGGAATGCCTCATATATAAACAAATTATCACAACAGCCAACCAAAGTATCGACAACAAACTGCTTACAAAGTTGTGAAAATTGATTGCGAAGTTGGTTGTTTCAAGCGGGATTGTTACCTGAGATATCATAATAACAAGTACCATAGTTAAAAGTTCGAAAATGTGAATAAATATTTCGAGAATTGCTGTTAAATTACCGTAGTGTTGCCCCAAGTATGTAGAGGTCATAGGTCAATACTAGAATCTAGAATGTACTTTGTGCCAGCGATAACGATTTTAAAACATCCAAAAACATGAAATACCCGCCAATTCGGCTTAACTTGAAATGATCCATGCAGCTAAGTGGATACGTGACCGACAAATGTTTAAAGTAAAGCATGATCGGGCGTGGTTAGTACTTGCATGGGAGACTCCCTGAGTAAACGAGCAGTTTAATTTATTTTTTTGTTTCATCACACACATAGTAAAGATATAAGGCCACGTTACTTCATTCTTTTTTTACAGTGATGGCAATCATTTATAGTGGAAAATCGTGTTTTTTTTGTAACTATTATAATTAAGGAAAAGTTTTCAAATTGCTTCTAATTTTCAAGAACAAGTTGTAGATGCTATCGACACATAGTGGGTTTTAAGCTGTTAACACACCGGGCAAAGTTGTTCAAAGTGATGGCAAAGTTGTGCAAAGTTATGGAAACTTTGGTAGATATATCGGTATACATGACCTAAGTTGTTGGCATATAGAAACGTGCAGCTGTAAAGTCAACACATTTAATAAATGCCAATTGAAAGCAACCTATATATGTTCACATAAACTGACTGTAAAATGTTAGAAAACAGCGTGCAATGTTGGAAAAAGCGAAGGAAATGTTGGCGGAGTTGTTTGTTTATTTAACCTAAGTCATTGTAACGACACCCCCGCAGTTAAATTTAGAAAACATTAAGTAAATGCAACAGGAATGCCTCATATATAAACAAATTATCACAACAGCCAACCAAAGTATCGACAACAAACTGCTTACAAAGTTGTGAAAATTGATTGCGAAGTTGGTTGTTTCAAGCGGGATTGTTACCTGAGATATCATAATAACAAGTACCATAGTTAAAAGTTCGAAAATGTGAATAAATATTTCGAGAATTGCTGTTAAATTACCGTAGTGTTGCCCCAAGTATGTAGAGGTCATAGGTCAATACTAGAATCTAGAATGTACTTTGTGCCAGCGATAACGATTTTAAAACATCCAAAAACATGAAATACCCGCCAATTCAGCTTAACTTGAAATGATCCATGCAGCTAAGTGGTTACGTGACCGACAAATGTTTAAAGTAAAGCACGATCGGGCGTGGTTAGTACTTGCATGGGAGACTCCCTGAGTAAACGAGCAGTTTAATTTATTTTTTTGTTTCATCACACACATAGTAAAGATATAAGGCCACGTTACTTCATTCTTTTTTTACAGTGATGGCAATCATTTATAGTGGAACATCGTGGTTTCTTTGTAACTATTATAATTAAGGAAAAGTTTTCAAATTGCTTCTAATTTTCAAGAACAAGTTGTAGATGCTATCGGCACATAGTGGGTTTTAAGCCGTTAACACACCGGGCAAAGTTGTTCAAAGTGATGGCAAAGTTGTGCAAAGTTATGGAAACTTTGGTAGATATATCGGTATACATGACCTAAGTTGTTGGCATATAGAAACGTGCAGCTGTAAAGTCAACACATTTAATAAATGCCAATTGAAAGCAACCTATATATGTTCACATAAACTGACTGTAAAATGTTAGAAAACAGCGTGCAATGTTGGAAAAAGCGAAGGAAATGTTGGCGGAGTTGTTTGTTTATTTAACCTAAGTCATTGTAACGACACCCCCGCAGTTAAATTTAGAAAACATTAAGTAAATGCAACAGGAATGCCTCATATATAAACAAATTATCACAACAGCCAACCAAAGTATCGACAACAAACTGCTTACAAAGTTGTGAAAATTGATTGCGAAGTTGGATGTTTCAAGCGGGATTGTTACCTGAGATATCATAATAACAAGTACCATAGTTAAAAGTTCGAAAATGTGAATAAATATTTCGAGAATTGCTGTTAAATTACCGTAGTGTTGCTCCAAGTATGTAGAGGTCATAGGTCAATACTATAATCTAGAATGTACTTTGTGCCAGCGATAACGATTTTAAAACATCCAAAAACATGAAATACCCGCCAATTCGGCTTAACTTGAAATGATCCATGCAGCTAAGTGGTTACGTGACCGACAAATGTTTAAAGTAAAGCATGATCGGCCGTGGTTAGTACTTGCATGGGAGACTCCCTGAGCAAACGAGCAGTTTAATTTATTTTTTTGTTTCATCACACACATAGTAAAGATATAAGGCCACGTTACTTCATTCTTTTTTTACAGTGATGGCAATCATTTATAGTGGAAAATCGTGGTTTTTTTTGTAACTATTATAATTAAGGAAAAGTTTTCAAATTGCTTCTAATTTTCAAGAACAAGTTGTAGATGCTATCGGCACATAGTGGGTTTTAAGCCGTTAACACACCGGGCAAAGTTGTTCAAAGTGATGGCAAAGTTGTGCAAAGTTATGGAAACTTTGGTAGATATATCGGTATACATGACCTAAGTTGTTGGCATATAGAAACGTGCAGATGTAAAGTCAACACATTTAATAAATGCCAATTGAAAGCAACCTATATATGTTCACATAAACTGACTGTAAAATGTTAGAAAACAGCGTGCAATGTTGGAAAAAGCGAAGGAAATGTTGGCGGAGTTGTTTGTTTATTTAACCTAAGTCATTGTAACGACACCCCCGCAGTTAAATTTAGAAAACATTAAGTAAATGCAACAGGAATGCCTCATATATAAACAAATTATCACAACAGCCAACCAAAGTATCGACAACAAACTGCTTACAAAGTTGTGAAAATTGATTGTGAAGTTGGTTGTTTCAAGCTGGATTGTTACCTGAGATATCATAATAACAAGTACCATAGTTAAAAGTTCGAAAATGTGAATAAATATTTCGAGAATTGCTGTTAAATTACCGTAGTGTTGCCCCAAGTATGTAGAGGTCATAGGTCAATACTAGAATCTAGAATGTACTTTGTGCCAGCGATAACGATTTTAAAACATCCAAAAACATGAAATACCCGCCAATTCAGCTTAACTTGAAATGATCCATGCAGCTAAGTGGTTACGTGACCGACAAATGTTTAAAGTAAAGCACGATCGGGCGTGGTTAGTACTTGCATGGGAGACTCCCTGAGTAAACGAGCAGTTTAATTTATTTTTTTGTTTCATCACACACATAGTAAAGATATAAGGCCACGTTACTTCATTCTTTTTTTACAGTGATGGCTATCATTTATAGTGGAACATCGTGGTTTCTTTGTAACTATTATAATTAAGGAAAAGTTTTCAAATTGCTTCTAATTTTCAAGAACAAGTTGTAGATGCTATCGGCACATAGTGGGTTTTAAGCCGTTAACACACCGGGCAAAGTTGTTCAAAGTGATGGCAAAGTTGTGCAAAGTTATGGAAACTTTGGTAGATATATCGGTATACATGACCTAAGTTGTTGGCATATAGAAACGTGCAGCTGTAAAGTCAACACATTTAATAAATGCCAATTGAAAGCAACCTATATATGTTCACATAAACTGACTGTAAAATGTTAGAAAACAGCGTGCAATGTTGGAAAAAGCGAAGGAAATGTTGGCGGAGTTGTTTGTTTATTTAACCTAAGTCATTGTAACGACACCCCCGCAGTTAAATTTAGAAAACATTAAGTAAATGCAACAGGAATGCCTCATATATAAACAAATTATCACAACAGCCAACCAAAGTATCGACAACAAACTGCTTACAAAGTTGTGAAAATTGATTGCGAAGTTGGTTGTTTCAAGCGGGATTGTTACCTGAGATATCATAATAACAAGTACCATAGTTAAAAGTTCGAAAATGTGAATAAATATTTCGAGAATTGCTGTTAAATTACCGTAGTGTTGCTCCAAGTATGTAGAGGTCATAGGTCAATACTATAATCTAGAATGTACTTTGTGCCAGCGATAACGATTTTAAAACATCCAAAAACATGAAATACCCGCCAATTCGGCTTAACTTGAAATGATCCATGCAGCTAAGTGGTTACGTGACCGACAAATGTTTAAAGTAAAGCATGATCGGCCGTGGTTAGTACTTGCATGGGAGACTCCCTGAGCAAACGAGCAGTTTAATTTATTTTTTTGTTTCATCACACACATAGTAAAGATATAAGGCCACGTTACTTCATTCTTTTTTTACAGTGATGGCAATCATTTATAGTGGAAAATCGTGGTTTTTTTTGTAACTATTATAATTAAGGAAAAGTTTTCAAATTGCTTCTAATTTTCAAGAACAAGTTGTAGATGCTATCGGCACATAGTGGGTTTTAAGCCGTTAACACACCGGGCAAAGTTGTTCAAAGTGATGGCAAAGTTGTGCAAAGTTATGGAAACTTTGGTAGATATATCGGTATACATGACCTAAGTTGTTGGCATATAGAAACGTGCAGCTGTAAAGTCAACACATTTAATAAATGCCAATTGAAAGCAACCTATATATGTTCACATAAACTGACTGTAAAATGTTAGAAAACAGCGTGCAATGTTGGAAAAAGCGAAGGAAATGTTGGCGGAGTTGTTTGTTTATTTAACCTAAGTCATTGTAACGACACCCCCGCAGTTAAATTTAGAAAACATTAAGTAAATGCAACAGGAATGCCTCATATATAAACAAATTATCACAACAGCCAACCAAAGTATCGACAACAAACTGCTTACAAAGTTGTGAAAATTGATTGCGAAGTTGGTTGTTTCAAGCGGGATTGTTACCTGAGATATCATAATAACAAGTACCATAGTTAAAAGTTCGAAAATGTGAATAAATATTTCGAGAATTGCTGTTAAATTACCGTAGTGTTGCCCCAAGTATGTAGAGGTCATAGGTCAATACTAGAATCTAGAATGTACTTTGTGCCAGCGATAACGATTTTAAAACATCCAAAAACATGAAATACCCGCCAATTCGGCTTAACTTGAAATGATCCATGCAGCTAAGTGGATACGTGACCGACAAATGATTAAAGTAAAGCATGATCGGGCGTGGTTAGTACTTGCATGGGAGACTCCCTGAGTAAACGAGCAGTTTAATTTATTTTTTTGTTTCATCACACACATAGTAAAGATATAAGGCCACGTTACTTCATTCTTTTTTTACAGTGATGGCAATCATTTATAGTGGAAAATCGTGTTTTTTTTGTAACTATTATAATTAAGGAAAAGTTTTCAAATTGCTTCTAATTTTCAAGAACAAGTTGTAGATGCTATCGACACATAGTGGGTTTTAAGCTGTTAACACACCGGGCAAAGTTGTTCAAAGTGATGGCAAAGTTGTGCAAAGTTATGGAAACTTTGGTAGATATATCGGTATACATGACCTAAGTTGTTGGCATATAGAAACGTGCAGCTGTAAAGTCAACACATTTAATAAATGCCAATTGAAAGCAACCTATATATGTTCACATAAACTGACTGTAAAATGTTAGAAAACAGCGTGCAATGTTGGAAAAAGCGAAGGAAATGTTGGCGGAGTTGTTTGTTTATTTAACCTAAGTCATTGTAACGACACCCCCGCAGTTAAATTTAGAAAACATTAAGTAAATGCAACAGGAATGCCTCATATATAAACAAATTATCACAACAGCCAACCAAAGTATCGACAACAAACTGCTTACAAAGTTGTGAAAATTGATTGCGAAGTTGGTTGTTTCAAGCTGGATTGTTACCTGAGATATCATAATAACAAGTACCATAGTTAAAAGTTCGAAAATGTGAATAAATATTTCGAGAATTGCTGTTAAATTACCGTAGTGTTGCCCCAAGTATGTAGAGGTCATAGGTCAATACTAGAATCTAGAATGTACTTTGTGCCAGCGATAACGATTTTAAAACATCCAAAAACATGAAATACCCGCCAATTCAGCTTAACTTGAAATGATCCATGCAGCTAAGTGGTTACGTGACCGACAAATGTTTAAAGTAAAGCACGATCGGGCGTGGTTAGTACTTGCATGGGAGACTCCCTGAGTAAACGAGCAGTTTAATTTATTTTTTTGTTTCATCACACACATAGTAAAGATATAAGGCCACGTTACTTCATTCTTTTTTTACAGTGATGGCAATCATTTATAGTGGAACATCGTGGTTTCTTTGTAACTATTATAATTAAGGAAAAGTTTTCAAATTGCTTCTAATTTTCAAGAACAAGTTGTAGATGCTATCGGCACATAGTGGGTTTTAAGCCGTTAACACACCGGGCAAAGTTGTTCAAAGTGATGGCAAAGTTGTGCAAAGTTATGGAAACTTTGGTAGATATATCGGTATACATGACCTAAGTTGTTGGCATATAGAAACGTGCAGCTGTAAAGTCAACACATTTAATAAATGCCAATTGAAAGCAACCTATATATGTTCACATAAACTGACTGTAAAATGTTAGAAAACAGCGTGCAATGTTGGAAAAAGCGAAGGAAATGTTGGCGGAGTTGTTTGTTTATTTAACCTAAGTCATTGTAACGACACCCCCGCAGTTAAATTTAGAAAACATTAAGTAAATGCAACAGGAATGCCTCATATATAAACAAATTATCACAACAGCCAACCAAAGTATCGACAACAAACTGCTTACAAAGTTGTGAAAATTGATTGCGAAGTTGGTTGTTTCAAGCGGGATTGTTACCTGAGATATCATAATAACAAGTACCATAGTTAAAAGTTCGAAAATGTGAATAAATATTTCGAGAATTGCTGTTAAATTACCGTAGTGTTGCTCCAAGTATGTAGAGGTCATAGGTCAATACTAGAATCTAGAATGTACTTTGTGCCAGCGATAACGATTTTAAAACATCCAAAAACATGAAATACCCGCCAATTCGGCTTAACTTGAAATGATCCATGCAGCTAAGTGGTTACGTGACCGACAAATGTTTAAAGTAAAGCATGATCGGCCGTGGTTAGTACTTGCATGGGAGACTCCCTGAGCAAACGAGCAGTTTAATTTATTTTTTTGTTTCATCACACACATAGTAAAGATATAAGGCCACGTTACTTCATTCTTTTTTTACAGTGATGGCAATCATTTATAGTGGAAAATCGTGGTTTTTTTTGTAACTATTATAATTAAGGAAAAGTTTTCAAATTGCTTCTAATTTTCAAGAACAAGTTGTAGATGCTATCGGCACATAGTGGGTTTTAAGCCGTTAACACACCGGGCAAAGTTGTTCAAAGTGATGGCAAAGTTGTGCAAAGTTATGGAAACTTTGGTAGATATATCGGTATACATGACCTAAGTTGTTGGCATATAGAAACGTGCAGATGTAAAGTCAACACATTTAATAAATGCCAATTGAAAGCAACCTATATATGTTCACATAAACTGACTGTAAAATGTTAGAAAACAGCGTGCAATGTTGGAAAAAGCGAAGGAAATGTTGGCGGAGTTGTTTGTTTATTTAACCTAAGTCATTGTAACGACACCCCCGCAGTTAAATTTAGAAAACATTAAGTAAATGCAACAGGAATGCCTCATATATAAACAAATTATCACAACAGCCAACCAAAGTATCGACAACAAACTGCTTACAAAGTTGTGAAAATTGATTGTGAAGTTGGTTGTTTCAAGCTGGATTGTTACCTGAGATATCATAATAACAAGTACCATAGTTAAAAGTTCGAAAATGTGAATAAATATTTCGAGAATTGCTGTTAAATTACCGTAGTGTTGCCCCAAGTATGTAGAGGTCATAGGTCAATACTAGAATCTAGAATGTACTTTGTGCCAGCGATAACGATTTTAAAACATCCAAAAACATGAAATACCCGCCAATTCAGCTTAACTTGAAATGATCCATGCAGCTAAGTGGTTACGTGACCGACAAATGTTTAAAGTAAAGCACGATCGGGCGTGGTTAGTACTTGCATGGGAGACTCCCTGAGTAAACGAGCAGTTTAATTTATTTTTTTGTTTCATCACACACATAGTAAAGATATAAGGCCACGTTACTTCATTCTTTTTTTACAGTGATGGCTATCATTTATAGTGGAACATCGTGGTTTCTTTGTAACTATTATAATTAAGGAAAAGTTTTCAAATTGCTTCTAATTTTCAAGAACAAGTTGTAGATGCTATCGGCACATAGTGGGTTTTAAGCCGTTAACACACCGGGCAAAGTTGTTCAAAGTGATGGCAAAGTTGTGCAAAGTTATGGAAACTTTGGTAGATATATCGGTATACATGACCTAAGTTGTTGGCATATAGAAACGTGCAGCTGTAAAGTCAACACATTTAATAAATGCCAATTGAAAGCAACCTATATATGTTCACATAAACTGACTGTAAAATGTTAGAAAACAGCGTGCAATGTTGGAAAAAGCGAAGGAAATGTTGGCGGAGTTGTTTGTTTATTTAACCTAAGTCATTGTAACGACACCCCCGCAGTTAAATTTAGAAAACATTAAGTAAATGCAACAGGAATGCCTCATATATAAACAAATTATCACAACAGCCAACCAAAGTATCGACAACAAACTGCTTACAAAGTTGTGAAAATTGATTGCGAAGTTGGTTGTTTCAAGCGGGATTGTTACCTGAGATATCATAATAACAAGTACCATAGTTAAAAGTTCGAAAATGTGAATAAATATTTCGAGAATTGCTGTTAAATTACCGTAGTGTTGCCCCAAGTATGTAGAGGTCATAGGTCAATACTAGAATCTAGAATGTACTTTGTGCCAGCGATAACGATTTTAAAACATCCAAAAACATGAAATACCCGCCAATTCAGCTTAACTTGAAATGATCCATGCAGCTAAGTGGTTACGTGACCGACAAATGTTTAAAGTAAAGCACGATCGGGCGTGGTTAGTACTTGCATGGGAGACTCCCTGAGTAAACGAGCAGTTTAATTTATTTTTTTGTTTCATCACACACATAGTAAAGATATAAGGCCACGTTACTTCATTCTTTTTTTACAGTGATGGCAATCATTTATAGTGGAACATCGTGGTTTCTTTGTAACTATTATAATTAAGGAAAAGTTTTCAAATTGCTTCTAATTTTCAAGAACAAGTTGTAGATGCTATCGGCACATAGTGGGTTTTAAGCCGTTAACACACCGGGCAAAGTTGTTCAAAGTGATGGCAAAGTTGTGCAAAGTTATGAAAACTTTGGTAGATATATCGGTATACATGACCTAAGTTGTTGGCATATAGAAACGTGCAGCTGTAAAGTCAACACATTTAATAAATGCCAATTGAAAGCAACCTATATATGTTCACATAAACTGACTGTAAAATGTTAGAAAACAGCGTGCAATGTTGGAAAAAGCGAAGGAAATGTTGGCGGAGTTGTTTGTTTATTTAACCTAAGTCATTGTAACGACACCCCCGCAGTTAAATTTAGAAAACATTAAGTAAATGCAACAGGAATGCCTCATATATAAACAAATTATCACAACAGCCAACCAAAGTATCGACAACAAACTGCTTACAAAGTTGTGAAAATTGATTGCGAAGTTGGTTGTTTCAAGCGGGATTGTTACCTGAGATATCATAATAACAAGTACCATAGTTAAAAGTTCGAAAATGTGAATAAATATTTCGAGAATTGCTGTTAAATTACCGTAGTGTTGCCCCAAGTATGTAGAGGTCATAGGTCAATACTAGAATCTAGAATGTACTTTGTGCCAGCGATAACGATTTTAAAACATCCAAAAACATGAAATACCCGCCAATTCGGCTTAACTTGAAATGATCCATGCAGCTAAGTGGATACGTGACCGACAAATGTTTAAAGTAAAGCATAATCGGGCGTGGTTAGTACTTGCATGGGAGACTCCCTGAGTAAACGAGCAGTTTAATTTATTTTTTTGTTTCATCACACACATAGTAAAGATATAAGGCCACGTTACTTCATTCTTTTTTTACAGTGATGGCAATCATTTATAGTGGAAAATCGTGTTTTTTTTGTAACTATTATAATTAAGGAAAAGTTTTCAAATTGCTTCTAATTTTCAAGAACAAGTTGTAGATGCTATCGGCACATAGTGGGTTTTAAGCTGTTAACACACCGGGCAAAGTTGTTCAAAGTGATGGCAAAGTTGTGCAAAGTTATGGAAACTTTGGTAGATATATCGGTATACATGACCTAAGTTGTTGGCATATAGAAACGTGCAGCTGTAAAGTCAACACATTTAATAAATGCCAATTGAAAGCAACCTATATATGTTCACATAAACTGACTGTAAAATGTTAGAAAACAGCGTGCAATGTTGGAAAAAGCGAAGGAAATGTTGGCGGAGTTGTTTGTTTATTTAACCTAAGTCATTGTAACGACACCCCCGCAGTTAAATTTAGAAAACATTAAGTAAATGCAACAGGAATGCCTCATATATAAACAAATTATCACAACAGCCAACCAAAGTATCGACAACAAACTGCTTACAAAGTTGTGAAAATTGATTGCGAAGTTGGTTGTTTCAAGCTGGATTGTTACCTGAGATATCATAATAACAAGTACCATAGTTAAAAGTTCGAAAATGTGAATAAATATTTCGAGAATTGCTGTTAAATTACCGTAGTGTTGCCCCAAGTATGTAGAGGTCATAGGTCAATACTAGAATCTAGAATGTACTTTGTGCCAGCGATAACGATTTTAAAACATCCAAAAACATGAAATACCCGCCAATTCAGCTTAACTTGAAATGATCCATGCAGCTAAGTGGTTACGTGACCGACAAATGTTTAAAGTAAAGCACGATCGGGCGTGGTTAGTACTTGCATGGGAGACTCCCTGAGTAAACGAGCAGTTTAATTTATTTTTTTGTTTCATCACACACATAGTAAAGATATAAGGCCACGTTACTTCATTCTTTTTTTACAGTGATGGCAATCATTTATAGTGGAAAATCGTGGTTTTTTTTGTAACTATTATAATTAAGGAAAAGTTTTCAAATTGCTTCTAATTTTCAAGAACAAGTTGTAGATGCTATCGGCACATAGTGGGTTTTAAGCCGTTAACACACCGAGCAAAGTTGTTCAAAGTGATGGCAAAGTTGTGCAAAGTTATGGAAACTTTGGTAGATATATCGGTATACATGACCTAAGTTGTTGGCATATAGAAACGTGCAGCTGTAAAGTCAACACATTTAATAAATGCCAATTGAAAGCAACCTATAGATGTTCACATAAACTGACTGTAAAATGTTAGAAAACAGCGTGCAATGTTGGAAAAAGCGAAGGAAATGTTGGCGGAGTTGTTTGTTTATTTAACCTAAGTCATTGTAACGACACCCCCGCAGTTAAATTTAGAAAACATTAAGTAAATGCAACAGGAATGCCTCATATATAAACAAATTATCACAACAGCCAACCAAAGTATCGACTACAAACTGCTTACAAAGTTGTGAAAATTGATTGCGAAGTTGGTTGTTTTATGCGGGATTGTTACCTGAGTTATCATAATAACAAGTACCATAGTTAAAAGTTCGAAAATGTGAATAAATATTTCGAGAATTGCTGTTAAATTACCGTAGTGTTGCTCCAAGTATGTAGAGGTCATAGGTCAATACTAGAATCTAGAATGTACTTTGTGCCAGCGATAACGATTTTAAAACATCCAAAAACATGAAATACCCGCCAATTCGGCTTAACTTGAAATGATCCATGCAGCTAAGTGGTTACGTGACCGACAAATGTTTAAAGTAAAGCATGATCGGGCGTGGTTAGTACTTGCATGGGAGACTCCCTGAGTAAACGAGCAGTTTAATTTATTTTTTTGTTTCATCACACACATAGTAAAGATATAAGGCCACGTTACTTCATTCTTTTTTTACAGTGATGGCAATCATTTATAGTGGAAAATCGTGGTTTTTTTTGTAACTATTATAATTAAGGAAAAGTTTTCAAATTGCTTCTAATTTTCAAGAACAAGTTGTAGATGCTATCGGCACATAGTGGGTTTTAAGCCGTTAACACACCGAGCAAAGTTGTTCAAAGTGATGGCAAAGTTGTGCAAAGTTATGGAAACTTTGGTAGATATATCGGTATACATGACCTAAGTTGTTGGCATATAGAAACGTGCAGCTGTAAAGTCAACACATTTAATAAATGCCAATTGAAAGCAACCTATAGATGTTCACATAAACTGACTGTAAAATGTTAGAAAACAGCGTGCAATGTTGGAAAAAGCGAAGGAAATGTTGGCGGAGTTGTTTGTTTATTTAACCTAAGTCATTGTAACGACACCCCCGCAGTTAAATTTAGAAAACATTAAGTAAATGCAACAGGAATGCCTCATATATAAACAAATTATCACAACAGCCAACCAAAGTATCGACTACAAACTGCTTACAAAGTTGTGAAAATTGATTGCGAAGTTGGTTGTTTTATGCGGGATTGTTACCTGAGTTATCATAATAACAAGTACCATAGTTAAAAGTTCGAAAATGTGAATAAATATTTCGAGAATTGCTGTTAAATTACCGTAGTGTTGCTCCAAGTATGTAGAGGTCATAGGTCAATACTAGAATCTAGAATGTACTTTGTGCCAGCGATAACGATTTTAAAACATCCAAAAACATGAAATACCCGCCAATTCGGCTTAACTTGAAATGATCCATGCAGCTAAGTGGTTACGTGACCGACAAATGTTTAAAGTAAAGCATGATCGGGCGTGGTTAGTACTTGCATGGGAGACTCCCTGAGTAAACGAGCAGTTTAATTTATTTTTTTGTTTCATCACACACATAGTAAAGATATAAGGCCACGTTACTTCATTCTTTTTTTACAGTGATGGCAATCATTTATAGTGGAAAATCGTGGTTTTTTTGTAACTATTATAATTAAGGAAAAGTTTTCAAATTGCTTCTAATTTTCAAGAACAAGTTGTAGATGCTATCGGCACATAGTGGGTTTTAAGCCGTTAACACACCGGGCAAAGTTGTTCAAAGTGATGGCAAAGTTGTGCAAAGTTATGGAAACTTTGGTAGATATATCGGTATACATGACCTAAGTTGTTGGCATATAGAAACGTGCAGCTGTAAAGTCAACACATTTAATAAATGCCAATTGAAAGCAACCTATATATGTTCACATAAACTGACTGTAAAATGTTAGAAAACAGCGTGCAATGTTGGAAAAAGCGAAGGAAATGTTGGCGGAGTTGTTTGTTTATTTAACCTAAGTCATTGTAACGACACCCCCGCAGTTAAATTTAGAAAACATTAAGTAAATGCAACAGGAATGCCTCATATATAAACAAATTATCACAACAGCCAACCAAAGTATCGACAACAAACTGCTTACAAAGTTGTGAAAATTGATTGCGAAGTTGGTTGTTTCAAGCGGGATTGTTACCTGAGATATCATAATAACAAGTACCATAGTTAAAAGTTCGAAAATGTGAATAAATATTTCGAGAATTGCTGTTAAATTACCGTAGTGTTGCTCCAAGTATGTAGAGGTCATAGGTCAATACTAGAATCTAGAATGTACTTTGTGCCAGCGATAACGATTTTAAAACATCCAAAAACATGAAATACCCGCCTATTCGGCTTAACTTGAAATGATCCATGCAGCTAAGTGGTTACGTGACCGACAAATGTTTAAAGTAAAGCATGATCGGCCGTGGTTAGTACTTGCATGGGAGACTCCCTGAGCAAACGAGCAGTTTAATTTATTTTTTTGTTTCATCACATACATAGTAAAGATATAAGGCCACGTTACTTCATTCTTTTTTTACAGTGATGGCAATCATTTATAGTGGAAAATCGTGGTTTTTTTTGTAACTATTATAATTAAGGAAAAGTTTTCAAATTGCTTCTAATTTTCAAGAACAATTTGTAGATGCTATCGGCACATAGTGGGTTTTAAGCCGTTAACACACTGAGCAAAGTTGTTCAAAGTGATGGCAAAGTTGTGCAAAGTTATGGAAACTTTGGTAGATATATCGGTATACATGACCTAAGTTGTTGGCATATAGAAACGTGCAGCTGTAAAGTCAACACATTTAATAAATGCCAATTGAAAGCAACCTATAGATGTTCACATAAACTGACTGTAAAATGTTAGAAAACAGCGTGCAATGTTGGAAAAAGCGAAGGAAATGTTGGCGGAGTTGTTTGTTTATTTAACCTAAGTCATTGTAACGACACCCCCGCAGTTAAATTTAGAAAACATTAAGTAAATGCAACAGGAATGCCTCATATATAAACAAATTATCACAACAGCCAACCAAAGTATCGACTACAAACTGCTTACAAAGTTGTGAAAATTGATTGCGAAGTTGGTTGTTTTATGCGGGATTGTTACCTGAGTTATCATAATAACAAGTACCATAGTTAAAAGTTCGAAAATGTGAATAAATATTTCGAGAATTGCTGTTAAATTACCGTAGTGTTGCTCCAAGTATGTAGAGGTCATAGGTCAATACTAGAATCTAGAATGTACTTTGTGCCAGCGATAACGATTTTAAAACATCCAAAAACATGAAATACCCGCCAATTCGGCTTAACTTGAAATGATCCATGCAGCTAAGTGGTTACGTGACCGACAAATGTTTAAAGTAAAGCATGATCGGGCGTGGTTAGTACTTGCATGGGAGACTCCCTGAGTAAACGAGCAGTTTAATTTATTTTTTTGTTTCATCACACACATAGTAAAGATATAAGGCCACGTTACTTCATTCTTTTTTTACAGTGATGGCAATCATTTATAGTGGAAAATCGTGGTTTTTTTTGTAACTATTATAATTAAGGAAAAGTTTTCAAATTGCTTCTAATTTTCAAGAACAAGTTGTAGATGCTATCGGCACATAGTGGGTTTTAAGCCGTTAACACACCGAGCAAAGTTGTTCAAAGTGATGGCAAAGTTGTGCAAAGTTATGGAAACTTTGGTAGATATATCGGTATACATGACCTAAGTTGTTGGCATATAGAAACGTGCAGCTGTAAAGTCAACACATTTAATAAATGCCAATTGAAAGCAACCTATAGATGTTCACATAAACTGACTGTAAAATGTTAGAAAACAGCGTGCAATGTTGGAAAAAGCGAAGGAAATGTTGGCGGAGTTGTTTGTTTATTTAACCTAAGTCATTGTAACGACACCCCCGCAGTTAAATTTAGAAAACATTAAGTAAATGCAACAGGAATGCCTCATATATAAACAAATTATCACAACAGCCAACCAAAGTATCGACTACAAACTGCTTACAAAGTTGTGAAAATTGATTGCGAAGTTGGTTGTTTTATGCGGGATTGTTACCTGAGTTATCATAATAACAAGTACCATAGTTAAAAGTTCGAAAATGTGAATAAATATTTCGAGAATTGCTGTTAAATTACCGTAGTGTTGCTCCAAGTATGTAGAGGTCATAGGTCAATACTAGAATCTAGAATGTACTTTGTGCCAGCGATAACGATTTTAAAACATCCAAAAACATGAAATACCCGCCAATTCGGCTTAACTTGAAATGATCCATGCAGCTAAGTGGTTACGTGACCGACAAATGTTTAAAGTAAAGCATGATCGGGCGTGGTTAGTACTTGCATGGGAGACTCCCTGAGTAAACGAGCAGTTTAATTTATTTTTTTGTTTCATCACACACATAGTAAAGATATAAGGCCACGTTACTTCATTCTTTTTTTACAGTGATGGCAATCATTTATAGTGGAAAATCGTGGTTTTTTTGTAACTATTATAATTAAGGAAAAGTTTTCAAATTGCTTCTAATTTTCAAGAACAAGTTGTAGATGCTATCGGCACATAGTGGGTTTTAAGCCGTTAACACACCGGGCAAAGTTGTTCAAAGTGATGGCAAAGTTGTGCAAAGTTATGGAAACTTTGGTAGATATATCGGTATACATGACCTAAGTTGTTGGCATATAGAAACGTGCAGCTGTAAAGTCAACACATTTAATAAATGCCAATTGAAAGCAACCTATATATGTTCACATAAACTGACTGTAAAATGTTAGAAAACAGCGTGCAATGTTGGAAAAAGCGAAGGAAATGTTGGCGGAGTTGTTTGTTTATTTAACCTAAGTCATTGTAACGACACCCCCGCAGTTAAATTTAGAAAACATTAAGTAAATGCAACAGGAATGCCTCATATATAAACAAATTATCACAACAGCCAACCAAAGTATCGACAACAAACTGCTTACAAAGTTGTGAAAATTGATTGCGAAGTTGGTTGTTTCAAGCGGGATTGTTACCTGAGATATCATAATAACAAGTACCATAGTTAAAAGTTCGAAAATGTGAATAAATATTTCGAGAATTGCTGTTAAATTACCGTAGTGTTGCTCCAAGTATGTAGAGGTCATAGGTCAATACTAGAATCTAGAATGTACTTTGTGCCAGCGATAACGATTTTAAAACATCCAAAAACATGAAATACCCGCCTATTCGGCTTAACTTGAAATGATCCATGCAGCTAAGTGGTTACGTGACCGACAAATGTTTAAAGTAAAGCATGATCGGCCGTGGTTAGTACTTGCATGGGAGACTCCCTGAGCAAACGAGCAGTTTAATTTATTTTTTTGTTTCATCACATACATAGTAAAGATATAAGGCCACGTTACTTCATTCTTTTTTTACAGTGATGGCAATCATTTATAGTGGAAAATCGTGGTTTTTTTTGTAACTATTATAATTAAGGAAAAGTTTTCAAATTGCTTCTAATTTTCAAGAACAATTTGTAGATGCTATCGGCACATAGTGGGTTTTAAGCCGTTAACACACTGAGCAAAGTTGTTCAAAGTGATGGCAAAGTTGTGCAAAGTTATGGAAACTTTGGTAGATATATCGGTATACATGACCTAAGTTGTTGGCATATAGAAACGTGCAGCTGTAAAGTCAACACATTTAATAAATGCCAATTGAAAGCAACCTATAGATGTTCACATAAACTGACTGTAAAATGTTAGAAAACAGCGTGCAATGTTGGAAAAAGCGAAGGAAATGTTGGCGGAGTTGTTTGTTTATTTAACCTAAGTCATTGTAACGACACCCCCGCAGTTAAATTTAGAAAACATTAAGTAAATGCAACAGGAATGCCTCATATATAAACAAATTATCACAACAGCCAACCAAAGTATCGACTACAAACTGCTTACAAAGTTGTGAAAATTGATTGCGAAGTTGGTTGTTTCATGCGGGATTGTTACCTGAGTTATCATAATAACAAGTACCATAGTTAAAAGTTCGAAAATGTGAATAAATATTTCGAGAATTGCTGTTAAATTACCGTAGTGTTGCTCCAAGTATGTAGAGGTCATAGGTCAATACTAGAATCTAGAATGTACTTTGTGCCAGCGATAACGATTTTAAAACATCCAAAAACATGAAATACCCGCCAATTCGGCTTAACTTGAAATGATCCATGCAGCTAAGTGGTTACGTGACCGACAAATGTTTAAAGTAAAGCATGATCGGGCGTGGTTAGTACTTGCATGGGAGACTCCCTGAGTAAACGAGCAGTTTAATTTATTTTTTTGTTTCATCACACACATAGTAAAGATATAAGGCCACGTTACTTCATTCTTTTTTACAGTGATGGCAATCATTTATAGTGGAAAATCGTGGTTTTTTTGTAACTATTATAATTAAGGAAAAGTTTTCAAATTGCTTCTAATTTTCAAGAACAAGTTGTAGATGCTATCGGCACATAGTGGGTTTTAAGCCGTTAACACACCGGGCAAAGTTGTTCAAAGTGATGGCAAAGTTGTGCAAAGTTATGGAAACTTTGGTAGATATATCGGTATACATGACCTAAGTTGTTGGCATATAGAAACGTGCAGCTGTAAAGTCAACACATTTAATAAATGCCAATTGAAAGCAACCTATAGATGTTCACATAAACTGACTGTAAAATGTTAGAAAACAGCGTGCAATGTTGGAAAAAGCGAAGGAAATGTTGGCGGAGTTGTTTGTTTATTTAACCTAAGTCATTGTAACGACACCCCCGCAGTTAAATTTAGAAAACATTAAGTAAATGCAACAGGAATGCCTCATATATAAACAAATTATCACAACAGCCAACCAAAGTATCGACAACAAACTGCTTACAAAGTTGTGAAAATTGATTGCGAAGTTGGTTGTTTCAAGCGGGATTGTTACCTGAGATATCATAATAACAAGTACCATAGTTAAAAGTTCGAAAATGTGAATAAATATTTCGAGAATTGCTGTTAAATTACCGTAGTGTTGCTCCAAGTATGTAGAGGTCATAGGTCAATACTAGAATCTAGAATGTACTTTGTGCCAGCGATAACGATTTTAAAACATCCAAAAACATGAAATACCCGCCAATTCGGCTTAACTTGAAATGATCCATGCAGCTAAGTGGTTACGTGACCGACAAATGTTTAAAGTAAAGCATGATCGGCCGTGGTTAGTACTTGCATGGGAGACTCCCTGAGCAAACGAGCAGTTTAATTTATTTTTTTGTTTCATCACATACATAGTAAAGATATAAGGCCACGTTACTTCATTCTTTTTTTACAGTGATGGCAATCATTTATAGTGGAAAATCGTGGTTTTTTTTGTAACTATTATAATTAAGGAAAAGTTTTCAAATTGCTTCTAATTTTCAAGAACAATTTGTAGATGCTATCGGCACATAGTGGGTTTTAAGCCGTTAACACACTGAGCAAAGTTGTTCAAAGTGATGGCAAAGTTGTGCAAAGTTATGGAAACTTTGGTAGATATATCGGTATACATGACCTAAGTTGTTGGCATATAGAAACGTGCAGCTGTAAAGTCAACACATTTAATAAATGCCAATTGAAAGCAACCTATAGATGTTCACATAAACTGACTGTAAAATGTTAGAAAACAGCGTGCAATGTTGGAAAAAGCGAAGGAAATGTTGGCGGAGTTGTTTGTTTATTTAACCTAAGTCATTGTAACGACACCCCCGCAGTTAAATTTAGAAAACATTAAGTAAATGCAACAGGAATGCCTCATATATAAACAAATTATCACAACAGCCAACCAAAGTATCGACTACAAACTGCTTACAAAGTTGTGAAAATTGATTGCGAAGTTGGTTGTTTCATGCGGGATTGTTACCTGAGTTATCATAATAACAAGTACCATAGTTAAAAGTTCGAAAATGTGAATAAATATTTCGAGAATTGCTGTTAAATTACCGTAGTGTTGCTCCAAGTATGTAGAGGTCATAGGTCAATAATAGAATCTAGAATGTACTTTGTGCCAGCGATAACGATTTTAAAACATCCAAAAACATGAAATACCCGCCAATTCGGCTTAACTTGAAATGATCCATGCAGCTAAGTGGTTACGTGACCGACAAATGTTTAAAGTAAAGCATGATCGGGCGTGGTTAGTACTTGCATGGGAGACTCCCTGAGTAAACGAGCAGTTTAATTTATTTTTTTGTTTCATCACACACATAGTAAAGATATAAGGCCACGTTACTTCATTCTTTTTTACAGTGATGGCAATCATTTATAGTGGAAAATCGTGGTTTTTTTGTAACTATTATAATTAAGGAAAAGTTTTCAAATTGCTTCTAATTTTCAAGAACAAGTTGTAGATGCTATCGGCACATAGTGGGTTTTAAGCCGTTAACACACCGGGCAAAGTTGTTCAAAGTGATGGCAAAGTTGTGCAAAGTTATGGAAACTTTGGTAGATATATCGGTATACATGACCTAAGTTGTTGGCATATAGAAACGTGCAGCTGTAAAGTCAACACATTTAATAAATGCCAATTGAAAGCAACCTATAGATGTTCACATAAACTGACTGTAAAATGTTAGAAAACAGCGTGCAATGTTGGAAAAAGCGAAGGAAATGTTGGCGGAGTTGTTTGTTTATTTAACCTAAGTCATTGTAACGACACCCCCGCAGTTAAATTTAGAAAACATTAAGTAAATGCAACAGGAATGCCTCATATATAAACAAATTATCACAACAGCCAACCAAAGTATCGACAACAAACTGCTTACAAAGTTGTGAAAATTGATTGCGAAGTTGGTTGTTTCAAGCGGTATTGTTACCTGAGATATCATAATAACAAGTACCATAGTTAAAAGTTCGAAAATGTGAATAAATATTTCGAGAATTGCTGTTAAATTACCGTAGTGTTGCTCCAAGTATGTAGAGGTCATAGGTCAATACTAGAATCTAGAATGTACTTTGTGCCAGCGATAACGATTTTAAAACATCCAAAAACATGAAATACCCGCCAATTCGGCTTAACTTGAAATGATCCATGCAGCTAAGTGGTTACGTGACCGACAAATGTTTAAAGTAAAGCATGATCGGGCGTGGTTAGTACTTGCATGGGAGACTCCCTGAGTAAACGAGCAGTTTAATTTATTTTTTTGTTTCATCACACACATAGTAAAGATATAAGGCCACGTTACTTCATTCTTTTTTTACAGTGATGGCAATCATTTATAGTGGAAAATCGTGGTTTTTTTGTAACTATTATAATTAAGGAAAAGTTTTCAAATTGCTTCTAATTTTCAAGAACAAGTTGTAGATGCTATCGGCACATAGTGGGTTTTAAGCCGTTAACACACCGGGCAAAGTTGTTCAAAGTGATGGCAAAGCTGTGCAAATTTATGGAAACTTTGGTAGATATATCGGTATACATGACCTAAGTTGTTGGCATATAGAAACGTGCAGCTGTAAAGTCAACACATTTAATAAATGCCAATTGAAAGCAACCTATAGATGTTCACATAAACTGACTGTAAAATGTTAGAAAACAGCGTGCAATGTTGGAAAAAGCGAAGGAAATGTTGGCGGAGTTGTTTGTTTATTTAACCTAAGTCATTGTAACGACACCCCCGCAGTTAAATTTAGAAAACATTAAGTAAATGCAACAGGAATGCCTCATATATAAACAAATTATCACAACAGCCAACCAAAGTATCGACAACAAACTGCTTACAAAGTTGTGAAAATTGATTGCGAAGTTGGTTGTTTCAAGCGGGATTGTTACCTGAGATATCATAATAACAAGTACCATAGTTAAAAGTTCGAAAATGTGAATAAATATTTCGAGAATTGCTGTTAAATTACCGTAGTGTTGCTCCAAGTATGTTGAGGTCGTAGGTCAATACTAGAATCTAGAATGTACTTTGTGCCAGCGATAACGATTTTAAAACATCCAAAAACATGAAATACCCGCCAATTCGGTTTAACTTGAAATGATCCATGCAGCTAAGTGGTTACGTGACCGACAAATGTTTAAAGTAAAGCATGATCGGGCGTGGTTAGATCTTGCATGGGAGACTCCCTGAGTAAACGAGCAGTTTAATTTATTTTTTTGTTTCATCACACACATAGTAAAGATATAAGGCCACGTTACTTCATTCTTTTTTTACAGTGATGGCAATCATTTATAGTGGAAAATCGTGGTTTTTTTGTAACTATTATAATTAAGGAAAAGTTTTCAAATTGCTTCTAATTTTCAAGAACAAGTTGTAGATGCTATCGGCACATAGTGGGTTTTAAGCCGTTAACACACCGAGCAAAGTTGTTCAAAGTGATGGCAAAGTTGTGCAAAGTTATGGAAACTTTGGTAGATATATCGGTATACATGACCTAAGTTGTTGGCATATAGAAACGTGCAGCTGTAAAGTCAACACATTTAATAAATGCCAATTGAAAGCAACCTATAGATGTTCACATAAACTGACTGTAAAATGTTAGAAAACAGCGTGCAATGTTGGAAAAAGCGAAGGAAATGTTGGCGGAGTTGTTTGTTTATTTAACCTAAGTCATTGTAACGACACCCCCGCAGTTAAATTTAGAAAACATTAAGTAAATGCAACAGGAATGCCTCATATATAAACAAATTATCACAACAGCCAACCAAAGTATCGACTACAAACTGCTTACAAAGTTGTGAAAATTGAATGCGAAGTTGGTTGTTTCATGCGGGATTGTTACCTGAGATATCATAATAACAAGTACCATAGTTAAAAGTTCGAAAATGTGAATAAATATTTCGAGAATTGCTGTTAAATTACCGTAGTGTTGCTCCAAGTATGTAGAGGTCATTGGTCAATACTAGAATCTAGAATGTACTTTGTGCCAGCGATAACGATTTTAAAACATCCAAAAACATGAAATACCCGCCAATTCGGCTTAACTTGAAATGATCCATGCAGCTAAGTGGTTACGTGACCGACAAATGTTTAAAGTAAAGCATGATCGGGCGTGGTTAGTACTTGCATTGGAGACTCCCTGAGTAAACGAGCAGTTTAATTTATTTTTTTGTTTCATCACACACATAGTAAAGATATAAGGCCACGTTACTTCATTCTGTTTTTACAGTGATGGCAATCATTTATAGTGGAAAATCGTGGTTGTTTTGTAACTATTATAATTAAGGAAAAGTTTTCAAATTGCTTCTAATTTTCAAGAACAAGTTGTAGATGCTATCGGCACATAGTGGGTTTTAAGCCGTTAACACACCGGGCAAAGTTGTTCAAAGTGATGGCAAAGTTGTGCAAAGTTATGGAAACTTTGGTAGATATATCGGTATACATGACCTAAGTTGTTGGCATATAGAAACGTGCAGCTGTAAAGTCAACACATTTAATAAATGCCAATTGAAAGCAACCTATAGATGTTCACATAAACTAACTGTAAAATGTTAGAAAACAGCGTGCAATGTTGGAAAAAGCGAAGGAAATGTTGGCGGAGTTGTTTGTTTATTTAACCTAAGTCATTGTAACGACACCCCCGCAGTTAAATTTAGAAAACATTAAGTAAATGCAACAGGAATGCCTCATATATAAACAAATTATCACAACAGCCAACCAAAGTATCGACTACAAACTGCTTACAAAGTTGTGAAAATTGATTGCGAAGTTGGTTGTTTCATGCGGGATTGTTACCTGAGATATCATAATAACAAGTACCATAGTTAAAAGTTCGAAAATGTGAATAAATATTTCGAGAATTGCTGTTAAATTACCGTAGTGTTGCTCCAAGTATGTAGAGGTTATAGGTCAATACTAGAATCTAGAATGTACTTTGTGCCAGCGATAACGATTTTAAAACATCCAAAAACATGAAATACCCGCCAATTCGGCTTAACTTGAAATGATCCATGCAGCTAAGTGGTTACGTGACCGACAAATGTTTAAAGTAAAGCATGATCGGGCGTGGTTAGTACTTGCATGGGAGACTCCCTGAGTAAACTAGCAGTTTAATTTATTTTTTTGTTTCATCACACACATAGTAAAGATATAAGGCCACGTTACTTCATTCTTTTTTTACAGTGATGGCAATCATTTATAGTGGAAAATCGTGGTTGTTTTGTAACTATTATGATTAAGGAAAAGTTTTCAAATTGCTTCTAATTTTCAAGAACAAGTTGTAGATGCTATCGGCACATAGTGGGTTTTAAGCCGTTAACACACCGGGCAAAGTTGTTCAAAGTGATGGCAAAGTTGTGCAAAGTTATGGAAACTTTGGTAGATATATCGGTATACATGACCTAAGTTGTTGGCATATAGAAACGTGCAGCTGTAAAGTCAACACATTTAATAAATGCCAATTGAAAGCAACCTATATATGTTCACATAAACTGACTGTAAAATGTTAGAAAACAGCGTGCAATGTTGGAAAAAGCGAAGGAAATGTTGGCGGAGTTGTTTGTTTATTTAACCTAAGTCATTGTAACGACACCCCCGCAGTTAAATTTAGAAAACATTAAGTAAATGCAACAGGAATGCCTCATATATAAACAAATTATCACAACAGCCAACCAAAGTATCGACAACAAACTGCTTACAAAGTTGTGAACATTGATTGCGAAGTTGGTTGTTTCAAGCGGGATTGTTACCTGAGATATCATAATAACAAGTACCATAGTTAAAAGTTCGAAAATGTGAATAAATATTTCGAGAATTGCTGTTAAATTACCGTAGTGTTGCTCCAAGTATGTAGAGGTCATAGGTCAATACTAGAATCTAGAATGTACTTTGTGCCAGCGATAACGATTTTAAAACATCCAAAAACATGAAATACCCGCCAATTCGGCTTAACTTGAAATGATCCATGCAGCTAAGTGGTTACGTGACCGACAAATGTTTAAAGTAAAGCATGATCGGCCGTGGTTAGTACTTGCATGGGAGACTCCCTGAGCAAACGAGCAGTTTAATTTATTTTTTTGTTTCATCACACACATAGTAAAGATATAAGGCCACGTTACTTCATTCTTTTTTTACAGTGATGGCAATCATTTATAGTGGAAAATCGTGGTTTTTTTGTAACTATTATAATTAAGGAAAAGTTTTCAAATTGCTTCTAATTTTCAAGAACAAGTTGTAGATGCTATCGGCACATAGTGGGTTTTAAGCCGTTAACACACCGAGCAAAGTTGTTCAAAGTGATGGCAAAGTTGTGCAAAGTTATGGAAACTTTGGTAGATATATCGGTATACATGACCTAAGTTGTTGGCATATAGAAACGTGCAGCTGTAAAGTCAACACATTTAATAAATGCCAATTGAAAGCAACCTATAGATGTTCACATAAACTGACTGTAAAATGTTAGAAAACAGCGTGCAATGTTGGAAAAAGCGAAGGAAATGTTGGCGGAGTTGTTTGTTTATTTAACCTAAGTCATTGTAACGACACCCCCGCAGTTAAATTTAGAAAACATTAAGTAAATGCAACAGGAATGCCTCATATATAAACAAATTATCACAACAGCCAACCAAAGTATCGACTACAAACTGCTTACAAAGTTGTGAAAATTGATTGCGAAGTTGGTTGTTTCATGCGGGATTGTTACCTGAGATATCATAATAACAAGTACCATAGTTAAAAGTTCGAAAATGTGAATAAATATTTCGAGAATTGCTGTTAAATTACCGTAGTGTTGCTCCAAGTATGTAGAGGTCATTGGTCAATACTAGAATCTAGAATGTACTTTGTGCCAGCGATAACGATTTTAAAACATCCAAAAACATGAAATACCCGCCAATTCGGCTTAACTTGAAATGATCCATGCAGCTAAGTGGTTACGTGACCGACAAATGTTTAAAGTAAAGCATGATCGGGCGTGGTTAGTACTTGCATTGGAGACTCCCTGAGTAAACGAGCAGTTTAATTTATTTTTTTGTTTCATCACACACATAGTAAAGATATAAGGCCACGTTACTTCATTCTGTTTTTACAGTGATGGCAATCATTTATAGTGGAAAATCGTGGTTGTTTTGTAACTATTATAATTAAGGAAAAGTTTTCAAATTGCTTCTAATTTTCAAGAACAAGTTGTAGATGCTATCGGCACATAGTGGGTTTTAAGCCGTTAACACACCGGGCAAAGTTGTTCAAAGTGATGGCAAAGTTGTGCAAAGTTATGGAAACTTTGGTAGATATATCGGTATACATGACCTAAGTTGTTGGCATATAGAAACGTGCAGCTGTAAAGTCAACACATTTAATAAATGCCAATTGAAAGCAACCTATAGATGTTCACATAAACTAACTGTAAAATGTTAGAAAACAGCGTGCAATGTTGGAAAAAGCGAAGGAAATGTTGGCGGAGTTGTTTGTTTATTTAACCTAAGTCATTGTAACGACACCCCCGCAGTTAAATTTAGAAAACATTAAGTAAATGCAACAGGAATGCCTCATATATAAACAAATTATCACAACAGCCAACCAAAGTATCGACTACAAACTGCTTACAAAGTTGTGAAAATTGATTGCGAAGTTGGTTGTTTCATGCGGGATTGTTACCTGAGATATCATAATAACAAGTACCATAGTTAAAAGTTCGAAAATGTGAATAAATATTTCGAGAATTGCTGTTAAATTACCGTAGTGTTGCTCCAAGTATGTAGAGGTTATAGGTCAATACTAGAATCTAGAATGTACTTTGTGCCAGCGATAACGATTTTAAAACATCCAAAAACATGAAATACCCGCCAATTCGGCTTAACTTGAAATGATCCATGCAGCTAAGTGGTTACGTGACCGACAAATGTTTAAAGTAAAGCATGATCGGGCGTGGTTAGTACTTGCATGGGAGACTCCCTGAGTAAACTAGCAGTTTAATTTATTTTTTTGTTTCATCACACACATAGTAAAGATATAAGGCCACGTTACTTCATTCTTTTTTTACAGTGATGGCAATCATTTATAGTGGAAAATCGTGGTTGTTTTGTAACTATTATGATTAAGGAAAAGTTTTCAAATTGCTTCTAATTTTCAAGAACAAGTTGTAGATGCTATCGGCACATAGTGGGTTTTAAGCCGTTAACACACCGGGCAAAGTTGTTCAAAGTGATGGCAAAGTTGTGCAAAGTTATGGAAACTTTGGTAGATATATCGGTATACATGACCTAAGTTGTTGGCATATAGAAACGTGCAGCTGTAAAGTCAACACATTTAATAAATGCCAATTGAAAGCAACCTATAGATGTTCACATAAACTGACTGTAAAATGTTAGAAAACAGCGTGCAATGTTGGAAAAAGCGAAGGAAATGTTGGCGGAGTTGTTTGTTTATTTAACCTAAGTCATTGTAACGACACCCCCGCAGTTAAATTTAGAAAACATTAAGTAAATGCAACAGGAATGCCTCATATATAAACAAATTATCACAACAGCCAACCAAAGTATCGACTACAAACTGCTTACAAAGTTGTGAAAATTGATTGCGAAGTTGGTTGTTTCATGCGGGATTGTTACCTGAGATATCATAATAACAAGTACCATAGTTAAAAGTTCGAAAATGTGAATAAATATTTCGAGAATTGCTGTTAAATTACCGTAGTGTTGCTCCAAGTATGTAGAGGTCATTGGTCAATACTAGAATCTAGAATGTACTTTGTGCCAGCGATAACGATTTTAAAACATCCAAAAACATGAAATACCCGCCAATTCGGCTTAACTTGAAATGATCCATGCAGCTAAGTGGTTACGTGACCGACAAATGTTTAAAGTAAAGCATGATCGGGCGTGGTTAGTACTTGCATTGGAGACTCCCTGAGTAAACGAGCAGTTTAATTTATTTTTTTGTTTCATCACACACATAGTAAAGATATAAGGCCACGTTACTTCATTCTGTTTTTACAGTGATGGCAATCATTTATAGTGGAAAATCGTGGTTGTTTTGTAACTATTATAATTAAGGAAAAGTTTTCAAATTGCTTCTAATTTTCAAGAACAAGTTGTAGATGCTATCGGCACATAGTGGGTTTTAAGCCGTTAACACACCGGGCAAAGTTGTTCAAAGTGATGGCAAAGTTGTGCAAAGTTATGGAAACTTTGGTAGATATATCGGTATACATGACCTAAGTTGTTGGCATATAGAAACGTGCAGCTGTAAAGTCAACACATTTAATAAATGCCAATTGAAAGCAACCTATAGATGTTCACATAAACTAACTGTAAAATGTTAGAAAACAGCGTGCAATGTTGGAAAAAGCGAAGGAAATGTTGGCGGAGTTGTTTGTTTATTTAACCTAAGTCATTGTAACGACACCCCCGCAGTTAAATTTAGAAAACATTAAGTAAATGCAACAGGAATGCCTCATATATAAACAAATTATCACAACAGCCAACCAAAGTATCGACTACAAACTGCTTACAAAGTTGTGAAAATTGATTGCGAAGTTGGTTGTTTCATGCGGGATTGTTACCTGAGATATCATAATAACAAGTACCATAGTTAAAAGTTCGAAAATGTGAATAAATATTTCGAGAATTGCTGTTAAATTACCGTAGTGTTGCTCCAAGTATGTAGAGGTTATAGGTCAATACTAGAATCTAGAATGTACTTTGTGCCAGCGATAACGATTTTAAAACATCCAAAAACATGAAATACCCGCCAATTCGGCTTAACTTGAAATGATCCATGCAGCTAAGTGGTTACGTGACCGACAAATGTTTAAAGTAAAGCATGATCGGGCGTGGTTAGTACTTGCATGGGAGACTCCCTGAGTAAACTAGCAGTTTAATTTATTTTTTTGTTTCATCACACACATAGTAAAGATATAAGGCCACGTTACTTCATTCTTTTTTTACAGTGATGGCAATCATTTATAGTGGAAAATCGTGGTTGTTTTGTAACTATTATGATTAAGGAAAAGTTTTCAAATTGCTTCTAATTTTCAAGAACAAGTTGTAGATGCTATCGGCACATAGTGGGTTTTAAGCCGTTAACACACCGGGCAAAGTTGTTCAAAGTGATGGCAAAGTTGTGCAAAGTTATGGAAACTTTGGTAGATATATCGGTATACATGACCTAAGTTGTTGGCATATAGAAACGTGCAGCTGTAAAGTCAACACATTTAATAAATGCCAATTGAAAGCAACCTATATATGTTCACATAAACTGACTGTAAAATGTTAGAAAACAGCGTGCAATGTTGGAAAAAGCGAAGGAAATGTTGGCGGAGTTGTTTGTTTATTTAACCTAAGTCATTGTAACGACACCCCCGCAGTTAAATTTAGAAAACATTAAGTAAATGCAACAGGAATGCCTCATATATAAACAAATTATCACAACAGCCAACCAAAGTATCGACAACAAACTGCTTACAAAGTTGTGAACATTGATTGCGAAGTTGGTTGTTTCAAGCGGGATTGTTACCTGAGATATCATAATAACAAGTACCATAGTTAAAAGTTCGAAAATGTGAATAAATATTTCGAGAATTGCTGTTAAATTACCGTAGTGTTGCTCCAAGTATGTAGAGGTCATAGGTCAATACTAGAATCTAGAATGTACTTTGTGCCAGCGATAACGATTTTAAAACATCCAAAAACATGAAATACCCGCCAATTCGGCTTAACTTGAAATGATCCATGCAGCTAAGTGGTTACGTGACCGACAAATGTTTAAAGTAAAGCATGATCGGCCGTGGTTAGTACTTGCATGGGAGACTCCCTGAGCAAACGAGCAGTTTAATTTATTTTTTTGTTTCATCACACACATAGTAAAGATATAAGGCCACGTTACTTCATTCTTTTTTTACAGTGATGGCAATCATTTATAGTGGAAAATCGTGGTTTTTTTGTAACTATTATAATTAAGGAAAAGTTTTCAAATTGCTTCTAATTTTCAAGAACAAGTTGTAGATGCTATCGGCACATAGTGGGTTTTAAGCCGTTAACACACCGAGCAAAGTTGTTCAAAGTGATGGCAAAGTTGTGCAAAGTTATGGAAACTTTGGTAGATATATCGGTATACATGACCTAAGTTGTTGGCATATAGAAACGTGCAGCTGTAAAGTCAACACATTTAATAAATGCCAATTGAAAGCAACCTATAGATGTTCACATAAACTGACTGTAAAATGTTAGAAAACAGCGTGCAATGTTGGAAAAAGCGAAGGAAATGTTGGCGGAGTTGTTTGTTTATTTAACCTAAGTCATTGTAACGACACCCCCGCAGTTAAATTTAGAAAACATTAAGTAAATGCAACAGGAATGCCTCATATATAAACAAATTATCACAACAGCCAACCAAAGTATCGACTACAAACTGCTTACAAAGTTGTGAAAATTGATTGCGAAGTTGGTTGTTTCATGCGGGATTGTTACCTGAGATATCATAATAACAAGTACCATAGTTAAAAGTTCGAAAATGTGAATAAATATTTCGAGAATTGCTGTTAAATTACCGTAGTGTTGCTCCAAGTATGTAGAGGTCATTGGTCAATACTAGAATCTAGAATGTACTTTGTGCCAGCGATAACGATTTTAAAACATCCAAAAACATGAAATACCCGCCAATTCGGCTTAACTTGAAATGATCCATGCAGCTAAGTGGTTACGTGACCGACAAATGTTTAAAGTAAAGCATGATCGGGCGTGGTTAGTACTTGCATTGGAGACTCCCTGAGAAAACGAGCAGTTTAATTTATTTTTTTGTTTCATCACACACAAAGTAAAGTTATAAGGCCACGTTACTTCATTCTGTTTTTACAGTGATGGCAATCATTTATAGTGGAAAATCGTGGTTGTTTTGTAACTATTATAATTAAGGAAGAGTTTTCAAATTGCTTCTAATTTTCAAGAACAAGTTGTAGATGCTATCGGCACATAGTGGGTTTTAAGCCGTTAACACACCGGGCAAAGTTGTTCAAAGTGATGGCAAAGTTGTGCAAAGTTATGGAAACTTTGGTAGATATATCGGTATACATGACCTAAGTTGTTGGCATATAGAAACGTGCAGCTGTAAAGTCAACACATTTAATAAATGCCAATTGAAAGCAACCTATAGATGTTCACATAAACTGACTGTAAAATGTTAGAAAACAGCGTGCAATGTTGGAAAAAGCGAAGGAAATGTTGGCGGAGTTGTTTGTTTATTTAACCTAAGTCATTGTAACGACACCCCCGCAGTTAAATTTAGAAAACATTAAGTAAATGCAACAGGAATGCCTCATATATAAACAAATTATCACAACAGCCAACCAAAGTATCGACTACAAACTGCTTACAAAGTTGTGAAAATTGATTGCGAAGTTGGTTGTTTCAAGCGGGATTGTTACCTGAGATATCATAATAACAAGTACCATAGTTAAAAGTTCGAAAATGTGAATAAATATTTCGAGAATTGCTGTTAAATTACCGTAGTGTTGCTCCAAGTATGTAGAGGTCATAGGTCAATACTAGAATCTAGAATGTACTTTGTGCCAGCGATAACGATTTTAAAACATCCAAAAACATGAAATACCCGCCAATTCGGCTTAACTTGAAATGATCCATGCAGCTAAGTGGTTACGTGACCGACAAATGTTTAAAGTAAAGCATGATCGGCCGTGGTTAGTACTTGCATGGGAGACTCCCTGAGCAAACGAGCAATTTAATTTATTTTTTTGTTTCATCACACACATAGTAAAGATATAAGGCCACGTTACTTCATTCTTTTTTTACAGTGATGGCAATCATTTATAGTGGAAAATCGTGGTTTTTTTGTAACTATTATAATTAAGGAAAAGTTTTCAAATTGCTTCTAATTTTCAAGAACAAGTTGTAGATGCTATCGGCACATAGTGGGTTTTAAGCCGTTAACACACCGAGCAAAGTTGTTCAAAGTGATGGCAAAGTTGTGCAAAGTTATGGAAACTTTGGTAGATATATCGGTATACATGACCTAAGTTGTTGGCATATAGAAACGTGCAGCTGTAAAGTCAACACATTTAATAAATGCCAATTGAAAGCAACCTATAGATGTTCACATAAACTGACAGTAAAATGTTAGAAAACAGCGTGCAATGTTGGAAAAAGCGAAGGAAATGTTGGCGGAGTTGTTTGTTTATTTAACCTAAGTCATTGTAACGACACCCCCGCAGTTAAATTTAGAAAACATTAAGTAAATGCAACAGGAATGCCTCATATATAAACAAATTATCACAACAGCCAACCAAAGTATCGACTACAAACTGCTTACAAAGTTGTGAAAATTGATTGCGAAGTTGGTTGTTTCATGCGGGATTGTTACCTGAGATATCATAATAACAAGTACCATAGTTAAAAGTTCGAAAATGTGAATAAATATTTCGAGAATTGCTGTTAAATTACCGTAGTGTTGCTCCAAGTATGTAGAGGTCATAGGTCAATACTAGAATCTAGAATGTACTTTGTGCCAGCGATAACGATTTTAAAACATCCAAAAACATGAAATACCCGCCAATTCGGCTTAACTTGAAATGATCCATGCAGCTAAGTGGTTACGTGACCGACAAATGTTTAAAGTAAAGCATGATCGGCCGTGGTTAGTACTTGCATGGGAGACTCCCTGAGCAAACGAGCAGTTTAATTTATTTTTTTGTTTCATCACACACATAGTAAAGATATAAGGCCACGTTACTTCATTCTTTTTTTACAGTGATGGCAATCATTTATAGTGGAAAATCGTGGTTTTTTTGTAACTATTATAATTAAGGAAAAGTTTTCAAATTGCTTCTAATTTTCAAGAACAAGTTGTAGATGCTATCGGCACATAGTGGGTTTTAAGCCGTTAACACACCGAGCAAAGTTGTTCAAAGTGATGGCAAAGTTGTGCAAAGTTATGGAAACTTTGGTAGATATATCGGTATACATGACCTAAGTTGTTGGCATATAGAAACGTGCAGCTGTAAAGTCAACACATTTAATAAATGCCAATTGAAAGCAACCTATAGATGTTCACATAAACTGACTGTAAAATGTTAGAAAACAGCGTGCAATGTTGGAAAAAGCGAAGGAAATGTTGGCGGAGTTGTTTGTTTATTTAACCTAAGTCATTGTAACGACACCCCCGCAGTTAAATTTAGAAAACATTAAGTAAATGCAACAGGAATGCCTCATATATAAACAAATTATCACAACAGCCAACCAAAGTATCGACTACAAACTGCTTACAAAGTTGTGAAAATTGATTGCGAAGTTGGTTGTTTCATGCGGGATTGTTACCTGAGATATCATAATAACAAGTACCATAGTTAAAAGTTCGAAAATGTGAATAAATATTTCGAGAATTGCTGTTAAATTACCGTAGTGTTGCTCCAAGTATGTAGAGGTCATTGGTCAATACTAGAATCTAGAATGTACTTTGTGCCAGCGATAACGATTTTAAAACATCCAAAAACATGAAATACCCGCCAATTCGGCTTAACTTGAAATGATCCATGCAGCTAAGTGGTTACGTGACCGACAAATGTTTAAAGTAAAGCATGATCGGGCGTGGTTAGTACTTGCATTGGAGACTCCCTGAGAAAACGAGCAGTTTAATTTATTTTTTTGTTTCATCACACACAAAGTAAAGTTATAAGGCCACGTTACTTCATTCTGTTTTTACAGTGATGGCAATCATTTATAGTGGAAAATCGTGGTTGTTTTGTAACTATTATAATTAAGGAAGAGTTTTCAAATTGCTTCTAATTTTCAAGAACAAGTTGTAGATGCTATCGGCACATAGTGGGTTTTAAGCCGTTAACACACCGGGCAAAGTTGTTCAAAGTGATGGCAAAGTTGTGCAAAGTTATGGAAACTTTGGTAGATATATCGGTATACATGACCTAAGTTGTTGGCATATAGAAACGTGCAGCTGTAAAGTCAACACATTTAATAAATGCCAATTGAAAGCAACCTATAGATGTTCACATAAACTGACTGTAAAATGTTAGAAAACAGCGTGCAATGTTGGAAAAAGCGAAGGAAATGTTGGCGGAGTTGTTTGTTTATTTAACCTAAGTCATTGTAACGACACCCCCGCAGTTAAATTTAGAAAACATTAAGTAAATGCAACAGGAATGCCTCATATATAAACAAATTATCACAACAGCCAACCAAAGTATCGACTACAAACTGCTTACAAAGTTGTGAAAATTGATTGCGAAGTTGGTTGTTTCAAGCGGGATTGTTACCTGAGATATCATAATAACAAGTACCATAGTTAAAAGTTCGAAAATGTGAATAAATATTTCGAGAATTGCTGTTAAATTACCGTAGTGTTGCTCCAAGTATGTAGAGGTCATAGGTCAATACTAGAATCTAGAATGTACTTTGTGCCAGCGATAACGATTTTAAAACATCCAAAAACATGAAATACCCGCCAATTCGGCTTAACTTGAAATGATCCATGCAGCTAAGTGGTTACGTGACCGACAAATGTTTAAAGTAAAGCATGATCGGCCGTGGTTAGTACTTGCATGGGAGACTCCCTGAGCAAACGAGCAATTTAATTTATTTTTTTGTTTCATCACACACATAGTAAAGATATAAGGCCACGTTACTTCATTCTTTTTTTACAGTGATGGCAATCATTTATAGTGGAAAATCGTGGTTTTTTTGTAACTATTATAATTAAGGAAAAGTTTTCAAATTGCTTCTAATTTTCAAGAACAAGTTGTAGATGCTATCGGCACATAGTGGGTTTTAAGCCGTTAACACACCGAGCAAAGTTGTTCAAAGTGATGGCAAAGTTGTGCAAAGTTATGGAAACTTTGGTAGATATATCGGTATACATGACCTAAGTTGTTGGCATATAGAAACGTGCAGCTGTAAAGTCAACACATTTAATAAATGCCAATTGAAAGCAACCTATAGATGTTCACATAAACTGACAGTAAAATGTTAGAAAACAGCGTGCAATGTTGGAAAAAGCGAAGGAAATGTTGGCGGAGTTGTTTGTTTATTTAACCTAAGTCATTGTAACGACACCCCCGCAGTTAAATTTAGAAAACATTAAGTAAATGCAACAGGAATGCCTCATATATAAACAAATTATCACAACAGCCAACCAAAGTATCGACTACAAACTGCTTACAAAGTTGTGAAAATTGATTGCGAAGTTGGTTGTTTCATGCGGGATTGTTACCTGAGATATCATAATAACAAGTACCATAGTTAAAAGTTCGAAAATGTGAATAAATATTTCGAGAATTGCTGTTAAATTACCGTAGTGTTGCTCCAAGTATGTAGAGGTCATTGGTCAATACTAGAATCTAGAATGTACTTTGTGCCAGCGATAACGATTTTAAAACATCCAAAAACATGAAATACCCGCCAATTCGGCTTAACTTGAAATGATCCATGCAGCTAAGTGGTTACGTGACCGACAAATGTTTAAAGTAAAGCATGATCGGGCGTGGTTAGTACTTGCATTGGAGACTCCCTGAGTAAACGAGCAGTTTAATTTATTTTTTTGTTTCATCACACACATAGTAAAGATATAAGGCCACGTTACTTCATTCTGTTTTTACAGTGATGGCAATCATTTATAGTGGAAAATCGTGGTTGTTTTGTAACTATTATAATTAAGGAAAAGTTTTCAAATTGCTTCTAATTTTCAAGAACAAGTTGTAGATGCTATCGGCACATAGTGGGTTTTAAGCCGTTAACACACCGGGCAAAGTTGTTCAAAGTGATGGCAAAGTTGTGCAAAGTTATGGAAACTTTGGTAGATATATCGGTATACATGACCTAAGTTGTTGGCATATAGAAACGTGCAGCTGTAAAGTCAACACATTTAATAAATGCCAATTGAAAGCAACCTATAGATGTTCACATAAACTGACTGTAAAATGTTAGAAAACAGCGTGCAATGTTGGAAAAAGCGAAGGAAATGTTGGCGGAGTTGTTTGTTTATTTAACCTAAGTCATTGTAACGACACCCCCGCAGTTAAATTTAGAAAACATTAAGTAAATGCAACATGAATGCCTCATATATAAACAAATTATCACAACAGCCAACCAAAGTATCGACTACAAACTGCTTACAAAGTTGTGAAAATTGATTGCGAAGTTGGTTGTTTCATGCGGGATTGTTACCTGAGATATCATAATAACAAGTACCATAGTTAAAAGTTCGAAAATGTGAATAAATATTTCGAGAATTGCTGTTAAATTACCGTAGTGTTGCTCCAAGTATGTAGAGGTTATAGGTCAATACTAGAATCTAGAATGTACTTTGTGCCAGCGATAACGATTTTAAAACATCCAAAAACATGAAATACCCGCCAATTCGGCTTAACTTGAAATGATCCATGCAGCTAAGTGGTTACGTGACCGACAAATGTTTAAAGTAAAGCATGATCGGGCGTGGTTAGTACTTGCATGGGAGACTCCCTGAGTAAACTAGCAGTTTAATTTATTTTTTTGTTTCATCACACACATAGTAAAGATATAAGGCCACGTTACTTCATTCTTTTTTTACAGTGATGGCAATCATTTATAGTGGAAAATCGTGGTTGTTTTGTAACTATTATGATTAAGGAAAAGTTTTCAAATTGCTTCTAATTTTCAAGAACAAGTTGTAGATGCTATCGGCACATAGTGGGTTTTAAGCCGTTAACACACCGGGCAAAGTTGTTCAAAGTGATGGCAAAGTTGTGCAAAGTTATGGAAACTTTGGTAGATATATCGGTATACATGACCTAAGTTGTTGGCATATAGAAACGTGCAGCTGTAAAGTCAACACATTTAATAAATGCCAATTGAAAGCAACCTATATATGTTCACATAAACTGACTGTAAAATGTTAGAAAACAGCGTGCAATGTTGGAAAAAGCGAAGGAAATGTTGGCGGAGTTGTTTGTTTATTTAACCTAAGTCATTGTAACGACACCCCCGCAGTTAAATTTAGAAAACATTAAGTAAATGCAACAGGAATGCCTCATATATAAACAAATTATCACAACAGCCAACCAAAGTATCGACAACAAACTGCTTACAAAGTTGTGAAAATTGATTGCGAAGTTGGTTGTTTCAAGCGGGATTGTTACCTGAGATATCATAATAACAAGTACCATAGTTAAAAGTTCGAAAATGTGAATAAATATTTCGAGAATTGCTGTTAAATTACCGTAGTGTTGCTCCAAGTATGTAGAGGTCATAGGTCAATACTAGAATCTAGAATGTACTTTGTGCCAGCGATAACGATTTTAAAACATCCAAAAACATGAAATACCCGCCAATTCGGCTTAACTTGAAATGATCCATGCAGCTAAGTGGTTACGTGACCGACAAATGTTTAAAGTAAAGCATGATCGGCCGTGGTTAGTACTTGCATGGGAGACTCCCTGAGCAAACGAGCAGTTTAATTTATTTTTTTGTTTCATCACACACATAGTAAAGGTATAAGGCCACGTTACTTCATTCTTTTTTTACAGTGATGGCAATCATTTATAGTGGAAAATCGTGGTTTTTTTGTAACTATTATAATTAAGGAAAAGTTTTCAAATTGCTTCTAATTTTCAAGAACAAGTTGTAGATGCTATCGGCACATAGTGGGTTTTAAGCCGTTAACACACCGAGCAAAGTTGTTCAAAGTGATGGCAAAGTTGTGCAAAGTTATGGAAACTTTGGTAGATATATCGGTATACATGACCTAAGTTGTTGGCATATAGAAACGTGCAGCTGTAAAGTCAACACATTTAATAAATGCCAATTGAAAGCAACCTATAGATGTTCACATAAACTGACTGTAAAATGTTAGAAAACAGCGTGCAATGTTGGAAAAAGCGAAGGAAATGTTGGCGGAGTTGTTTGTTTATTTAACCTAAGTCATTGTAACGACACCCCCGCAGTTAAATTTAGAAAACATTAAGTAAATGCAACAGGAATGCCTCATATATAAACAAATTATCACAACAGCCAACCAAAGTATCGACTACAAACTGCTTACAAAGTTGTGAAAATTAATTGCGAAGTTGGTTGTTTCATGCGGGATTGTTACCTGAGATATCATAATAACAAGTACCATAGTTAAAAGTTCGAAAATGTGAATAAATATTTCGAGAATTGCTGTTAAATTACCGTAGTGTTGCTCCAAGTATGTAGAGGTCATAGGTCAATACTATAATCTAGAATGTACTTTGTGCCAGCGATAACGATTTTAAAACATCCAAAAACATGAAATACCCGCCAATTCGGCTTAACTTGAAATGATCCATGCAGCTAAGTGGTTACGTGACCGACAAATGTTTAAAGTAAAGCATGATCGGGCGTGGTTAGTACTTGCATGGGAGACTCCCTGAGTAAACGAGCAGTTTAATTTATTTTTTTGTTTCATCACACACATAGTAAAGATATAAGGCCACGTTACTTCATTCTTTTTTTACAGTGATGGCAATCATTTATAGTGGAAAATCGTGGTTGTTTTGTAACTATTATAATTAAGGAAAAGTTTTCAAATTGCTTCTAATTTTCAAGAACAAGTTGTAGATGCTATCGGCACATAGTGGGTTTTAAGCCGTTAACACACCGGGCAAAGTTGTTCAAAGTGATGGCAAAGTTGTGCAAAGTTATGGAAACTTTGGTAGATATATCGGTATACATGACCTAAGTTGTTGGCATATAGAAACGTGCAGCTGTAAAGTCAACACATTTAATAAATGCCAATTGAAAGCAACCTATAGATGTTCACATAAACTGACTGTAAAATGTTAGAAAACAGCGTGCAATGTTGGAAAAAGCGAAGGAAATGTTGGCGGAGTTGTTTGTTTATTTAACCTAAGACATTGTAACGACACCCCCGCAGTTAAATTTAGAAAACATTAAGTAAATGCAACAGGAATGCCTCATATATAAACAAATTATCACAACAGCCAACCAAAGTATCGACTACAAACTGCTTACAAAGTTGTGAAAATTGATTGCGAAGTTGGTTGTTTCATGCGGGATTGTTACCTGAGATATCATAATAACAAGTACCATAGTTAAAAGTTCGAAAATGTGAATAAATATTTCGAGAATTGCTGTTAAATTACCGTAGTGTTGCTCCAAGTATGTAGAGGTCATAGGTCAATACTAGAATCTAGAATGTACTTTGTGCCAGCGATAACGATTTTAAAACATCCAAAAACATGAATTACCCGCCAATTCGGCTTAACTTGAAATGATCCATGCAGCTAAGTGGTTACGTGACCGACAAATGTTTAAAGTAAAGCATGATCGGGCGTGGTTAGTACTTGCATGGGAGACTCCCTGAGTAAACGAGCAGTTTAATTAATTTTTTTGTTTCATCACACACATAGTAAAGATATAAGGCCACGTTACTTCATTCTTTTTTTACAGTGATGGCAATCATTTATAGTGGAAAATCGTGGTTGTTTTGTAACTATTATAATTAAGGAAAAGTTTTCAAATTGCTTCTAATTTTCAAGAACAAGTTGTAGATGCTATCGGCACATAGTGGGTTTTAAGCCGTTAACACACCGGGCAAAGTTGTTCAAAGTGATGGCAAAGTTGTGCAAAGTTATGGAAACTTTGGTAGATATATCGGTATACATGACCTAAGTTGTTGGCATATAGAAACGTGCAGCTGTAAAGTCAACACATTTAATAAATGCCAATTGAAAGCAACCTATAGATGTTCACATAAACTGACTGTAAAATGTTAGAAAACAGCGTGCAATGTTGGAAAAAGCGAAGGAAATGTTGGCGGAGTTGTTTGTTTATTTAACCTAAGTCATTGTAACGACACCCCCGCAGTTAAATTTAGAAAACATTAAGTAAATGCAACAGGAATGCCTCATATATAAACAAATTATCACAACAGCCAACCAAAGTATCGACTACAAACTGCTTACAAAGTTGTGAAAATTGATTGCGAAGTTGGTTGTTTCATGCGGGATTGTTACCTGAGATATCATAATAACAAGTATCATAGTTAAAAGTTCGAAAATGTGAATAAATATTTCGAGAATTGCTGTTAAATTACCGTAGTGTTGCTCCAAGTATGTAGAGGTCATAGGTCAATACTAGAATCTAGAATGTACTTTGTGCCAGCGATAACGATTTTAAAACATCCAAAAACATGAAATACCCGCCAATTCGGCTTAACTTGAAATGATCCATGCAGCTAAGTGGTTACGTGACCGACAAATGTTTAAAGTAAAGCATAATCGGGCGTTGTTAGTACTTGCATGGGAGACTCCCTGAGTAAACGAGCAGTTTAATTTATTTTTTTGTTTCATCACACGCATAGTAAAGATATAAGGCCACGTTACTTCATTCTTTTTTTACAGTGATGGCAATCATTTATAGTGGAAAATCGTGGTTTTTTTGTAACTATTATAATTAAGGAAAAGTTTTCAAATTGCTTCTAATTTTCAAGAACAAGTTGTAGATGCTATCGGCACATAGTGGGTTTTAAGCCGTTAACACACCGGGCAAAGTTGTTCAAAGTGATGGCAAAGTTGTGCAAAGTTATGGAAACTTTGGTAGATATATCGGTATACATGACCTAAGTTGTTGGCATATAGAAACGTGCAGCTGTAAAGTCAACACATTTAATAAATGCCAATTGAAAGCAACCTATAGATGTTCACATAAACTGACTGTAAAATGTTAGAAAACAGCGTGCAATGTTGGAAAAAGCGAAGGAAATGTTGGCGGAGTTGTTTGTTTATTTAACCTAAGTCATTGTAACGACACCCCCGCAGTTAAATTTAGAAAACATTAAGTAAATGCAACAGGAATGCATCATATATAAACAAATTATCACAACAGCCAACCAAAGTATCGACTACAAACTGCTTACAAAGTTGTGAAAATTGATTGCGAAGTTGGTTGTTTCATGCGGGATTGTTACCTGAGATATCATAATAACAAGTACCATAGTTAAAAGTTCGAAAATGTGAATAAATATTTCGAGAATTGCTGTTAAATTACCGTAGTGTTGCTCCAAGTATGTAGAGGTCATAGGTCAATACTAGAATCTAGAATGTACTTTGTGCCAGCGATAACGATTTTAAAACATCCAAAAACATGAAATACTCGCCAATTCGGCTTAACTTGAAATGATCCATGCAGCTAAGTGGTTACGTGACCGACAAATGTTTAAAGTAAAGCATGATCGGGCGTGGTTAGTACTTGCATGGGAGACTCCCTGAGTAAACGAGCAGTTTAATTTATTTTTTTGTTTCATCACACACATAGTAAAGATATAAGGCCACGTTACTTCATTCTTTTTTTACAGTGATGGCAATCATTTATAGTGGAAAATCGTGGTTTTTTTGTAACTATTATAATTAAGGAAAAGTTTTCAAATTGCTTCTAATTTTCAAGAACAAGTTGTAGATGCTATCGGCACATAGTGGGTTTTAAGCCGTTAACACACCGAGCAAAGTTGTTCAAAGTGATGGCAAAGTTGTGCAAAGTTATGGAAACTTTGGTAGATATATCGGTATACATGACCTAAGTTGTTGGCATATATAAACGTGCAGCTGTAAAGTCAACACATTTAATAAATGCCAATTGAAAGCAACCTATAGATGTTCACATAAACTGACTGTAAAATGTTAGAAAACAGCGTGCAATGTTGGAAAAAGCGAAGGAAATGTTGGCGGAGTTGTTTGTTTATTTAACCTAAGTCATTGTAACGACACCCCCGCAGTTAAATTTAGAAAACATTAAGTAAATGCAACAGGAATGCCTCATATATAAACAAATTATCACAACAGTATCGACTACAAACTGCTTACAAAGTTGTGAAAATTGATTGCGAAGTTGGTTGTTTCATGCGGGATTGTTACCTGAGATATCATAATAACAAGTACCATAGTTAAAAGTTCGAAAATGTGAATAAATATTTCGAGAATTGCTGTTAAATTACCGTAGTGTTGCTCCAAGTATGTAGAGGTCATAGGTCAATACTAGAATCTAGAATGTACTTTGTGCCAGCGATAACGATTTTAAAACATCCAAAAACATGAAATACCCGCCAATTCGGCTTAACTTGAAATGATCCATGCAGCTAAGTGGTTACGTGACCAACAAATGTTTAAAGTAAAGCATGATCGGGCGTGGTTAGTACTTGCATGGGAGACTCCCTGAGTAAACAAGCAGTTTAATTTATTTTTTTGTTTCATCACACACATAGTAAAGATATAAGGCCACGTTACTTCATTCTTTTTTATAGTGATGGCAATCATTTATAGTGGAAAATCGTGGTTTTTTTGTAACTATTATAATTAAGGAAAAGTTTTCAAATTGCTTCTAATTTTCAAGAACAAGTTGTAGATGCTATCGGCACATAGTGGGTTTTAAGCCGTTAACACACCGGGCAAAGTTGTTCAAAGTGATGGCAAAGTTGTGCAAAGTTATGGAAACTTTGGTAGATATATCGGTATACATGACCTAAGTTGTTGGCATATAGAAACGTGCAGCTGTAAAGTCAACACATTTAATAAATGCCAATTGAAAGCAACCTATAGATGTTCACATAAACTGACTGTAAAATGTTAGAAAACAGCGTGCAATGTTGGAAAAAGCGAAGGAAATGTTGGCGGAGTTGTTTGTTTATTTAACCTAAGTCATTGTAACGACACCACCGCAGTTAAATTTAGAAAACATTAAGTAAATGCAACAGGAATGCCTCATATATAAACAAATTATCACAACAGCCATCCAAAGTATCGACAACAAACTGCTTACAAAGTTGTGAAAATTGATTGCGAAGTTGGTTGTTTCAAGCGGGATTGTTACCTGAGATATCATAATAACAAGTACCATAGTTAAAAGTTCGAAAATGTGAATAAATATTTCGAGAATTGCTGTTAAGTTACCGTAGTGTTGCTCCAAGTATGTAGAGGTCATAGGTCAATACTAGAATCTAGAATGTACTTTGTGCCAGCGATAACGATTTTAAAACATCCAAAAACATGAAATACCCGCCAATTCGGCTTAACTTGAAATGATCCATGCAGCTTAGTGGTTACGTGACCGACAAATGTTTAAAGTAAAGCATGATCGGGCGTGGTTAGTACTTGCATGGGAGACTCCCTGAGCAAACGAGCAGTTTAATTTATTTTTTTGTTTCATCACACACATAGTAAAGATATAAGGCCACGTTACTTCATTCTTTTTTTACAGTGATGGCAATCATTTATAGTGGAAAATCGTGGTTTTTTTGTAACTATTATAATTAAGGAAAAGTTTTCAAATTGCTTCTAATTTTCAAGAACAAGTTGTAGATGCTATCGGCACATAGTGGGTTTTAAGCCGTTAACACACCGAGCAAAGTTGTTCAAAGTGATGGCAAAGTTGTGCAAAGTTATGGAAACTTTGGTAGATATATCGGTATACATGACCTAAGTTGTTGGCATATATAAACGTGCAGCTGTAAAGTCAACACATTTAATAAATGCCAATTGAAAGCAACCTATAGATGTTCACATAAACTGACTGTAAAATGTTAGAAAACAGCGTGCAATGTTGGAAAAAGCGAAGGAAATGTTGGCGGAGTTGTTTGTTTATTTAACCTAAGTCATTGTAACGACACCCCCGCAGTTAAATTTAGAAAACATTAAGTAAATGCAACAGGAATGCCTCATATATAAACAAATTATCACAACAGCCAACCAAAGTATCGACTACAAACTGCTTACAAAGTTGTGAAAATTGATTGCGAAGTTGGTTGTTTCATGCGGGATTGTTACCTGAGATATCATAATAACAAGTACCATAGTTAAAAGTTCGAAAATGTGAATAAATATTTCGAGAATTGCTGTTAAATTACCGTAGTGTTGCTCCAAGTATGTAGAGGTCATAGGTCAATACTAGAATCTAGAATGTACTTTGTGCCAGCGATAACGATTTTAAAACATCCAAAAACATGAAATACCCGCCAATTCGGCTTAACTTGAAATGATCCATGCAGCTAAGTGGTTACGTGAACAACAAATGTTTAAAGTAAAGCATGATCGGGCGTGGTTAGTACTTGCATGGGAGACTCCCTGAGTAAACAAGCAGTTTAATTTATTTTTTTGTTTCATCACACACATAGTAAAGATATAAGGCCACGTTACTTCATTCTTTTTTTATAGTGATGGCAATCATTTATAGTGGAAAATCGTGGTTTTTTTGTAACTATTATAATTAAGGAAAAGTTTTCAAATTGCTTCTAATTTTCAAGAACAAGTTGTAGATGCTATCGGCACATAGTGGGTTTTAAGCCGTTAACACACCGGGCAAAGTTGTTCAAAGTGATGGCAAAGTTGTGCAAAGTTATGGAAACTTTGGTAGATATATCGGTATACATGACCTAAGTTGTTGGCATATAGAAACGTGCAGCTGTAAAGTCAACACATTTAATAAATGCCAATTGAAAGCAACCTATAGATGTTCACATAAACTGACTGTAAAATGTTAGAAAACAGCGTGCAATGTTGGAAAAAGCGAAGGAAATGTTGGCGGAGTTGTTTGTTTATTTAACCTAAGTCATTGTAACGACACCACCGCAGTTAAATTTAGAAAACATTAAGTAAATGCAACAGGAATGCCTCATATATAAACAAATTATCACAACAGCCATCCAAAGTATCGACAACAAACTGCTTACAAAGTTGTGAAAATTGATTGCGAAGTTGGTTGTTTCAAGCGGGATTGTTACCTGAGATATCATAATAACAAGTACCATAGTTAAAAGTTCGAAAATGTGAATAAATATTTCGAGAATTGCTGTTAAGTTACCGTAGTGTTGCTCCAAGTATGTAGAGGTCATAGGTCAATACTAGAATCTAGAATGTACTTTGTGCCAGCGATAACGATTTTAAAACATCCAAAAACATGAAATACCCGCCAATTCGGCTTAACTTGAAATGATCCATGCAGCTAAGTGGTTACGTGACCGACAAATGTTTAAAGTAAAGCATGATCGGGCGTGGTTAGTACTTGCATGGGAGACTCCCTGAGCAAACGAGCAGTTTAATTTATTTTTTTGTTTCATCACACACATAGTAAAGATATAAGGCCACGTTACTTCATTCTTTTTTTACAGTGATGGCAATCATTTATAGTGGAAAATCGTGGTTTTTTTGTAACTATTATAATTAAGGAAAAGTTTTCAAATTGCTTCTAATTTTCAAGAACAAGTTGTAGATGCTATCGGCACATAGTGGGTTTTAAGCCGTTAACACACCGAGCAAAGTTGTTCAAAGTGATGGCAAAGTTGTGCAAAGTTATGGAAACTTTGGTAGATATATCGGTATACATGACCTAAGTTGTTGGCATATATAAACGTGCAGCTGTAAAGTCAACACATTTAATAAATGCCAATTGAAAGCAACCTATAGATGTTCACATAAACTGACTGTAAAATGTTAGAAAACAGCGTGCAATGTTGGAAAAAGCGAAGGAAATGTTGGCGGAGTTGTTTGTTTATTTAACCTAAGTCATTGTAACGACACCCCCGCAGTTAAATTTAGAAAACATTAAGTAAATGCAACAGGAATGCCTCATATATAAACAAATTATCACAACAGCCATCCAAAGTATCGACTACAAACTGCTTACAAAGTTGTGAAAATTGATTGCGAAGTTGGTTGTTTCATGCGGGATTGTTACCTGAGATATCATAATAACAAGTACCATAGTTAAAAGTTCGAAAATGTGAATAAATATTTCGAGAATTGCTGTTAAATTACCGTAGTGTTGCTCCAAGTATGTAGAGGTCATAGGTCAATACTAGAATCTAGAATGTACTTTGTGCCAGCGATAACGATTTTAAAACATCCAAAAACATGAAATACCCGCCAATTCGGCTTAACTTGAAATGATCCATGCAGCTAAGTGGTTACGTGAACAACAAATGTTTAAAGTAAAGCATGATCGGGCGTGGTTAGTACTTGCATGGGAGACTCCCTGAGTAAACAAGCAGTTTAATTTATTTTTTTGTTTCATCACACACATAGTAAAGATATAAGGCCACGTTACTTCATTCTTTTTTTATAGTGATGGCAATCATTTATAGTGGAAAATCGTGGTTTTTTTGTAACTATTATAATTAAGGAAAAGTTTTCAAATTGCTTCTAATTTTCAAGAACAAGTTGTAGATGCTATCGGCACATAGTGGGTTTTAAGCCGTTAACACACCGGGCAAAGTTGTTCAAAGTGATGGCAAAGTTGTGCAAAGTTATGGAAACTTTGGTAGATATATCGGTATACATGACCTAAGTTGTTGGCATATAGAAACGTGCAGCTGTAAAGTCAACACATTTAATAAATGCCAATTGAAAGCAACCTATAGATGTTCACATAAACTGACTGTAAAATGTTAGAAAACAGCGTGCAATGTTGGAAAAAGCGAAGGAAATGTTGGCGGAGTTGTTTGTTTATTTAACCTAAGTCATTGTAACGACACCACCGCAGTTAAATTTAGAAAACATTAAGTAAATGCAACAGGAATGCCTCATATATAAACAAATTATCACAACAGCCATCCAAAGTATCGACAACAAACTGCTTACAAAGTTGTGAAAATTGATTGCGAAGTTGGTTGTTTCAAGCGGGATTGTTACCTGAGATATCATAATAACAAGTACCATAGTTAAAAGTTCGAAAATGTGAATAAATATTTCGAGAATTGCTGTTAAGTTACCGTAGTGTTGCTCCAAGTATGTAGAGGTCATAGGTCAATACTAGAATCTAGAATGTACTTTGTGCCAGCGATAACGATTTTAAAACATCCAAAAACATGAAATACCCGCCAATTCGGCTTAACTTGAAATGATCCATGCAGCTAAGTGGTTACGTGACCGACAAATGTTTAAAGTAAAGCATGATCGGGCGTGGTTAGTACTTGCATGGGAGACTCCCTGAGCAAACGAGCAGTTTAATTTATTTTTTTGTTTCATCACACACATAGTAAAGATATAAGGCCACGTTACTTCATTCTTTTTTTACAGTGATGGCAATCATTTATAGTGGAAAATCGTGGTTTTTTTGTAACTATTATAATTAAGGAAAAGTTTTCAAATTGCTTCTAATTTTCAAGAACAAGTTGTAGATGCTATCGGCACATAGTGGGTTTTAAGCCGTTAACACACCGGGCAAAGTTGTTCAAAGTGATGGCAAAGTTGTGCAAAGTTATGGAAACTTTGGTAGATATATCGGTATACATGACCTAAGTTGTTGGCATGTAGAAACGTGCAGCTGTAAAGTCAACACATTTAATAAATGCCAATTGAAAGCAACCTATAGATGTTCACATAAACTGACTGTAAAATGTTAGAAAACAGCGTGCAATGTTGGAAAAAGCGAAGGAAATTTTGGCGGAGTTGTTTGTTTATTTAACCTAAGTCATTGTAACGACACCACCGCAGTTAAATTTAGAAAACATTAAGTAAATGCAACAGGAATGCCTCATATATAAACAAATTATCACAACAGCCATCCAAAGTATCGACAACAAACTGCTTACAAAGTTGTGAAAATTGATTGCGAAGTTGGTTGTTTCAAGCGGGATTGTTACCTGAGATATCATAATAACAAGTACCATAGTTAAAAGTTCGAAAATGTGAATAAATATTTCGAGAATTGCTGTTAAGTTACCGTAGTGTTGCTCCAAGTATGTAGAGGTCATAGGTCAATACTAGAATCTAGAATGTACTTTGTGCCAGCGATAACGATTTTAAAACATCCAAAAACATGAAATACCCGCCAATTCGGCTTAACTTGAAATGATCCATGCAGCTAAGTGGTTACGTGACCGACAAATGTTTAAAGTAAAGCATGATCGGGCGTGGTTAGTACTTGCATGGGAGACTCCCTGAGCAAACGAGCAGTTTAATTTATTTTTTTGTTTCATCACACACATAGTAAAGATATAAGGCCACGTTACTTCATTCTTTTTTTACAGTGATGGCAATCATTTATAGTGGAAAATCGTGGTTTTTTTGTAACTATTATAATTAAGGAAAAGTTTTCAAATTGCTTCTAATTTTCAAGAACAAGTTGTAGATGCTATCGTCACATAGTGGGTTTTAAGCCGTTAACACACCGAGCAAAGTTGTTCAAAGTGATGGCAAAGTTGTGCAAAGTTATGGAAACTTTGGTAGATATATCGGTATACATGACCTAAGTTGTTGGCATATATAAACGTGCAGCTGTAAAGTCAACACATTTAATAAATGCCAATTGAAAGCAACCTATAGATGTTCACATAAACTGACTGTAAAATGTTAGAAAACAGCGTGCAATGTTGGAAAAAGCGAAGGAAATGTTGGCGGAGTTGTTTGTTTATTTAACCTAAGTCATTGTAACGACACCCCCGCAGTTAAATTTAGAAAACATTAAGTAAATGCAACAGGAATGCCTCATATATAAACAAATTATCACAACAGCCAACCAAAGTATCGACTACAAACTGCTTACAAAGTTGTGAAAATTGATTGCGAAGTTGGTTGTTTCATGCGGGATTGTTACCTGAGATATCATAATAACAAGTACCATAGTTAAAAGTTCGAAAATGTGAATAAATATTTCGAGAATTGCTGTTAAATTACCGTAGTGTTGCTCCAAGTATGTAGAGGTCATAGGTCAATACTAGAATCTAGAATGTACTTTGTGCCAGCGATAACGATTTTAAAACATCCAAAAACATGAAATACCCGCCAATTCGGCTTAACTTGAAATGATCCATGCAGCTAAGTGGTTACGTGAACAACAAATGTTTAAAGTAAAGCATGATCGGGCGTGGTTAGTACTTGCATGGGAGACTCCCTGAGTAAACAAGCAGTTTAATTTATTTTTTTGTTTCATCACACACATAGTAAAGATATAAGGCCACGTTACTTCATTCTTTTTTTATAGTGATGGCAATCATTTATAGTGGAAAATCGTGGTTTTTTTGTAACTATTATAATTAAGGAAAAGTTTTCAAATTGCTTCTAATTTTCAAGAACAAGTTGTAGATGCTATCGGCACATAGTGGGTTTTAAGCCGTTAACACACCGGGCAAAGTTGTTCAAAGTGATGGCAAAGTTGTGCAAAGTTATGGAAACTTTGGTAGATATATCGGTATACATGACCTAAGTTGTTGGCATATAGAAACGTGCAGCTGTAAAGTCAACACATTTAATAAATGCCAATTGAAAGCAACCTATAGATGTTCACATAAACTGACTGTAAAATGTTAGAAAACAGCGTGCAATGTTGGAAAAAGCGAAGGAAATGTTGGCGGAGTTGTTTGTTTATTTAACCTAAGTCATTGTAACGACACCACCGCAGTTAAATTTAGAAAACATTAAGTAAATGCAACAGGAATGCCTCATATATAAACAAATTATCACAACAGCCATCCAAAGTATCGACAACAAACTGCTTACAAAGTTGTGAAAATTGATTGCGAAGTTGGTTGTTTCAAGCGGGATTGTTACCTGAGATATCATAATAACAAGTACCATAGTTAAAAGTTCGAAAATGTGAATAAATATTTCGAGAATTGCTGTTAAGTTACCGTAGTGTTGCTCCAAGTATGTAGAGGTCATAGGTCAATACTAGAATCTAGAATGTACTTTGTGCCAGCGATAACGATTTTAAAACATCCAAAAACATGAAATACCCGCCAATTCGGCTTAACTTGAAATGATCCATGCAGCTAAGTGGTTACGTGACCGACAAATGTTTAAAGTAAAGCATGATCGGGCGTGGTTAGTACTTGCATGGGAGACTCCCTGAGCAAACGAGCAGTTTAATTTATTTTTTTGTTTCATCACACACATAGTAAAGATATAAGGCCACGTTACTTCATTCTTTTTTTACAGTGATGGCAATCATTTATAGTGGAAAATCGTGGTTTTTTTGTAACTATTATAATTAAGGAAAAGTTTTCAAATTGCTTCTAATTTTCAAGAACAAGTTGTAGATGCTATCGGCACATAGTGGGTTTTAAGCCGTTAACACACCGAGCAAAGTTGTTCAAAGTGATGGCAAAGTTGTGCAAAGTTATGGAAACTTTGGTAGATATATCGGTATACATGACCTAAGTTGTTGGCATATAGAAACGTGCAGCTGTAAAGTCAACACATTTAATAAATGCCAATTGAAAGCAACCTATAGATGTTCACATAAACTGACTGTAAAATGTTAGAAAACAGCGTGCAATGTTGGAAAAAGCGAAGGAAATTTTGGCGGAGTTGTTTGTTTATTTAACCTAAGTCATTGTAACGACACCCCCGCAGTTAAATTTAGAAAACATTAAGTAAATGCAACAGGAATGCCTCATATATAAACAAATTATCACAACATCCAACCAAAGTATCGACTACAAACTGCTTACAAAGTTGTGAAAATTGATTGCGAAGTTGGTTGTTTCATGCGGGATTGTTACCTGAGATATCATAATAACAAGTACCATAGTTAAAAGTTCGAAAATGTGAATAAATATTTCGAGAATTGCTGTTAAATTACCGTAGTGTTGCTCCAAGTATGTAGAGGTCATAGGTCAATACTAGAATCTAGAATGTACTTTGTGCCAGCGATAACGATTTTAAAACATCCAAAAACATGAAATACCCGCCAATTCGGCTTAACTTGAAATGATCCATGCAGCTAAGTGGTTACGTGACCGACAAATGTTTAAAGTAAAGCATGATCGGGCGTGGTTAGTACTTGCATGGGAGACTCCCTGAGTAAACGAGCAGTTCAATTTATTTTTTCGTTTCATCACACACATAGTAAAGATATAAGGCCACGTTACTTCATTCTTTGTTTACAGTGATGGCAATCATTTATAGTGGAAAATCGTGGTTTTTTGTAACTATTTTAATTAAGGAAAAGTTTTCAAATTGCTTCTAATTTTCAAGAACAAGTTGTAGATGCTATCGGCACATAGTGGGTTTTAAGCCGTTAACACACCGGGCAAAGTTGTTCAAAGTGATGGAAAAGTTGTGCAAAGTTATGGAAACTTTGGTAGATATATCGGTATACATGACCTAAGTTGTTGGCATATAGAAACGTGCAGCTGTAAAGTCAACACATTTAATAAATGCCAATTGAAAGCAACCTATAGATGTTCACATAAACTGACTGTAAAATGTTAGAAAACAGCGTGCAATGTTGGAAAAAGCGAAGGAAATGTTGGCGGAGTTGTTCGTTTATTTAACCTAAGTCATTGTAACGACACCACCGCAGTTAAATTTAGAAAACATTAAGTAAATGCAACAGGAATGCCTCATATATAAACAAATTATCACAACAGCCATCCAAAGTATCGACAACAAACTGCTTACAAAGTTGTGAAAATTGATTGCGAAGTTGGTTGTTTTAAGCGGGATTGTTACCTGAGATATCATAATAACAAGTACCATAGTTAAAAGTTCGAAAATGTGAATAAATATTTCGAGAATTGCTGTTAAATTACCGTAGTGTTGCTCCAAGTATGTAGAGGTCATAGGTCAATACTAGAATCTAGAATGTACTTTGTGCCAGCGATAACGATTTTAAAACATCCAAAAACATGAAATACCCGCCAATTCGGCTTAACTTGAAATGATCCATGCAGCTAAGTGGTTACGTGACCGACAAATGTTTAAAGTAAAGCATGATCGGGCGTGGTTAGTACTTGCATGGGAGACTCCCTGAGTAAACGAGCAGTTCAATTTATTTTTTCGTTTCATCACACACATAGTAAAGATATAAGGCCACGTTACTTCATTCTTTGTTTACAGTGATGGCAATCATTTATAGTGGAAAATCGTGGTTTTTTGTAACTATTTTAATTAAGGAAAAGTTTTCAAATTGCTTCTAATTTTCAAGAACAAGTTGTAGATGCTATCGGCACATAGTGGGTTTTAAGCCGTTAACACACCGGGCAAAGTTGTTCAAAGTGATGGAAAAGTTGTGCAAAGTTATGGAAACTTTGGTAGATATATCGGTATACATGACCTAAGTTGTTGGCATATAGAAACGTGCAGCTGTAAAGTCAACACATTTAATAAATGCCAATTGAAAGCAACCTATAGATGTTCACATAAACTGACTGTAAAATGTTAGAAAACAGCGTGCAATGTTGGAAAAAGCGAAGGAAATGTTGGCGGAGTTGTTTGTTTATTTAACCTAAGTCATTGTAACGACACCACCGCAGTTAAATTTAGAAAACATTAAGTAAATGCAACAGGAATGCCTCATATATAAACAAATTATCACAACAGCCATCCAAAGTATCGACAACAAACTGCTTACAAAGTTGTGAAAATTGATTGCGAAGTTGGTTGTTTTAAGCGGGATTGTTACCTGAGATATCATAATAACAAGTACCATAGTTAAAAGTTCGAAAATGTGAATAAATATTTCGAGAATTGCTGTTAAATTACCGTAGTGTTGCTCCAAGTATGTAGAGGTCATAGGTTAATACTAGAATCTAGAATGTACTTTGTGCCAGCGATAACGATTTTAAAACATCCAAAAACATGAAATACCCGCCAATTCGGCTTAACTTGAAATTATCCATGCAGCTAAGTGGTTACGTGACCGACAAATGTTTAAAGTAAAGCATGATCGGGCGTGGTTAGTACTTGCATGGGAGACTCCCTGAGCAAACGAGCAGTTTAATTTATTTTTTTGTTTCATCACACACATAGTAAAGATATAAGGCCACGTTACTTCATTCTTTTTTTAAAGTGATGGCAATCATTTATAGTGGAAAATCGTGGTTTTCTTGTAACTATTATAATTAAGGAAAAGTTTTCAAATTGCTTCTAATTTTCAAGAACAAGTTGTAGATGCTATCGGCACATAGTGGGTTTTAAGCCGTTAACACACCGAGCAAAGTTGTTCAAAGTGATGGCAAAGTTGTGCAAAGTTATGGAAACTTTGGTAGATATATCGGTATACATGACCTAAGTTGTTGGCATATAGAAACGTGCAGCTGTAAAGTCAACACATGTAATAAATGCCAATTGAAAGCAACCTATAGATGTTCACATAAACTGACTGTAAAATGTTAGAAAACAGCGTGCAATGTTGGAAAAAGCGAAGGAAATATTGGCGGAGTTGTTTGTTTATTTAACCTAAGTCATTGTAACGACACCACCGCAGTTAAATTTAGAAAACATTAAGTAAATGCAACAGGAATGCCTCATATATAAACAAATTATCACAACAGCCATCCAAAGTATCGACAACAAACTGCTTACAAAGTTGTGAAAATTGATTGCGAAGTTGGTTGTTTTAAGCGGGATTGTTACCTGAGATATCATAATAACAAGTACCATAGTTAAAAGTTCGAAAATGTGAATAAATATTTCGAGAATTGCTGTTAAATTACCGTAGTGTTGCTCCAAGTATGTAGAGGTCATAGGTTAATACTAGAATCTAGAATGTACTTTGTGCCAGCGATAACGATTTTAAAACATCCAAAAACATGAAATACCCGCCAATTCGGCTTAACTTGAAATGATCCATGCAGCTAAGTGGTTACGTGACCGACAAATGTTTAAAGTAAAGCATGATCGGGCGTGGTTAGTACTTGCATGGGAGACTCCCTGAGCAAACGAGCAGTTTAATTTATTTTTTTGTTTCATCACACACATAGTAAAGATATAAGGCCACGTTACTTCATTCTTTTTTTAAAGTGATGGCAATCATTTATAGTGGAAAATCGTGGTTTTCTTGTAACTATTATAATTAAGGAAAAGTTTTCAAATTGCTTCTAATTTTCAAGAACAAGTTGTAGATGCTATCGGCACATAGTGGGTTTTAAGCCGTTAACACACCGAGCAAAGTTGTTCAAAGTGATGGCAAAGTTGTGCAAAGTTATGGAAACTTTGGTAGATATATCGGTATACATGACCTAAGTTGTTGGCATATAGAAACGTGCAGCTGTAAAGTCAACACATGTAATAAATGCCAATTGAAAGCAACCTATAGATGTTCACATAAACTGACTGTAAAATTTTAGAAAACAGCGTGCAATGTTGGAAAAAGCGAAGGAAATTTTGGCGGAGTTGTTTGTTTATTTAACCTAAGTCATTGTAACGACACCCCCGCAGTTAAATTTAGAAAACATTAAGTAAATGCAACAGGAATGCCTCATATATAAACAAATTATCACAACATCCAACCAAAGTACCGACTACAAACTGCTTACAAAGTTGTGAAAATTGATTGCGAAGTTGGTTGTTTCATGCGGGATTGTTACCTGAGATATCATAATAACAAGTACCATAGGTAAAAGTTCGAAAATGTGAATAAATATTTCGAGAATTGCTGTTAAATTACCGTAGTGTTGCTCCAAGTATGTAGAGGTCATAGGTCAATACTAGAATCTAGAATGTACTTTGTGCCAGCGATAACGATTTTAAAACATCCAAAAACATGAAATACCCGCCAATTCGGCTTAATTTGAAATGATCCATGCAGCTAAGTGGTTACGTGACCGACAAATGTTTAAAGTAAAGCATGATCGGGCGTGGTTAGTACTTGCATGGGAGACTCCCTGAGTAAACGAGCAGTTTAATTTATTTTTTTGTTTCATCACACACATAGTAAAGATATAAGGCCACGTTACTTCATTCTTTTTTTACAGTGATGGCAATCATTTATAGTGGAAAATCGTGGTTTTTTTGTAACTATTATAATTAAGGAAAAGTTTTCAAATTGCTTCTAATTTTCAAGAACAAGTTGTAGATGCTATCGGCACATAGTGGGTTTTAAGCCGTTAACACACCGAGCAAAGTTGTTCAAAGTGATGGCAAAGTTGTGCAAAGTTATGGAAACTTTGGTAGATATATCGGTATACATGACCTAAGTTGTTGGCATATATAAACGTGCAGCTGTAAAGTCAACACATTTAATAAATGCCAATTGAAAGCAACCTATAGATGTTCACATAAACTGACTGTAAAATGTTAGAAAACAGCGTGCAATGTTGGAAAAAGCGAAGGAAATGTTGGCGGAGTTGTTTGTTTATTTAACCTAAGTCATTGTAACGACACCCCCGCAGTTAAATTTAGAAAACATTAAGTAAATGCAACAGGAATGCCTCATATATAAACAAATTATCACAACAGCCAACCAAAGTATCGACTACAAACTGCTTACAAAGTTGTGAAAATTGATTGCGAAGTTGGTTGTTTCATGCGGGATTGTTACCTGAGATATCATAATAACAAGTACCATAGTTAAAAGTTCGAAAATGTGAATAAATATTTCGAGAATTGCTGTTAAATTACCGTAGTGTTGCTTGAAGTATGTAGAGGTCATAGGTCAATACTAGAATCTAGAATGTACTTTGTGCCAGCGATAACGATTTTAAAACATCCAAAAACATGAAATACCCGCCAATTCGGCTTAACTTGAAATGATCCATGCAGCTAAGTGGTTACGTGACCAACAAATGTTTAAAGTAAAGCATGATCGGGCGTGGTTAGTACTTGCATGGGAGACTCCCTGAGTAAACAAGCAGTTTAATTTATTTTTTTGTTTCATCACACACATAGTAAAGATATAAGGCCACGTTACTTCATTCTTTTTTTATAGTGATGGCAATCATTTATAGTGGAAAATCGTGGTTTTTTTGTAACTATTATAATTAAGGAAAAGTTTTCAAATTGCTTCTAATTTTCAAGAACAAGTTGTAGATGCTATCGGCACATAGTGGGTTTTAAGCCGTTAACACACCGGGCAAAGTTGTTCAAAGTGATGGCAAAGTTGTGCAAAGTTATGGAAACTTTGGTAGATATATCGGTATACATGACCTAAGTTGTTGGCATATAGAAACGTGCAGCTGTAAAGTCAACACATTTAATAAATGCCAATTGAAAGCAACCTATAGATGTTCACATAAACTGACTGTAAAATGTTAGAAAACAGCGTGCAATGTTGGAAAAAGCGAAGGAAATGTTGGCGGAGTTGTTTGTTTATTTAACCTAAGTCATTGTAACGACACCCCCGCAGTTAAATTTAGAAAACATTAAGTAAATGCAACAGGAATGCCTCATATATAAACAAATTATCACAACATCCAACCAAAGTATCGACTACAAACTGCTTACAAAGTTGTGAAAATTGATTGCGAAGTTGGTTGTTTCATGCGGGATTGTTACCTGAGATATCATAATAACAAGTACCATAGTTAAAAGTTCGAAAATGTGAATAAATATTTCGAGAATTGCTGTTAAATTACCGTAGTGTTGCTCCAAGTATGTAGAGGTCATAGGTCAATACTAGAATCTAGAATGTACTTTGTGCCAGCGATAACGATTTTAAAACATCCAAAAACATGAAATACCCGCCAATTCGGCTTAACTTGAAATGATCCATGCAGCTAAGTGGTTACGTGACCGACAAATGTTTAAAGTAAAGCATGATCGGGCGTGGTTAGTACTTGCATGGGAGACTCCCTGAGTAAACGAGCAGTTCAATTTATTTTTTCGTTTCATCACACACATAGTAAAGATATAAGGCCACGTTACTTCATTCTTTGTTTACAGTGATGGCAATCATTTATAGTGGAAAATCGTGGTTTTTTGTAACTATTTTAATTAAGGAAAAGTTTTCAAATTGCTTCTAATTTTCAAGAACAAGTTGTAGATGCTATCGGCACATAGTGGGTTTTAAGCCGTTAACACACCGGGCAAAGTTGTTCAAAGTGATGGAAAAGTTGTGCAAAGTTATGGAAACTTTGGTAGATATATCGGTATACATGACCTAAGTTGTTGGCATATAGAAACGTGCAGCTGTAAAGTCAACACATTTAATAAATGCCAATTGAAAGCAACCTATAGATGTTCACATAAACTGACTGTAAAATGTTAGAAAACAGCGTGCAATGTTGGAAAAAGCGAAGGAAATGTTGGCGGAGTTGTTTGTTTATTTAACCTAAGTCATTGTAACGACACCACCGCAGTTAAATTTAGAAAACATTAAGTAAATGCAACAGGAATGCCTCATATATAAACAAATTATCACAACAGCCATCCAAAGTATCGACAACAAACTGCTTACAAAGTTGTGAAAATTGATTGCGAAGTTGGTTGTTTTAAGCGGGATTGTTACCTGAGATATCATAATAACAAGTACCATAGTTAAAAGTTCGAAAATGTCAATAAATATTTCGAGAATTGCTGTTAAATTACCGTAGTGTTGCTCCAAGTATGTAGAGGTCATAGGTTAATACTAGAATCTAGAATGTACTTTGTGCCAGCGATAACGATTTTAAAACATCCAAAAACATGAAATACCCGCCAATTCGGCTTAACTTGAAATTATCCATGCAGCTAAGTGGTTACGTGACCGACAAATGTTTAAAGTAAAGCATGATCGGGCGTGGTTAGTACTTGCATGGGAGACTCCCTGAGCAAACGAGCAGTTTAATTTATTTTTTTGTTTCATCACACACATAGTAAAGATATAAGGCCACGTTACTTCATTCTTTTTTTAAAGTGATGGCAATCATTTATAGTGGAAAATCGTGGTTTTCTTGTAACTATTATAATTAAGGAAAAGTTTTCAAATTGCTTCTAATTTTCAAGAACAAGTTGTAGATGCTATCGGCACATAGTGGGTTTTAAGCCGTTAACACACCGAGCAAAGTTGTTCAAAGTGATGGCAAAGTTGTGCAAAGTTATGGAAACTTTGGTAGATATATCGGTATACATGACCTAAGTTGTTGGCATATAGAAACGTGCAGCTGTAAAGTCAACACATGTAATAAATGCCAATTGAAAGCAACCTATAGATGTTCACATAAACTGACTGTAAAATGTTAGAAAACAGCGTGCAATGTTGGAAAAAGCGAAGGAAATATTGGCGGAGTTGTTTGTTTATTTAACCTAAGTCATTGTAACGACACCACCGCAGTTAAATTTAGAAAACATTAAGTAAATGCAACAGGAATGCCTCATATATAAACAAATTATCACAACAGCCATCCAAAGTATCGACAACAAACTGCTTACAAAGTTGTGAAAATTGATTGCGAAGTTGGTTGTTTTAAGCGGGATTGTTACCTGAGATATCATAATAACAAGTACCATAGTTAAAAGTTCGAAAATGTGAATAAATATTTCGAGAATTGCTGTTAAATTACCGTAGTGTTGCTCCAAGTATGTAGAGGTCATAGGTTAATACTAGAATCTAGAATGTACTTTGTGCCAGCGATAACGATTTTAAAACATCCAAAAACATGAAATACCCGCCAATTCGGCTTAACTTGAAATGATCCATGCAGCTAAGTGGTTACGTGACCGACAAATGTTTAAAGTAAAGCATGATCGGGCGTGGTTAGTACTTGCATGGGAGACTCCCTGAGCAAACGAGCAGTTTAATTTATTTTTTTGTTTCATCACACACATAGTAAAGATATAAGGCCACGTTACTTCATTCTTTTTTTAAAGTGATGGCAATCATTTATAGTGGAAAATCGTGGTTTTCTTGTAACTATTATAATTAAGGAAAAGTTTTCAAATTGCTTCTAATTTTCAAGAACAAGTTGTAGATGCTATCGGCACATAGTGGGTTTTAAGCCGTTAACACACCGAGCAAAGTTGTTCAAAGTGATGGCAAAGTTGTGCAAAGTTATGGAAACTTTGGTAGATATATCGGTATACATGACCTAAGTTGTTGGCATATAGAAACGTGCAGCTGTAAAGTCAACACATGTAATAAATGCCAATTGAAAGCAACCTATAGATGTTCACATAAACTGACTGTAAAATGTTAGAAAACAGCGTGCAATGTTGGAAAAAGCGAAGGAAATGTTGGCGGAGTTGTTTGTTTATTTAACCTAAGTCATTGTAACGACACCCCCGCAGTTAAATTTAGAAAACATTAAGTAAATGCAACAGGAATGCCTCATATATAAACAAATTATCACAACATCCAACCAAAGTACCGACTACAAACTGCTTACAAAGTTGTGAAAATTGATTGCGAAGTTGGTTGTTTCATGCGGGATTGTTACCTGAGATATCATAATAACAAGTACCATAGTTAAAAGTTCGAAAATGTGAATAAATATTTCGAGAATTGCTGTTAAATTACCGTAGTGTTGCTCCAAGTATGTAGAGGTCATAGGTCAATACTAGAATCTAGAATGTACTTTGTGCCAGCGATAACGATTTTAAAACATCCAAAAACATGAAATACCCGCCAATTCGGCTTAATTTGAAATGATCCATGCAGCTAAGTGGTTACGTGACCGACAAATGTTTAAAGTAAAGCATGATCGGGCGTGGTTAGTACTTGCATGGGAGACTCCCTGAGTAAACGAGCAGTTTAATTTATTTTTTTGTTTCATCACACACATAGTAAAGATATAAGGCCACGTTACTTCATTCTTTTTTTACAGTGATGGCAATCATTTATAGTGGAAAATCGTGGTTTTTTTGTAACTATTATAATTAAGGAAAAGTTTTCAAATTGCTTCTAATTTTCAAGAACAAGTTGTAGATGCTATCGGCACATAGTGGGTTTTAAGCCGTTAACACACCGAGCAAAGTTGTTCAAAGTGATGGCAAAGTTGTGCAAAGTTATGGAAACTTTAGTAGATATATCGGTATACATGACCTAAGTTGTTGGCATATATAAACGTGCAGCTGTAAAGTCAACACATTTAATAAATGCCAATTGAAAGCAACCTATAGATGTTCACATAAACTGACTGTAAAATGTTAGAAAACAGCGTGCAATGTTGGAAAAAGCGAAGGAAATGTTGGCGGAGTTGTTTGTTTATTTAACCTAAGTCATTGTAACGACACCCCCGCAGTTAAATTTAGAAAACATTAAGTAAATGCAACAGGAATGCCTCATATATAAACAAATTATCACAACAGCCAACCAAAGTATCGACTACAAACTGCTTACAAAGTTGTGAAAATTGATTGCGAAGTTGGTTGTTTCATGCGGGATTGTTACCTGAGATATCATAATAACAAGTACCATAGTTAAAAGTTCGAAAATGTGAATAAATATTTCGAGAATTGCTGTTAAATTACCGTAGTGTTGCTTGAAGTATGTAGAGGTCATAGGTCAATACTAGAATCTAGAATGTACTTTGTGCCAGCGATAACGATTTTAAAACATCCAAAAACATGAAATACCCGCCAATTCGGCTTAACTTGAAATGATCCATGCAGCTAAGTGGTTACGTGACCGACAAATGTTTAAAGTAAAGCATGATCGGGCGTGGTTAGTACTTGCATGGGAGACTCCCTGAGTAAACGAGCAGTTTAATTTATTTTTTCGTTTCATCACACACATAGTAAAGATATAAGGCCACGTTACTTCATTCTTTGTTTACAGTGATGGCAATCATTTATAGTGGAAAATCGTGGTTTTTTGTAACTATTTTAATTAAGGAAAAGTTTTCAAATTGCTTCTAATTTTCAAGAACAAGTTGTAGATGCTATCGGCACATAGTGGGTTTTAAGCCGTTAACACACCGGGCAAAGTTGTTCAAAGTGATGGAGAAGTTGTGCAAAGTTATGGAAACTTTGGTAGATATATCGGTATACATGACCTAAGTTGTTGGCATATAGAAACGTGCAGCTGTAAAGTCAACACATTTAATAAATGCCAATTGAAAGCAACCTATAGATGTTCACATAAACTGACTGTAAAATGTTAGAAAACAGCGTGCAATGTTGGAAAAAGCGAAGGAAATGTTGGCGGAGTTGTTTGTTTATTTAACCTAAGTCATTGAAACGACACCACCGCAGTTAAATTTAGAAAACATTAAGTAAATGCAACAGGAATGCCTCATATATAAACAAATTATCACAACAGCCATCCAAAGTATCGACAACAAACTGCTTACAAAGTTGTGAAAATTGATTGCGAAGTTGGTTGTTTCAAGCGGGATTGTTACCTGAGATATCATAATAACAAGTACCATAGTTAAAAGTTCGAAAATGTGAATAAATATTTCGAGAATTGCTGTTAAATTACCGTAGTGTTGCTCCAAGTATGTAGAGGTCATAGGTTAATACTAGAATCTAGAATGTACTTTGTGCCAGCGATAACGATTTTAAAACATCCAAAAACATGAAATACCCGCCAATTCGGCTTAACTTGAAATGATCCATGCAGCTAAGTGGTTACGTGACCGACAAATGTTTGAAGTAAAGCATGATAGGGCGTGGTTAGTACTTGCATGGGAGACTCCCTGAGCAAACGAGCAGTTTAATTTATTTTTTTGTTTCATCACACACATAGTAAAGATATAAGGCCACGTTACTTCATTCTTTTTTTAAAGTGATGGCAATCATTTATAGTGGAAAATCGTGGTTTTCTTGTAACTATTATAATTAAGGAAAAGTTTTCAAATTGCTTCTAATTTTCAAGAACAAGTTGTAGATGCTATCGGCACATAGTGGGTTTTAAGCCGTTAACACACCGAGCAAAGTTGTTCAAAGTGATGGCAAAGTTGTGCAAAGTTATGGAAACTTTGGTAGATATATCAGTATACATGACCTAAGTTGTTGGCATATAGAAACGTGCAGCTGTAAAGTCAACACATGTAATAAATGCCAATTGAAAGCAACCTATAGATGTTCACATAAACTGACTGTAAAATGTTAGAAAACAGCGTGCAATGTTGGAAAAAGCGAAGGAAATGTTGGCGGAGTTGTTTGTTTATTTAACCTAAGTCATTGTAACGACACCCCCGCAGTTAAATTTAGAAAACATTAAGTAAATGCAACAGGAATGCCTCATATATAAACAAATTATCACAACATCCAACCAAAGTACCGACTACAAACTGCTTACAAAGTTGTGAAAATTGATTGCGAAGTTGGTTGTTTCATGCGGGATTGTTACCTGAGATATCATAATAACAAGTACCATAGTTAAAAGTTCGAAAATGTGAATAAATATTTCGAGAATTGCTGTTAAATTACCGTAGTGTTGCTCCAAGTATGTAGAGGTCATAGGTCAATACTAGAATCTAGAATGTACTTTGTGCCAGCGATAACGATTTTAAAACATCCAAAAACATGAAATACCCGCCAATTCGGCTTAATTTGAAATGATCCATGCAGCTAAGTGGTTACGTGACCGACAAATGTTTAAAGTAAAGCATGATCGGGCGTGGTTAGTACTTGCATGGGAGACTCCCTGAGTAAACGAGCAGTTTAATTTATTTTTTTGTTTCATCACACACATAGTAAAGATATAAGGCCACGTTACTTCATTCTTTTTTTACAGTGATGGCAATCATTTATAGTGGAAAATCGTGGTTTTTTTGTGACTATTATAATTAAGGAAAAGTTTTCAAATTGCTTCTAATTTTCAAGAACAAGTTGTAGATGCTATCGGCACGTAGTGGGTTTTAAGCCGTTAACACACCGGGCAAAGTTGTTCAAAGTGATGGCAAAGTTGTGCAAAGTTATGGAAACTTTGGTAGATATATCGGTATACATGACCTAAGTTGTTGGCATATAGAAACGTGCAGCTGTAAAGTCAACACATTTAATAAATGCCAATTGAAAGCAACCTATAGATGTTCACATAAACTGACTGTAAAATGTTAGAAAACAGCGTGCAATGTTGGAAAAAGCGAAGGAAATGTTGGCGGAGTTGTTTGTTTATTTAACCTAAGTCATTGTAACGACACCCCCGCAGTTAAATTTAGAAAACATTAAGTAAATGCAACAGGAATGCCTCATATATAAACAAATTATCACAACATCCAACCAAAGTATCGACTACAAACTGCTTACAAAGTTGTGAAAATTGATTGCGAAGTTGGTTGTTTCATGCGGGATTGTTACCTGAGATATCATAATAACAAGTACCATAGTTAAAAGTTCGAAAATGTGAATAAATATTTCGAGAATTGCTGTTAAATTACCGTAGTGTTGCTCCAAGTATGTAGAGGTCATAGGTCAATACTAGAATCTAGAATGTACTTTGTGCCAGCGATAACGATTGTAAAACATCCAAAAACATGAAATACCCGCCAATTCGGCCTAATTTGAAATGATCCATGCAGCTAAGTGGTTACGTGACCGACAAATGTTTAAAGTAAAGCATGATCGGGCGTGGTTAGTACTTGCATGGGAGACTCCCTGAGTAAACGAGCAGTTTAATTTATTTTTTTGTTTCATCACACACATAGTAAAGATATAAGGCCACGTTACTTCATTCTTTTTTTACAGTGATGGCAATCATTTATAGTGGAAAATCGTGGTTTTTTTGTAACTATTATAATTAAGGAAAAGTTTTCAAATTGCTTCTAATTTTCAAGAACAAGTTGTAGATGCTATCGGCACATAGTGGGTTTTAAGCCGTTAACACACCGAGCAAAGTTGTTCAAAGTGATGGCAAAGTTGTGCAAAGTTATGGAAACTTTGGTAGATATATCGGTATACATGACCTAAGTTGTTGGCATATATAAACGTGCAGCTGTAAAGTCAACACATTTAATAAATGCCAATTGAAAGCAACCTATAGATGTTCACATAAACTGACTGTAAAATGTTAGAAAACAGCGTGCAATGTTGGAAAAAGCGAAGGAAATGTTGGCGGAGTTGTTTGTTTATTTAACCTAAGTCATTGTAACGACACCCCCGCAGTTAAATTTAGAAAACATTAAGTAAATGCAACAGGAATGCCTCATATATAAACAAATTATCACAACAGCCAACCAAAGTATCGACTACAAACTGCTTACAAAGTTGTGAAAATTGATTGCGAAGTTGGTTGTTTCATGCGGGATTGTTACCTGAGATATCATAATAACAAGTACCATAGTTAAAAGTTCGAAAATGTGAATAAATATTTCGAGAATTGCTGTTAAATTACCGTAGTGTTGCTCCAAGTATGTAGAGGTCATAGGTCAATACTAGAATCTAGAATGTACTTTGTGCCAGCGATAACGATTTTAAAACATCCAAAAACATGAAATACCCGCCAATTCGGCCTAATTTGAAATGATCCATGCAGCTAAGTGGTTACGTGACCGACAAATGTTTAAAGTAAAGCATGATCGGGCGTGGTTAGTACTTGCATGGGAGACTCCCTGAGTAAACGAGCAGTTTAATTTATTTTTTTGTTTCATCACACACATAGTAAAGATATAAGGCCACGTTACTTCATTCTTTTTTTACAGTGATGGCAATCATTTATAGTGGAAAATCGTGGTTTTTTTGTAACTATTATAATTAAGGAAAAGTTTTCAAATTGCTTCTAATTTTCAAGAACAAGTTGTAGATGCTATCGGCACATAGTGGGTTTTAAGCCGTTAACACACCGAGCAAAGTTGTTCAAAGTGATGGCAAAGTTGTGCAAAGTTATGGAAACTTTGGTAGATATATCGGTATACATGACCTAAGTTGTTGGCATATATAAACGTGCAGCTGTAAAGTCAACACATTTAATAAATGCCAATTGAAAGCAACCTATAGATGTTCACATAAACTGACTGTAAAATGTTAGAAAACAGCGTGCAATGTTGGAAAAAGCGAAGGAAATGTTGGCGGAGTTGTTTGTTTATTTAACCTAAGTCATTGTAACGACACCCCCGCAGTTAAATTTAGAAAACATTAAGTAAATGCAACAGGAATGCCTCATATATAAACAAATTATCACAACAGCCAACCAAAGTATCGACTACAAACTGCTTACAAAGTTGTGAAAATTGATTGCGAAGTTGGTTGTTTCATGCGGGATTGTTACCTGAGATATCATAATAACAAGTACCATAGTTAAAAGTTCGAAAATGTGAATAAATATTTCGAGAATTGCTGTTAAATTACCGTAGTGTTGCTCCAAGTATGTAGAGGTCATAGGTCAATACTAGAATCTAGAATGTACTTTGTGCCAGCGATAACGATTTTAAAACATCCAAAAACATGAAATACCCGCCAATTCGGCTTAACTTGAAATGATCCATGCAGCTAAGTGGTTACGTGACCAACAAATGTTTAAAGTAAAGCATGATCGGGCGTGGTTAGTACTTGCATGGGAGACTCCCTGAGTAAACAAGCAGTTTAATTTATTTTTTTGTTTCATCACACACATAGTAAAGATATAAGGCCACGTTACTTCATTCTTTTTTTATAGTGATGGCAATAATTTATAGTGGAAAATCGTGGTTTTTTTGTAACTATTATAATTAAGGAAAAGTTTTCAAATTGCTTCTAATTTTCAAGAACAAGTTGTAGATGCTATCGGCACATAGTGGGTTTTAAGCCGTTAACACACCGGGCAAAGTTGTTCAAAGTGATGGCAAAGTTGTGCAAAGTTATGGAAACTTTGGTAGATATATCGGTATACATGACCTAAGTTGTTGGCATATAGAAACGTGCAGCTGTAAAGTCAACACATTTAATAAATGCCAATTGAAAGCAACCTATAGATGTTCACATAAACTGACTGTAAAATGTTAGAAAACAGCGTGCAATGTTGGAAAAAGCGAAGGAAATGTTGGCGGAGTTGTTTGTTTATTTAACCTAAGTCATTGTAACGACACCACCGCAGTTAAATTTAGAAAACATTAAGTAAATGCAACAGGAATGCCTCATATATAAACAAATTATCACAACAGCCATCCAAAGTATCGACAACAAACTGCTTACAAAGTTGTGAAAATTGATTGCGAAGTTGGTTGTTTCAAGCGGGATTGTTACCTGAGATATCATAATAACAAGTACCATAGATAAAAGTTCGAAAATGTGAATAAATATTTCGAGAATTGCTGTTAAGTTACCGTAGTGTTGCTCCAAGTATGTAGAGGTCATAGGTCAATACTAGAATCTAGAATGTACTTTGTGCCAGCGATAACGATTTTAAAACATCCAAAAACATGAAATACCCGCCAATTCGGCTTAACTTGAAATGATCCATGCAGCTAAGTGGTTACGTGACCGACAAATGTTTAAAGTAAAGCATGATCGGGCGTGGTTAGTACTTGCATGGGAGACTCCCTGAGCAAACGAGCAGTTTAATTTATTTTTTTGTTTCATCACACACATAGTAAAGATATAAGGCCACGTTACTTCATTCTTTTTTTACAGTGATGGCAATCATTTATAGTGGAAAATCGTGTTTTTTTTGTAACTATTATAATTAAGGAAAAGTTTTCAAATTGCTTCTAATTTTCAAGAACAAGTTGTAGATGCTATCGGCACATAGTGGGTTTTAAGCCGTTAACACACCGGGCAAAGTTGTTCAAAGTGATGGCAAAGTTGTGCAAAGTTATGAAAACTTTGGTAGATATATCGGTATACATGACCTAAGTTGTTGGCATGTAGAAACGTGCAGCTGTAAAGTCAACACATTTAATAAATGCCAATTGAAAGCAACCTATAGATGTTCACATAAACTGACTGTAAAATGTTAGAAAACAGCGTGCAATGTTGGAAAAAGCGAAGGAAATGTTGGCGGAGTTGTTTGTTTATTTAAGCTAAGTCATTGTAACGACACCACCGCAGTTAAATTTAGAAAACATTAAGTAAATGCAACAGGAATGCCTCATATATAAACAAATTATCACAACAGCCATCCAAAGTATCGACAACAAACTGCTTACAAAGTTGTGAAAATTGATTGCGAAGTTGGTTGTTTCAAGCGGGATTGTTACCTGAGATATCATAATAACAAGTACCATAGTTAAAAGTTCGAAAATGTGAATAAATATTTCGAGAATTGCTGTTAAGTTACCGTAGTGTTGCTCCAAGTATGTAGAGGTCATAGGTCAATACTAGAATCTAGAATGTACTTTGTGCCAGCGATAACGATTTTAAAACATCCAAAAACATGAAATACCCGCCAATTCGGCTTAACTTGAAATGATCCATGCAGCTAAGGGGTTACGTGACCGACAAATGTTTAAAGTAAAGCATGATCGGGCGTGGTTAGTACTTGCATGGGAGACTCCCTGAGTAAACGAGCAGTTTAATTTATTTTTTCGTTTCATCACACACATAGTAAAGATATAAGGCCACGTTACTTCATTCTTTGTTTACAGTGATGGCAATCATTTATAGTGGAAAATCGTGGTTTTTTGTAACTATTTTAATTAAGGAAAAGTTTTCAAATTGCTTCTAATTTTCAAGAACAAGTTGTAGATGCTATCGGCACATAGTGGGTTTTAAGCCGTTAACACACCGGGCAAAGTTGTTCAAAGTGATGGAAAAGTTGTGCAAAGTTATGGAAACTTTGGTAGATATATCGGTATACATGACCTAAGTTGTTGGCATATAGAAACGTGCAGCTGTAAAGTCAACACATTTAATAAATGCCAATTGAAAGCAACCTATAGATGTTCACATAAACTGACTGTAAAATGTTAGAAAACAGCGTGCAATGTTGGAAAAAGCGAAGGAAATGTTGGCGGAGTTGTTTGTTTATTTAACCTAAGTCATTGTAACGACACCACCGCAGTTAAATTTAGAAAACATTAAGTAAATGCAACAGGAATGCCTCATATATAAACAAATTATCACAACAGCCATCCAAAGTATCGACAACAAACTGCTTACAAAGTTGTGAAAATTGATTGCGAAGTTGGTTGTTTCAAGCGGGATTGTTACCTGAGATATCATAATAACAAGTACCATAGTTAAAAGTTCGAAAATGTGAATAAATATTTCGAGAATTGCTGTTAAATTACCGTAGTGTTGCTCCAAGTATGTAGAGGTCATAGGTTAATACTAGAATCTAGAATGTACTTTGTGCCAGCGATAACGATTTTAAAACATCCAAAAACATGAAATACCCGCCAATTCGGCCTAATTTGAAATGATCCATGCAGCTAAGTGGTTACGTGACCGACAAATGTTTAAAGTAAAGCATGATCGGGCGTGGTTAGTACTTGCATGGGAGACTCCCTGAGTAAACGAGCAGTTTAATTTATTTTTTTGTTTCATCACACACATAGTAAAGATATAAGGCCACGTTACTTCATTCTTTTTTTACAGTGATGGCAATCATTTATAGTGGAAAATCGTGGTTTTTTTGTAACTATTATAATTAAGGAAAAGTTTTCAAATTGCTTCTAATTTTCAAGAACAAGTTGTAGATGCTATCGGCACATAGTGGGTTTTAAGCCGTTAACACACCGAGCAAAGTTGTTCAAAGTGATGGCAAAGTTGTGCAAAGTTATGGAAACTTTGGTAGATATATCGGTATACATGACCTAAGTTGTTGGCATATATAAACGTGCAGCTGTAAAGTCAACACATTTAATAAATGCCAATTGAAAGCAACCTATAGATGTTCACATAAACTGACTGTAAAATGTTAGAAAACAGCGTGCAATGTTGGAAAAAGCGAAGGAAATGTTGGCGGAGTTGTTTGTTTATTTAACCTAAGTCATTGTAACGACACCCCCGCAGTTAAATTTAGAAAACATTAAGTAAATGCAACAGGAATGCCTCATATATAAACAAATTATCACAACAGCCAACCAAAGTATCGACTACAAACTGCTTACAAAGTTGTGAAAATTGATTGCGAAGTTGGTTGTTTCATGCGGGATTGTTACCTGAGATATCATAATAACAAGTACCATAGTTAAAAGTTCGAAAATGTGAATAAATATTTCGAGAATTGCTGTTAAATTACCGTAGTGTTGCTCCAAGTATGTAGAGGTCATAGGTCAATACTAGAATCTAGAATGTACTTTGTGCCAGCGATAACGATTTTAAAACATCCAAAAACATGAAATACCCGCCAATTCGGCTTAACTTGAAATGATCCATGCAGCTAAGTGGTTACGTGACCGACAAATGTTTAAAGTAAAGCATGATCGGGCGTGGTTAGTACTTGCATGGGAGACTCCCTGAGCAAACGAGCAGTTTAATTTATTTTTTTGTTTCATCACACACATAGTAAAGATATAAGGCCACGTTACTTCATTCTTTTTTTACAGTGATGGCAATCATTTATAGTGGAAAATCTTGGTTTTTTTGTAACTATTATAATTAAGGAAAAGTTTTCAAATTGCTTCTAATTTTCAAGAACAAGTTGTAGATGCTATCGGCACATAGTGGGTTTTAAGCCGTTAACACACCGGGCAAAGTTGTTCAAAGTGATGGCAAAGTTGTGCAAAGTTATGGAAACTTTGGTAGATATATCGGTATACATGACCTAAGTTGTTGGCATATAGAAACGTGCAGCTGTAAAGTCAACACATTTAATAAATGCCAATTGAAAGCAACCTATAGATGTTCACATAAACTGACTGTAAAATGTTAGAAAACAGCGTGCAATGTTGGAAAAAGCGAAGGAAATGTTGGCGGAGTTGTTTGTTTATTTAACCTAAGTCATTGTAACGACACCACCGCAGTTAAATTTAGAAAACATTAAGTAAATGCAACAGGAATGCCTCATATATAAACAAATTATCACAACAGCCATCCAAAGTATCGACAACAAACTGCTTACAAAGTTGTGAAAATTGATTGCGAAGTTGGTTGTTTCAAGCGGGATTGTTACCTGAGATATCATAATAACAAGTACCATAGTTAAAAGTTCGAAAATGTGAATAAATATTTCGAGAATTGCTGTTAAGTTACCGTAGTGTTGCTCCAAGTATGTAGAGGTCATAGGTCAATACTAGAATCTAGAATGTACTTTGTGCCAGCGATAACGATTTTAAAACATCCAAAAACATGAAATACCCGCCAATTCGGCTTAACTTGAAATGATCCATGCAGCTAAGTGGTTACGTGACCGACAAATGTTTAAAGTAAAGCATGATCGGGCGTGGTTAGTACTTGCATGGGAGACTCCCTGAGCAAACGAGCAGTTTAATTTATTTTTTTGTTTCATCACACACATAGTAAAGATATAAGGCCACGTTACTTCATTCTTTTTTTACAGTGATGGCAATCATTTATAGTGGAAAATCGTGGTTTTTTTGTAACTATTATAATTAAGGAAAAGTTTTCAAATTGCTTCAAATTTTCAAGAACAAGTTGTAGATGCTATCGGCACATAGTGGGTTTTAAGCCGTTAACACACCGGGCAAAGTTGTTCAAAGTGATGGCAAAGTTGTGCAAAGTTATGAAAACTTTGGTAGATATATCGGTATACATGACCTAAGTTGTTGGCATGTAGAAACGTGCAGCTGTAAAGTCAACACATTTAATAAATGCCAATTGAAAGCAACCTATAGATGTTCACATAAACTGACTGTAAAATGTTAGAAAACAGCGTGCAATGTTGGAAAAAGCGAAGGAAATGTTGGCGGAGTTGTTTGTTTATTTAACCTAAGTCATTGTAACGACACCACCGCAGTTAAATTTAGAAAACATTAAGTAAATGCAACAGGAATGCCTCATATATAAACAAATTATCACAACAGCCATCCAAAGTATCGACAACAAACTGCTTACAAAGTTGTGAAAATTGATTGCGAAGTTGGTTGTTTCAAGCGGGATTGTTACCTGAGATATCATAATAACAAGTACCATAGTTAAAAGTTCGAAAATGTGAATAAATATTTCGAGAATTGCTGTTAAGTTACCGTAGTGTTGCTCCAAGTATGTAGAGGTCATAGGTCAATACTAGAATCTAGAATGTACTTTGTGCCAGCGATAACGATTTTAAAACATCCAAAAACATGAAATACCCGCCAATTCGGCTTAACTTGAAATGATCCATGCAGCTAAGTGGTTACGTGACCGACAAATGTTTAAAGTAAAGCATGATCGGGCGTGGTTAGTACTTGCATGGGAGACTCCCTGAGCAAACGAGCAGTTTAATTTATTTTTTTGTTTCATCACACACATAGTAAAGATATAAGGCCACGTTACTTCATTCTTTTTTTACAGTGATGGCAATCATTTATAGTGGAAAATCGTGGTTTTTTTGTAACTATTATAATTAAGGAAAAGTTTTCAAATTGCTTCTAATTTTCAAGAACAAGTTGTAGATGCTATCGGCACATAGTGGGTTTTAAGCCGTTAACACACCGAGCAAAGTTGTTCAAAGTGATGGCAAAGTTGTGCAAAGTTATGGAAACTTTGGTAGATATATCGGTATACATGACCTAAGTTGTTGGCATATAGAAACGTGCAGCTGTAAAGTCAACACATTTAATAAATGCCAATTGAAAGCAACCTATAGATGTTCACATAAACTGACTGTAAAATGTTAGAAAACAACGTGCAATGTTGGAAAAAGCGAAGGAAATTTTGGCGGAGTTGTTTGTTTATTTAACCTAAGTCATTGTAACGACACCCCCGCAGTTAAATTTAGAAAACATTAAGTAAATGCAACAGGAATGCCTCATATATAAACAAATTATCACAACATCCAACCAAAGTATCGACTACAAACTGCTTACAAAGTTGTGAAAATTGATTGCGAAGTTGGTTGTTTCATGCGGGATTGTTACCTGAGATATCATAATAACAAGTACCATAGTTAAAAGTTCGAAAATGTGAATAAATATTTCGAGAATTGCTGTTAAATTACCGTAGTGTTGCTCCAAGTATGTAGAGGTCATAGGTCAATACTAGAATCTAGAATGTACTTTGTGCCAGCGATAACGATTTTAAAACATCCAAAAACATGAAATACCCGCCAATTCGGCTTAACTTGAAATGATCCATGCAACTAAGTGGTTACGTGACCGACAAATGTTTAAAGTAAAGCATGATCGGGCGTGGTTAGTACTTGCATGGGAGACTCCCTGAGTAAACGAGCAGTTTAATTTATTTTTTCGTTTCATCACACACATAGTAAAGATATAAGGCCACGTTACTTCATTCTTTGTTTACAGTGATGGCAATCATTTATAGTGGAAAATCGTGGTTTTTTGTAACTATTTTAATTAAGGAAAAGTTTTCAAATTGCTTCTAATTTTCAAGAACAAGTTGTAGATGCTATCGGCACATAGTGGGTTTTAAGCCGTTAACACACCGGGCAAAGTTGTTCAAAGTGATGGAAAAGTTGTGCAAAGTTATGGAAACTTTGGTAGATATATCGGTATACATGACCTAAGTTGTTGGCATATAGAAACGTGCAGCTGTAAAGTCAACACATTTAATAAATGCCAATTGAAAGCAACCTATAGATGTTCACATAAACTGACTGTAAAATGTTAGAAAACAGCGTGCAATGTTGGAAAAAGCGAAGGAAATGTTGGCGGAGTTGTTTGTTTATTTAACCTAAGTCATTGTAACGACACCACCGCAGTTAAATTTAGAAAACATTAAGTAAATGCAACAGGAATGCCTCATATATAAACAAATTATCACAACAGCCATCCAAAGTATCGACAACAAACTGCTTACAAAGTTGTGAAAATTGATTGCGAAGTTGTTTGTTTCAAGCGGGATTGTTACCTGAGATATCATAATAACAAGTACCATAGTTAAAAGTTCGAAAATGTGAATAAATATTTCGAGAATTGCTGTTAAATTACCGTAGTGTTGCTCCAAGTATGTAGAGGTCATAGGTTAATACTAGAATCTAGAATGTACTTTGTGCCAGCGATAACGATTTTAAAACATCCAAAAACATGAAATACCCGCCAATTCGGCTTAACTTGAAATGATCCATGCAGCTAAGTGGTTACGTGACCGACAAATGTTTAAAGTAAAGCATGATCGGGCGTGGTTAGTACTTGCATGGGAGACTCCCTGAGCAAACGAGCAGTTTAATTTATTTTTTTGTTTCATCACACACATAGTAAAGATATAAGGCCACGTTACTTCATTCTTTTTTTAAAGTGATGGCAATCATTTATAGTGGAAAATCGTGGTTTTTTTGTGACTATTATAATTAAGGAAAAGTTTTCAAATTGCTTCTAATTTTCAAGAACAAGTTGTAGATGCTATCGGCACGTAGTGGGTTTTAAGCCGTTAACACACCGGGCAAAGTTGTTCAAAGTGATGGAAAAGTTGTGCAAAGTTATGGAAACTTTGGTAGATATATCGGTATACATGACCTAAGTTGTTGGCATATAGAAACGTGCAGCTGTAAAGTCAACACATTTAATAAATGCCAATTGAAAGCAACCTATAGATGTTCACATAAACTGACTGTAAAATGTTAGAAAACAGCGTGCAATGTTGGAAAAAGCGAAGGAAATGTTGGCGGAGTTGTTTGTTTATTTAACCTAAGTCATTGTAACGACACCCCCGCAGTTAAATTTAGAAAACATTAAGTAAATGAAACAGGAATGCCTCATATATAAACAAATTATCACAACATCCAACCAAAGTATCGACTACAAACTGCTTACAAAGTTGTGAAAATTGATTGCGAAGTTGGTTGTTTCATGCGGGATTGTTACCTGAGATATCATAATAACAAGTACCATAGTTAAAAGTTCGAAAATGTGAATAAATATTTCGAGAATTGCTGTTAAATTACCGTAGTGTTGCTCCAAGTATGTAGAGGTCATAGGTCAATACTAGAATCTAGAATGTACTTTGTGCCAGCGATAACGATTTTAAAACATCCAAAAACATGAAATACCCGCCAATTCGGCTTAACTTGAAATGATCCATGCAGCTAAGTGGTTACGTGACCGACAAATGTTTAAAGTAAAGCATGATCGGGCGTGGTTAGTACTTGCATGGGAGACTCCCTGATTAAACGAGCAGTTTAATTTATTTTTTCGTTTCATCACACACATAGTAAAGATATAAGGCCACGTTACTTCATTCTTTGTTTACAGTGATGGCAATCATTTATAGTGGAAAATCGTGGTTTTTTTGTAACTATTATAATTAAGGAAAAGTTTTCAAATTGCTTCTAATTTTCAAGAACAAGTTGTAGATGCTATCGGCACATAGTGGGTTTTAAGCCGTTAACACACCGGGCAAAGTTGTTCAAAGTGATGGAAAAGTTGTGCAAAGTTATGGAAACTTTGGTAGATATATCGGTATACATGACCTAAGTTGTTGGCATATAGAAACGTGCAGCTGTAAAGTCAACACATTTAATGAATGCCAATTGAAAGCAACCTATAGATGTTCACATAAACTGACTGTAAAATGTTAGAAAACAGCGTGCAATGTTGGAAAAAGCGAAGGAAATGTTAGCGGAGTTGTTTGTTTATTTAACCTAAGTCATTGTAACGACACCCCCGCAGTTAAATTTAGAAAACATTAAGTAAATGCAACAGGAATGCCTCATATATAAACAAATTATCACAACATCCAACCAAAGTACCGACTACAAACTGCTTACAAAGTTGTGAAAATTGATTGCGAAGTTGGTTGTTTCATGCGGGATTGTTACCTGAGATATCATAATAACAAGTACCATAGTTAAAAGTTCGAAAATGTGAATAAATATTTCGAGAATTGCTGTTAAATTACCGTAGTGTTGCTCCAAGTATGTAGAGGTCATAGGTCAATACTAGAATCTAGAATGTACTTTGTGCCAGCGATAACGATTTTAAAACATCCAAAAACATGAAATACCCGCCAATTCGGCCTAATTTGAAATGATCCATGCAGCTAAGTGGTTACGTGACCGACAAATGTTTAAAGTAAAGCATGATCGGGCGTGGTTAGTACTTGCATGGGAGACTCCCTGAGTAAACGAGCAGTTTAATTTATTTTTTTGTTTCATCACACACATAGTAAAGATATAAGGCCACGTTACTTCATTCTTTTTTTACAGTGATGGCAATCATTTATAGTGGAAAATCGTGGTTTTTTTGTAACTATTATAATTAAGGAAAAGTTTTCAAATTGCTTCTAATTTTCAAGAACAAGTTGTAGATGCTATCGGCACATAGTGGGTTTTAAGCCGTTAACACACCGGGCAAAGTTGTTCAAAGTGATGGCAAAGTTGTGCAAAGTTATGGAAACTTTGGTAGATATATCGGTATACATGACCTAAGTTGTTGGCATATAGAAACGTGCAGCTGTAAAGTCAACACATTTAATAAATGCCAATTGAAAGCAACCTATAGATGTTCACATAAACTGACTGTAAAATGTTAGAAAACAGCGTGCAATGTTGGAAAAAGCGAAGGAAATGTTGGCGGAGTTGTTTGTTTATTTAACCTAAGTCATTGTAACGACACCCCCGCAGTTAAATTTAGAAAACATTAAGTAAATGCAACAGGAATGCCTCATATATAAACAAATTATCACAACAGCCAACCAAAGTATCGACAACAAACTGCTTACAAAGTTGTGAAAATTGATTGCGAAGTTGGTTGTTTCATGCGGGATTGTTACCTGAGATATCATAATAACAAGTACCATAGTTAATAGTTCGAAAATGTGAATAAATATTTCGAGAATTGCTGTTAAATTACCGTAGTGTTGCTCCAAGTATGTAGAGGTCATAGGTCAATACTAGAATCTAGAATGTACTTTGTGCCAGCGATAACGATTTTAAAACATCCAAAAACATGAAATACCCGCCAATTCGGCTTAACTTGAAATGATCCATGCAGCTAAGTGGTTACGTGACCGACAAATGTTTAAAGTAAATCATAATCGGGCGTGGTTAGTACTTGCATGGGAGACTCCCTGAGCAAACGAGCAGTTTAATTTATTTTTTTGTTTCATCACACACATAGTAAAGATATAAGGCCACGTTACTTCATTCTTTTTTTACAGTGATGGCAATCATTTATAGTGGAAAATCGTGGTTTTTTTGTAACTATTATAATTAAGGAAAAGTTTTCAAATTGCTTCTAATTTTCAAGAACAAGTTGTAGATGCTATCGGCACATAGTGGGTTTTAAGCCGTTAACACACCGAGCAAAGTTGTTCAAAGTGATGGCAAAGTTGTGCAAAGTTATGGAAACTTTGGTAGATATATCGGTATACATGACCTAAGTTGTTGGCATATAGAAACGTGCAGCTGTAAAGTCAACACATTTAATAAATGCCAATTGAAAGCAACCTATAGATGTTCACATAAACTGACTGTAAAATGTTAGAAAACAGCGTGCAATGTTGGAAAAAGCGAAGGAAATGTTGGCGGAGTTGTTTGTTTATTTAACCTAAGTCATTGTAACGACACCACCGCAGTTAAATTTAGAAAACATTAAGTAAATGCAACAGGAATGCCTCATATATAAACAAATTATCACAACAGCCATCCAAAGTATCGACAACAAACTGCTTACAAAGTTGTGAAAATTGATTGCGAAGTTGGTTGTTTCAAGCGGGATTGTTACCTGAGATATCATAATAACAAGTACCATAGTTAAAAGTTCGAAAATGTGAATAAATATTTCGAGAATTGCTGTTAAATTACCGTAGTGTTGCTCCAAGTATGTAGAGGTCATAGGTTATTACTAGAATCTAGAATGTACTTTGTGCCAGCGATAACGATTTTAAAACATCCAAAAACATGAAATACCCGCCAATTCGGCTTAACTTGAAATGATCCATGCAGCTAAGTGGTTACGTGACCGACAAATGTTTAAAGTAAAGCATGATCGGGCGTGGTTAGTACTTGCATGGGAGACTCCCTGATTAAACGAGCAGTTTAATTTATTTTTTCGTTTCATCACACACATAGTAAAGATATAAGGCCACGTTACTTCATTCTTTGTTTACAGTGATGGCAATCATTTATAGTGGAAAATCGTGGTTTTTTTGTAACTATTATAATTAAGGAAAAGTTTTCAAATTGCTTCTAATTTTCAAGAACAAGTTGTAGATGCTATCGGCACATAGTGGGTTTTAAGCCGTTAACACACCGGGCAAAGTTGTTCAAAGTGATGGAAAAGTTGTGCAAAGTTATGGAAACTTTGGTAGATATATCGGTATACATGACCTAAGTTGTTGGCATATAGAAACGTGCAGCTGTAAAGTCAACACATTTAATGAATGCCAATTGAAAGCAACCTATAGATGTTCACATAAACTGACTGTAAAATGTTAGAAAACAGCGTGCAATGTTGGAAAAAGCGAAGGAAATGTTAGCGGAGTTGTTTGTTTATTTAACCTAAGTCATTGTAACGACACCCCCGCAGTTAAATTTAGAAAACATTAAGTAAATGCAACAGGAATGCCTCATATATAAACAAATTATCACAACATCCAACCAAAGTACCGACTACAAACTGCTTACAAAGTTGTGAAAATTGATTGCAAAGTTGGTTGTTTCATGCGGGATTGTTACCTGAGATATCATAATAACAAGTACCATAGTTAAAAGTTCGAAAATGTGAATAAATATTTCGAGAATTGCTGTTAAATTACCGTAGTGTTGCTCCAAGTATGTAGAGGTCATAGGTCAATACTAGAATCTAGAATGTACTTTGTGCCAGCGATAACGATTTTAAAACATCCAAAAACATGAAATACCCGCCAATTCGGCCTAATTTGAAATGATCCATGCAGCTAAGTGGTTACGTGACCGACAAATGTTTAAAGTAAAGCATGATCGGGCGTGGTTAGTACTTGCATGGGAGACTCCCTGAGTAAACGAGCAGTTTAATTTATTTTTTTGTTTCATCACACACATAGTAAAGATATAAGGCCACGTTACTTCATTCTTTTTTTACAGTGATGGCAATCATTTATAGTGGAAAATCGTGGTTTTTTTGTAACTATTATAATTAAGGAAAAGTTTTCAAATTGCTTCTAATTTTCAAGAACAAGTTGTAGATGCTATCGGCACATAGTGGGTTTTAAGCCGTTAACACACCGGGCAAAGTTGTTCAAAGTGATGGCAAAGTTGTGCAAAGTTATGGAAACTTTGGTAGATATATCGGTATACATGACCTAAGTTGTTGGCATATAGAAACGTGCAGCTGTAAAGTCAACACATTTAATAAATGCCAATTGAAAGCAACCTATAGATGTTCACATAAACTGACTGTAAAATGTTAGAAAACAGCGTGCAATGTTGGAAAAAGCGAAGGAAATGTTGGCGGAGTTGTTTGTTTATTTAACCTAAGTCATTGTAACGACACCCCCGCAGTTAAATTTAGAAAACATTAAGTAAATGCAACAGGAATGCCTCATATATAAACAAATTATCACAACAGCCAACCAAAGTATCGACAACAAACTGCTTACAAAGTTGTGAAAATTGATTGCGAAGTTGGTTGTTTCATGCGGGATTGTTACCTGAGATATCATAATAACAAGTACCATAGTTAATAGTTCGAAAATGTGAATAAATATTTCGAGAATTGCTGTTAAATTACCGTAGTGTTGCTCCAAGTATGTAGAGGTCATAGGTCAATACTAGAATCTAGAATGTACTTTGTGCCAGCGATAACGATTTTAAAACATCCAAAAACATGAAATACCCGCCAATTCGGCTTAACTTGAAATGATCCATGCAGCTAAGTGGTTACGTGACCGACAAATGTTTAAAGTAAATCATAATCGGGCGTGGTTAGTACTTGCATGGGAGACTCCCTGAGCAAACGAGCAGTTTAATTTATTTTTTTGTTTCATCACACACATAGTAAAGATATAAGGCCACGTTACTTCATTCTTTTTTTACAGTGATGGCAATCATTTATAGTGGAAAATCGTGGTTTTTTTGTAACTATTATAATTAAGGAAAAGTTTTCAAATTGCTTCTAATTTTCAAGAACAAGTTGTAGATGCTATCGGCACATAGTGGGTTTTAAGCCGTTAACACACCGAGCAAAGTTGTTCAAAGTGATGGCAAAGTTGTGCAAAGTTATGGAAACTTTGGTAGATATATCGGTATACATGACCTAAGTTGTTGGCATATAGAAACGTGCAGCTGTAAAGTCAACACATTTAATAAATGCCAATTGAAAGCAACCTATAGATGTTCACATAAACTGACTGTAAAATGTTAGAAAACAGCGTGCAATGTTGGAAAAAGCGAAGGAAATGTTGGCGGAGTTGTTTGTTTATTTAACCTAAGTCATTGTAACGACACCCCCGCAGTTAAATTTAGAAAACATTAAGTAAATGCAACAGGAATGCCTCATATATAAACAAATTATCACAACATCCAACCAAAGTACCGACTACAAACTGCTTACAAAGTTGTGAAAATTGATTGCGAAGTTGGTTGTTTCATGCGGGATTGTTACCTGAGATATCATAATAACAAGTACCATAGTTAAAAGTTCGAAAATGTGAATAAATATTTCGAGAATTGCTGTTAAATTACCGTAGTGTTGCTCCAAGTATGTAGAGGTCATAGGTCAATACTAGAATCTAGAATGTACTTTGTGCCAGCGATAACGATTTTAAAACATCCAAAAACATGAAATACCCGCCAATTCGGCCTAATTTGAAATGATCCATGCAGCTAAGTGGTTACGTGACCGACAAATGTTTAAAGTAAAGCATGATCGGGCGTGGTTAGTACTTGCATGGGAGACTCCCTGAGTAAACGAGCAGTTTAATTTATTTTTTTGTTTCATCACACACATAGTAAAGATATAAGGCCACGTTACTTCATTCTTTTTTTACAGTGATGGCAATCATTTATAGTGGAAAATCGTGGTTTTTTTGTAACTATTATAATTAAGGAAAAGTTTTCAAATTGCTTCTAATTTTCAAGAACAAGTTGTAGATGCTATCGGCACATAGTGGGTTTTAAGCCGTTAACACACCGAGCAAAGTTGTTCAAAGTGATGGCAAAGTTGTGCAAAGTTATGGAAACTTTGGTAGATATATCGGTATACATGACCTAAGTTGTTGGCATATAGAAACGTGCAGCTGTAAAGTCAACACATGTAATAAATGCCAATTGAAAGCAACCTATAGATGTTCACATAAACTGACTGTAAAATGTTAGAAAACAGCGTGCAATGTTGGAAAAAGCGAAGGAAATGTTGGCGGAGTTGTTTGTTTATTTAACCTAAGTCATTGTAACGACACCCCCGCAGTTAAATTTAGAAAACATTAAGTAAATGCAACAGGAATGCCTCATATATAAACAAATTATCACAACATCCAACCAAAGTACCGACTACAAACTGCTTACAAAGTTGTGAAAATTGATTGCGAAGTTGGTTGTTTCATGCGGGATTGTTACCTGAGATATCATAATAACAAGTACCATAGTTAAAAGTTCGAAAATGTGAATAAATATTTCGAGAATTGCTGTTAAATTACCGTAGTGTTGCTCCAAGTATGTAGAGGTCATAGGTCAATACTAGAATCTAGAATGTACTTTGTGCCAGCGATAACGATTTTAAAACATCCAAAAACATGAAATACCCGCCAATTCGGCTTAATTTGAAATGATCCATGCAGCTAAGTGGTTACGTGACCGACAAATGTTTAAAGTAAAGCATGATCGGGCGTGGTTAGTACTTGCATGGGAGACTCCCTGAGTAAACGAGCAGTTTAATTTATTTTTTTGTTTCATCACACACATAGTAAAGATATAAGGCCACGTTACTTCATTCTTTTTTTACAGTGATGGCAATCATTTATAGTGGAAAATCGTGGTTTTTTTGTGACTATTATAATTAAGGAAAAGTTTTCAAATTGCTTCTAATTTTCAAGAACAAGTTGTAGATGCTATCGGCACGTAGTGGGTTTTAAGCCGTTAACACACCGGGCAAAGTTGTTCAAAGTGATGGCAAAGTTGTGCAAAGTTATGGAAACTTTGGTAGATATATCGGTATACATGACCTAAGTTGTTGGCATATAGAAACGTGCAGCTGTAAAGTCAACACATTTAATAAATGCCAATTGAAAGCAACCTATAGATGTTCACATAAACTGACTGTAAAATGTTAGAAAACAGCGAGCAATGTTGGAAAAAGCGAAGGAAATGTTGGCGGAGTTGTTTGTTTATTTAACCTAAGTCATTGTAACGACACCCCCGCAGTTAAATTTAGAAAACATTAAGTAAATGCAACAGGAATGCCTCATATATAAACAAATTATCACAACATCCAACCAAAGTACCGACTACAAACTGCTTACAAAGTTGTGAAAATTGATTGCGAAGTTGGTTGTTTCATGCGGGATTGTTACCTGAGATATCATAATAACAAGTACCATAGTTAAAAGTTCGAAAATGTGAATAAATATTTCGAGAATTGCTGTTAAATTACCGTAGTGTTGCTCCAAGTATGTAGAGGTCATAGGTCAATACTAGAATCTAGAATGTACTTTGTGCCAGCGATAACGATTTTAAAACATCCAAAAACATGAAATACCCGCCAATTCGGCTTAATTTGAAATGATCCATGCAGCTAAGTGGTTACGTGACCGACAAATGTTTAAAGTAAAGCATGATCGGGCGTGGTTAGTACTTGCATGGGAGACTCCCTGAGTAAACGAGCAGTTTAATTTATTTTTTTGTTTCATCACACACATAGTAAAGATATAAGGCCACGTTACTTCATTCTTTTTTTACAGTGATGGCAATCATTTATAGTGGAAAATCGTGGTTTTTTTGTGACTATTATAATTAAGGAAAAGTTTTCAAATTGCTTCTAATTTTCAAGAACAAGTTGTAGATGCTATCGGCACGTAGTGGGTTTTAAGCCGTTAACACACCGGGCAAAGTTGTTCAAAGTGATGGCAAAGTTGTGCAAAGTTATGGAAACTTTGGTAGATATATCGGTATACATGACCTAAGTTGTTGGCATATAGAAACGTGCAGCTGTAAAGTCAACACATTTAATAAATGCCAATTGAAAGCAACCTATAGATGTTCACATAAACTGACTGTAAAATGTTAGAAAACAGCGTGCAATGTTGGAAAAAGCGAAGGAAATGTTGGCGGAGTTGTTTGTTTATTTAACCTAAGTCATTGTAACGACACCCCCGCAGTTAAATTTAGAAAACATTAAGTAAATGCAACAGGAATGCCTCATATATAAACAAATTATCACAACATCCAACCAAAGTATCGACTACAAACTGCTTACAAAGTTGTGAAAATTGATTGCGAAGTTGGTTGTTTCATGCGGGATTGTTACCTGAGATATCATAATAACAAGTACCATAGTTAAAAGTTCGAAAATGTGAATAAATATTTCGAGAATTGCTGTTAAATTACCGTAGTGTTGCTCCAAGTATGTAGAGGTCATAGGTCAATACTAGAATCTAGAATGTACTTTGTGCCAGCGATAACGATTTTAAAACATCCAAAAACATGAAATACCCGCCAATTCGGCTTAACTTGAAATGATCCATGCAGCTAAGTGGTTACGTGACCGACAAATGTTTAAAGTAAAGCATGATCGGGCGTGGTTAGTACTTGCATGGGAGACTCCCTGATTAAACGAGCAGTTTAATTTATTTTTTCGTTTCATCACACACATAGTAAAGATATAAGGCCACGTTACTTCATTCTTTGTTTACAGTGATGGCAATCATTTATAGTGGAAAATCGTGGTTTTTTTGTAACTATTATAATTAAGGAAAAGTTTTCAAATTGCTTCTAATTTTCAAGAACAAGTTGTAGATGCTATCGGCACATAGTGGGTTTTAAGCCGTTAACACACCGGGCAAAGTTGTTCAAAGTGATGGAAAAGTTGTGCAAAGTTATGGAAACTTTGGTAGATATATCGGTATACATGACCTAAGTTGTTGGCATATAGAAACGTGCAGCTGTAAAGTCAACACATTTAATGAATGCCAATTGAAAGCAACCTATAGATGTTCACATAAACTGACTGTAAAATGTTAGAAAACAGCGTGCAATGTTGGAAAAAGCGAAGGAAATGTTAGCGGAGTTGTTTGTTTATTTAACCTAAGTCATTGTAACGACACCCCCGCAGTTAAATTTAGAAAACATTAAGTAAATGCAACAGGAATGCCTCATATATAAACAAATTATCACAACATCCAACCAAAGTACCGACTACAAACTGCTTACAAAGTTGTGAAAATTGATTGCGAAGTTGGTTGTTTCATGCGGGATTGTTACCTGAGATATCATAATAACAAGTACCATAGTTAAAAGTTCGAAAATGTGAATAAATATTTCGAGAATTGCTGTTAAATTACCGTAGTGTTGCTCCAAGTATGTAGAGGTCATAGGTCAATACTAGAATCTAGAATGTACTTTGTGCCAGCGATAACGATTTTAAAACATCCAAAAACATGAAATACCCGCCAATTCGGCCTAATTTGAAATGATCCATGCAGCTAAGTGGTTACGTGACCGACAAATGTTTAAAGTAAAGCATGATCGGGCGTGGTTAGTACTTGCATGGGAGACTCCCTGAGTAAACGAGCAGTTTAATTTATTTTTTTGTTTCATCACACACATAGTAAAGATATAAGGCCACGTTACTTCATTCTTTTTTTACAGTGATGGCAATCATTTATAGTGGAAAATCGTGGTTTTTTTGTAACTATTATAATTAAGGAAAAGTTTTCAAATTGCTTCTAAATTTCAAGAACAAGTTGTAGATGTTATCGGCACATAGTGGGTTTTAAGCCGTTAACACACCGGGCAAAGTTGTTCAAAGTGATGGCAAAGTTGTGCAAAGTTATGGAAACTTTGGTAGATATATCGGTATACATGACCTAAGTTGTTGGCATATAGAAACGTGCAGCTGTAAAGTCAACACATTTAATAAATGCCAATTGAAAGCAACCTATAGATGTTCACATAAACTGACTGTAAAATGTTAGAAAACAGCGTGCAATGTTGGAAAAAGCGAAGGAAATGTTGGCGGAGTTGTTTGTTTATTTAACCTAAGTCATTGTAACGACACCCCCGCAGTTAAATTTAGAAAACATTAAGTAAATGCAACAGGAATGCCTCATATATAAACAAATTATCACAACAGCCAACCAAAGTATCGACAACAAACTGCTTACAAAGTTGTGAAAATTGATTGCGTAGTTGGTTGTTTCATGCGGGATTGTTACCTGAGATATCATAATAACAAGTACCATAGTTAATAGTTCGAAAATGTGAATAAATATTTCGAGAATTGCTGTTAAATTACCGTAGTGTTGCTCCAAGTATGTAGAGGTCATAGGTCAATACTAGAGTCTAGAATGTACTTTGTGCCAGCGATAACGATTTTAAAACATCCAAAAACATGAAATACCCGCCAATTCGGCTTAACTTGAAATGATCCATGCAGCTAAGTGGTTACGTGACCGACAAATGTTTAAAGTAAATCATAATCGGGCGTGGTTAGTACTTGCATGGGAGACTCCCTGAGCAAACGAGCAGTTTAATTTATTTTTTTGTTTCATCACACACATAGTAAAGATATAAGGCCACGTTACTTCATTCTTTTTTTACAGTGATGGCAATCATTTATAGTGGAAAATCGTGGTTTTTTTGTAACTATTATAATTAAGGAAAAGTTTTCAAATTGCTTCTAATTTTCAAGAACAAGTTGTAGATGCTATCGGCACATAGTGGGTTTTAAGCCGTTAACACACCGAGCAAAGTTGTTCAAAGTGATGGCAAAGTTGTGCAAAGTTATGGAAACTTTGGTAGATATATCGGTATACATGACCTAAGTTGTTGGCATATAGAAACGTGCAGCTGTAAAGTCAACACATTTAATAAATGCCAATTGAAAGCAACCTATAGATGTTCACATAAACTGACTGTAAAATGTTAGAAAACAGCGTGCAATGTTGGAAAAAGCGAAGGAAATGTTGGCGGAGTTGTTTGTTTATTTAACCTAAGTCATTGTAACGACACCCCCGCAGTTAAATTTAGAAAACATTAAGTAAATGCAACAGGAATGCCTCATATATAAACAAATTATCACAACAGCCAACCAAAGTATCGACAACAAACTGCTTACAAAGTTGTGAAAATTGATTGCGAAGTTGGTTGTTTCAAGCTGGATTGTTACCGGAGATATCATAATAACAAGTACCATAGTTAAAAGTTCGAAAATGTGAATAAATATTTCGAGAATTGCTGTTAAATTACCGTAGTGTTGCCCCAAGTATGTAGAGGTCATAGGTCAATACTAGAATCTAGAATGTACTTTGTGCCAGCGATAACGATTTTAAAACATCCAAAAACATGAAATACCCGCCAATTCGGCCTAATTTGAAATGATCCATGCAGCTAAGTGGTTACGTGACCGACAAATGTTTAAAGTAAATCATAATCGGGCGTGGTTAGTACTTGCATGGGAGACTCCCTGAGCAAACGAGCAGTTTAATTTATTTTTTTGTTTCATCACACACATAGTAAAGATATAAGGCCACGTTACTTCATTCTTTTTTTACAGTGATGGCAATCATTTATAGTGGAAAATCGTGGTTTTTTTGTAACTATTATAATTAAGGAAAAGTTTTCAAATTGCTTCTAATTTTCAAGAACAAGTTGTAGATGCTATCGGCACATAGTGGGTTTTAAGCCGTTAACACACCGAGCAAAGTTGTTCAAAGTGATGGCAAAGTTGTGCAAAGTTATGGAAACTTTGGTAGATATATCGGTATACATGACCTAAGTTGTTGGCATATAGAAACGTGCAGCTGTAAAGTCAACACATTTAATAAATGCCAATTGAAAGCAACCTATAGATGTTCACATAAACTGACTGTAAAATGTTAGAAAACAGCGTGCAATGTTGGAAAAAGCGAAGGAAATGTTGGCGGAGTTGTTTGTTTATTTAACCTAAGTCATTGTAACGACACCCCCGCAGTTAAATTTAGAAAACATTAAGTAAATGCAACAGGAATGCCTCATATATAAACAAATTATCACAACAGCCAACCAAAGTATCGACAACAAACTGCTTACAAAGTTGTGAAAATTGATTGCGAAGTTGGTTGTTTCATGCGGGATTGTTACCTGAGATATCATAATAACAAGTACCATAGTTAATAGTTCGAAAATGTGAATAAATATTTCGAGAATTGCTGTTAAATTACCGTAGTGTTGCTCCAAGTATGTAGAGGTCATAGGTCAATACTAGAATCTAGAATGTACTTTGTGCCAGCGATAACGATTTTAAAACATCCAAAAACATGAAATACCCGCCAATTCGGCTTAACTTGAAATGATCCATGCAGCTAAGTGGTTACGTGACCGACAAATGTTTAAAGTAAATCATAATCGGGCGTGGTTAGTACTTGCATGGGAGACTCCCTGAGCAAACGAGCAGTTTAATTTATTTTTTTGTTTCATCACACACATAGTAAAGATATAAGGCCACGTTACTTCATTCTTTTTTTACAGTGATGACAATCATTTATAGTGGAAAATCGTGGTTTTTTTGTAACTATTATAATTAAGGAAAAGTTTTCAAATTGCTTCTAATTTTCAAGAACAAGTTGTAGATGCTATCGGCACATAGTGGGTTTTAAGCCGTTAACACACCGAGCAAAGTTGTTCAAAGTGATGGCAAAGTTGTGCAAAGTTATGGAAACTTTGGTAGATATATCGGTATACATGACCTAAGTTGTTGGCATATAGAAACGTGCAGCTGTAAAGTCAACACATTTAATAAATGCCAATTGAAAGCAACCTATAGATGTTCACATAAACTGACTGTAAAATGTTAGAAAACAGCGTGCAATGTTGGAAAAAGCGAAGGAAATGTTGGCGGAGTTGTTTGTTTATTTAACCTAAGTCATTGTAACGACACCACCGCAGTTAAATTTAGAAAACATTAAGTAAATGCAACAGGAATGCCTCATATATAAACAAATTATCACAACAGCCATCCAAAGTATCGACAACAAACTGCTTACAAAGTTGTGAAAATTGATTGCGAAGTTGGTTGTTTCAAGCGGGATTGTTACCTGAGATATCATAATAACAAGTACCATAGTTAAAAGTTCGAAAATGTGAATAAATATTTCGAGAATTGCTGTTAAATTACCGTAGTGTTGCTCCAAGTATGTAGAGGTCATAGTTCAATACTAGAATCTAGAATGTACTTTGTGCCAGCGATAACGATTTTAAAACATCCAAAAACATGAAATACCCGCCAATTCGGCTTAACTTGAAATGATCCATGCAGCTAAGTGGTTACGTGACCGACAAATGTTTAAAGTAAATCATAATCGGGCGTGGTTAGTACTTGCATGGGAGACTCCCTGAGCAAACGAGCAGTTTAATTTATTTTTTTGTTTCATCACACACATAGTAAAGATATAAGGCCACGTTACTTCATTCTTTTTTTACAGTGATGGCAATCATTTATAGTGGAAAATCGTGGTTTTTTTGTAACTATTATAATTAAGGAAAAGTTTTCAAATTGCTTCTAATTTTCAAGAACAAGTTGTAGATGCTATCGGCACATAGTGGGTTTTAAGCCGTTAACACACCGAGCAAAGTTGTTCAAAGTGATGGCAAAGTTGTGCAAAGTTATGGAAACTTTGGTAGATATATCGGTATACATGACCTAAGTTGTTGGCATATAGAAACGTGCAGCTGTAAAGTCAACACATTTAATAAATGCCAATTGAAAGCAACCTATAGATGTTCACATAAACTGACTGTAAAATGTTAGAAAACAGCGTGCAATGTTGGAAAAAGCGAAGGAAATGTTGGCGGAGTTGTTTGTTTATTTAACCTAAGTCATTGTAACGACACCCCCGCAGTTAAATTTAGAAAACATTAAGTAAATGCAACAGGAATGCCTCATATATAAACAAATTATCACAACAGCCAACCAAAGTATCGACAACAAACTGCTTACAAAGTTGTGAAAATTGATTGCGAAGTTGGTTGTTTCAAGCTGGATTGTTACCTGAGATATCATAATAACAAGTACCATAGTTAAAAGTTCGAAAATGTGAATAAATATTTCGAGAATTGCTGTTAAATTACCGTAGTGTTGCCCCAAGTATGTAGAGGTCATAGGTCAATACTAGAATCTAGAATGTACTTTGTGCCAGCGATAACGATTTTAAAACATCCAAAAACATGAAATACCCGCCAATTCGGCCTAATTTGAAATGATCCATGCAGCTAAGTGGTTACGTGACCGACAAATGTTTAAAGTAAATCATAATCGGGCGTGGTTAGTACTTGCATGGGAGACTCCCTGAGCAAACGAGCAGTTTAATTTATTTTTTTGTTTCATCACACACATAGTAAAGATATAAGGCCACGTTACTTCATTCTTTTTTTACAGTGATGGCAATCATTTATAGTGGAAAATCGTGGTTTTTTTGTAACTATTATAATTAAGGAAAAGTTTTCAAATTGCTTCTAATTTTCAAGAACAAGTTGTAGATGCTATCGGCACATAGTGGGTTTTAAGCCGTTAACACACCGAGCAAAGTTGTTCAAAGTGATGGCAAAGTTGTGCAAAGTTATGGAAACTTTGGTAGATATATCGGTATACATGACCTAAGTTGTTGGCATATAGAAACGTGCAGCTGTAAAGTCAACACATTTAATAAATGCCAATTGAAAGCAACCTATAGATGTTCACATAAACTGACTGTAAAATGTTAGAAAACAGCGTGCAATGTTGGAAAAAGCGAAGGAAATGTTGGCGGAGTTGTTTGTTTATTTAACCTAAGTCATTGTAACGACACCCCCGCAGTTAAATTTAGAAAACATTAAGTAAATGCAACAGGAATGCCTCATATATAAACAAATTATCACAACAGCCAACCAAAGTATCGACAACAAACTGCTTACAAAGTTGTGAAAATTGATTGCGAAGTTGGTTGTTTCATGCGGGATTGTTACCTGAGATATCATAATAACAAGTACCATAGTTAATAGTTCGAAAATGTGAATAAATATTTCGAGAATTGCTGTTAAATTACCGTAGTGTTGCTCCAAGTATGTAGAGGTCATAGTTCAATACTAGAATCTAGAATGTACTTTGTGCCACCGATAACGATTTTAAAACATCTAAAAACATGAAATACCCGCCAATTCGGCTTAACTTGAAATGATCCATGCAGCTAAGTGGTTACGTGACCGACAAATGTTTAAAGTAAATCATGATCGGGCGTGGTTAGTACTTGCATGGGAGACTCCCTGAGCAAACGAGCAGTTTAATTTATTTTTTTGTTTCATCACACACATAGTAAAGATATAAGGCCACGTTACTTCATTCTTTTTTTACAGTGATGGCAATCATTTATAGTGGAAAATCGTGGTTTTTTTGTAACTATTATAATTAAGGAAAAGTTTTCAAATTGCTTCTAATTTTCAAGAACAAGTTGTAGATGCTATGGGCACATAGTGGGTTTTAAGCCGTTAACACACCGAGCAAAGTTGTTCAAAGTGATGGCAAAGTTGTGCAAAGTTATGGAAACTTTGGTAGATATATCGGTATACATGACCTAAGTTGTTGGCATATAGAAACGTGAAGCTGTAAAGTCAACACATGTAATAAATGCCAATTGAAAGCAACCTATAGATGTTCACATAAACTGACTGTAAAATGTTAGAAAACAGCGTGCAATGTTGGAAAAAGCGAAGGAAATGTTGGCGGAGTTGTTTGTTTATTTAACCTAAGTCATTGTAACGACACCCCCGCAGTTAAATTTAGAAAACATTAAGTAAATGCAACAGGAATGCCTCATATATAAACAAATTATCACAACATATAACCAAAGTACCGACTACAAACTGCTTACAAAGTTGTGAAAATTGATTGCGAAGTTGGTTGTTTCATGCGGGATTGTTACCTGAGATATCATAATAACAAGTACCATAGTTAAAAGTTCGAAAATGTGAATAAATATTTCGAGAATTGCTGTTAAATTACCGTAGTGTTGCTCCAAGTATGTAGAGGTCATAGGTCAATACTAGAATCTAGAATGTACTTTGTGCCAGCGATAACGATTTTAAAACATCCAAAAACATGAAATACCCGCCAATTCGGCTTAATTTGAAATGATCCATGCAGCTAAGTGGTTACGTGACCGACAAATGTTTAAAGTAAAGCATGATCGGGCGTGGTTAGTACTTGCATGGGAGACTCCCTGAGTAAACGAGCAGTTTAATTTATTTTTTTGTTTCATCACACACATAGTAAAGATATAAGGCCACGTTACTTCATTCTTTTTTTACAGTGATGGCAATCATTTATAGTGGAAAATCGTGTTTTTTTTGTAACTATTATAATTAAGGAAAAGTTTTCAAATTGCTTCTAATTTTCAAGAACAAGTTGTAGATGCTATCGGCACATAGTGGGTTTTAAGCCGTTAACACACCGGGCAAAGTTGTTCAAAGTGATGGCAAAGTTGTGCAAAGTTATGGAAACTTTGGTAGATATATCGGTATACATGACCTAAGTTGTTGGCATATAGAAACGTGCAGCTGTAAAGTCAACACATTTAATAAATGCCAATTGAAAGCAACCTATAGATGTTCACATAAACTGACTGTAAAATGTTAGAAAACAGCGTGCAATGTTGGAAAAAGCGAAGGAAATGTTGGCGGAGTTGTTTGTTTATTTAACCTAAGTCATTGTAACGACACCCCCGCAGTTAAATTTAGAAAACATTAAGTAAATGCAACAGGAATGCCTCATATATAAACAAATTATCACAACATCCAACCAAAGTATCGACTACAAACTGCTTACAAAGTTGTGAAAATTGATTGCGAAGTTGGTTGTTTCATGCGGGATTGTTACCTGAGATATCATAATAACAAGTACCATAGTTAAAAGTTCGAAAATGTGAATAAATATTTCGAGAATTGCTGTTAAATTACCGTAGTGTTGCTCCAAGTATAAAGAGGTCATAGGTCAATACTAGAATCTAGAATGTACTTTGTGCCAGCGATAACGATTTTAAAACATCCAAAAACATGAAATACCCGCCAATTCGGCTTAACTTGAAATGATCCATGCAGCTAAGTCGTTACGTGACCGACAAATGTTTAAAGTAAAGCATGATCGGGCGTGGTTAGTACTTGCATGGGAGACTCCCTGAGTAAACGAGCAGTTTAATTTATTTTTTCGTTTCATCACACACATAGTAAAGATATAAGGCCACGTTACTTCATTCTTTGTTTACAGTGATGGCAATCATTTATAGTGGAAAATCGTGGTTTTTTTGTAACTATTATAATTAAGGAAAAGTTTTCAAATTGCTTCTAATTTTCAAGAACAAGTTGTAGATGCTATCGGCACATAGTGGGTTTTAAGCCGTTAACACACCGGGCAAAGTTGTTCAAAGTGATGGAAAAGTTGTGCAAAGTTATGGAAACTTTGGTAGATATATCGGTATACATGACCTAAGTTGTTGGCATATAGAAACGTGCAGCTGTAAAGTCAACACATTTAATGAATGCCAATTGAAAGCAACCTATAGATGTTCACATAAACTGACTGTAAAATGTTAGAAAACAGCGTGCAATGTTGGAAAAAGCGAAGGAAATGTTGGCGGAGTTGTTTGTTTATTTAACCTAAGTCATTGTAACGACACCCCCGCAGTTAAATTTAGAAAACATTAAGTAAATGCAACAGGAATGCCTCATATATAAACAAATTATCACAACATCCAACCAAAGTACCGACTACAAACTGCTTACAAAGTTGTGAAAATTGATTGCGAAGTTGGTTGTTTCATGCGGGATTGTTACCTGAGATATCATAATAACAAGTACCATAGTTAAAAGTTCGAAAATGTGAATAAATATTTCGAGAATTGCTGTTAAATTACCGTAGTGTTGCTCCAAGTATGTAGAGGTCATAGGTCAATACTAGAATCTAGAATGTACTTTGTGCCAGCGATAACGATTTTAAAACATCCAAAAACATGAAATACCCGCCAATTCGGCCTAATTTGAAATTATCCATGCAGCTAAGTGGTTACGTGACCGACAAATGTTTAAAGTAAAGCATGATCGGGCGTGGTTAGTACTTGCATGGGAGACTCCCTGAGTAAACGAGCAGTTTAATTTATTTTTTTTGTTTCATCACACACATAGTAAAGATATAAGGCCACGTTACTTCATTCTTTTTTTACAGTGATGGCAATCATTTATAGTGGAAAATCGTGGTTTTTTTGTAACTATTATAATTAAGGAAAAGTTTTCAAATTGCTTCTAATTTTCAAGAACAAGTTGTAGATGCTATCGGCACATAGTGGGTTTTAAGCCGTTAACACACCGGGCAAAGTTGTTCAAAGTGATGGCAAAGTTGTGCAAAGTTATGGAAACTTTGGTAGATATATCGGTATACATGACCTAAGTTGTTGGCGTATAGAAACGTGCAGCTGTAAAGTCAACACATTTAATAAATGCCAATTGAAAGCAACCTATAGATGTTCACATAAACTGACTGTAAAATGTTAGAAAACAGCGTGCAATGTTGGAAAAAGCGAAGGAAATGTTGGCGGAGTTGTTTGTTTATTTAACCTAAGTCATTGTAACGACACCCCCGCAGTTAAATTTAGAAAACATTAAGTAAATGCAACAGGAATGCCTCATATATAAACAAATTATCACAACATCCAACCAAAGTACCGACTACAAACTGCTTACAAAGTTGTGAAAATTGATTGCGAAGTTGGTTGTTTCATGCGGGATTGTTACCTGAGATATCATAATAACAAGTACCATAGTTAAAAGTTCGAAAATGTGAATAAATATTTCGAGAATTGCTGTTAAATTACCGTAGTGTTGCTCCAAGTATGTAGAGGTCATAGGTCAATACTAGAATCTAGAATGTACTTTGTGCCAGCGATAACGATTTTAAAACATCCAAAAACATGAAATACCCGCCAATTCGGCCTAATTTGAAATGATCCATGCAGCTAAGTGGTTACGTGACCGACAAATGTTTAAAGTAAAGCATGATCGGCCGTGGTTAGTACTTGCATGGGAGACTCCCTGAGTAAACGAGCAGTTTAATTTATTTTTTTTGTTTCATCACACACATAGTAAAGATATAAGGCCACGTTACTTCATTCTTTTTTTACAGTGATGGCAATCATTTATAGTGGAAAATCGTGGTTTTTTTGTAACTATTATAATTAAGGAAAAGTTTTCAAATTGCTTCTAATTTTCAAGAACAAGTTGTAGATGCTATCGGCACATAGTGGGTTTTAAGCCGTTAACACACCGGGCAAAGTTGTTCAAAGTGATGGCAAAGTTGTGCAAAGTTATGGAAACTTTGGTAGATATATCGGTATACATGACCTAAGTTGTTGGCATATAGAAACGTGCAGCTGTAAAGTCAACACATTTAATAAATGCCAATTGAAAGCAACCTATAGATGTTCACATAAACTGACTGTAAAATGTTAGAAAACAGCGTGCAATGTTGGAAAAAGCGAAGGAAATGTTGGCGGAGTTGTTTGTTTATTTAACCTAAGTCATTGTAACGACACCCCCGCAGTTAAATTTAGAAAACATTAAGTAAATGCAACAGGAATGCCTCATATATAAACAAATTATCACAACATCCAACCAAAGTACCGACTACAAACTGCTTACAAAGTTGTGAAAATTGATTGCGAAGTTGGTTGTTTCATGCGGGATTGTTACCTGAGATATCATAATAACAAGTACCATAGTTAAAAGTTCGAAAATGTGAATAAATATTTCGAGAATTGCTGTTAAATTACCGTAGTGTTGCTCCAAGTATGTAGAGGTCATAGGTCAATACTAGAATCTAGAATGTACTTTGTGCCAACGATAACGATTTTAAAACATCCAAAAACATGAAATACCCGCCAATTCGGCTTAATTTGAAATGATCCATGCAGCTAAGTGGTTACGTGACCGACAAATGTTTAAAGTAAAGCATGATCAGGCGTGGTTAGTACTTGCATGGGAGACTCCCTGAGTAAACGAGCAGTTTAATTTATTTTTTTGTTTCATCACACACATAGTAAAGATATAAGGCCACGTTACTTCATTCTTTTTTTACAGTGATGGCAATCATTTATAGTGGAAAATCGTTGTTTTTTTGTAACTATTATAATTAAGGAAAAGTTTTCAAATTGCTTCTAATTTTCAAGAACAAGTTGTAGATGCTATCGGCACATAGTGGGTTTTAAGCCGTTAACACACCGGGCAAAGTTGTTCAAAGTGATGGCAAAGTTGTGCAAAGTTATGGAAACTTTGGTAGATATATCGGTATACATGACCTAAGTTGTTGGCATATAGAAACGTGCAGCTGTAAAGTCAACACATTTAATAAATGCCAATTGAAAGCAACCTATAGATGTTCACATAAACTGACTGTAAAATGTTAGAAAACAGCGTGCAATGTTGGAAAAAGCGAAGGAAATGTTGGCGGAGTTGTTTGTTTATTTAACCTAAGTCATTGTAACGACACGCCCGCAGTTAAATTTAGAAAACATTAAGTAAATGCAACAGGAATGCCTCATATATAAACAAATTATCACAACATCCAACCAAAGTATCGACTACAAACTGCTTACAAAGTTGTGAAAATTGATTGCGAAGTTGGTTTTTTCATGCGGGATTGTTACCTGAGATATCATAATAACAAGTACCATAGTTAAAAGTTCGAAAATGTGAATAAATATTTCGAGAATTGCTGTTAAATTACCGTAGTGTTGCTCCAAGTATGTAGAGGTCATAGGTCAATACTAGAATCTAGAATGTACTTTGTGCCAGCGATAACGATTTTAAAACATCCAAAAACATGAAATACCCGCCAATTCGGCTTAATTTGAAATGATCCATGCAGCTAAGTGGTTACGTGACCGACAAATGTTTAAAGTAAAGCATGATCAGGCGTGGTTAGTACTTGCATGGGAGACTCCCTGAGTAAACGAGCAGTTTAATTTATTTTTTTGTTTCATCACACACATAGTAAAGATATAAGGCCACGTTACTTCATTCTTTTTTTACAGTGATGGCAATCATTTATAGTGGAAAATCGTGGTTTTTTTGTAACTATTATAATTAAGGAAAAGTTTTCAAATTGCTTCTAATTTTCAAGAACAAGTTGTAGATGCTATCGGCACATAGTGGGTTTTAAGCCGTTAACACACCGGGCAAAGTTGTTCAAAGTGATGGCAAAGTTGTGCAAAGTTATGGAAACTTTGGTAGATATATCGGTATACATGACCTAAGTTGTTGGCATATAGAAACGTGCAGCTGTAAAGTCAACACATTTAATAAATGCCAATTGAAAGCAACCTATAGATGTTCACATAAACTGACTGTAAAATGTTAGAAAACAGCGTGCAATGTTGGAAAAAGCGAAGGAAATGTTGGCGGAGTTGTTTGTTTATTTAACCTAAGTCATTGTAACGACACCCCCGCAGTTAAATTTAGAAAACATTAAGTAAATGCAACAGGAATGCCTCATATATAAACAAATTATCACAACATCCAACCAAAGTATCGACTACAAACTGCTTACAAAGTTGTGAAAATTGATTGCGAAGTTGGTTTTTTCATGCGGGATTGTTACCTGAGATATCATAATAACAAGTACCATAGTTAAAAGTTCGAAAATGTGAATAAATATTTCGAGAATTGCTGTTAAATTACCGTAGTGTTGCTCCAAGTATGTAGAGGTCATAGGTCAATACTAGAATCTAGAATGTACTTTGTGCCAGCGATAACGATTTTAAAACATCCAAAAACATGAAATACCCGCCAATTCGGCTTAACTTGAAATGATCCATGCAGCTAAGTCGTTACGTGACCGACAAATGTTTAAAGTAAAGCATGATCGGGCGTGGTTAGTACTTGCATGGGAGACTCCCTGAGTAAACGAGCAGTTTAATTTATTTTTTCGTTTCATCACACACATAGTAAAGATATAAGGCCACGTTACTTCATTCTTTTTTTACAGTGATGGCAATCATTTATAGTGGAAAATCGTGGTTTTTTTGTAACTATTATAATTAAGGAAAAGTTTTCAAATTGCTTCTAATTTTCAAGAACAAGTTGTAGATGCTATCGGCACATAGTGGGTTTTAAACCGTTAACACACCGGGCAAAGTTGTTCAAAGTGATGGAAAAGTTGTGCAAAGTTATGGAAACTTTGGTAGATATATCGGTATACATGACCTAAGTTGTTGGCATATAGAAACGTGCAGCTGTAAAGTCAACACATTTAATGAATGCCAATTGAAAGCAACCTATAGATGTTCACATAAACTGACTGTAAAATGTTAGAAAACAGCGTGCAATGTTGGAAAAAGCGAAGGAAATGTTGGCGGAGTTGTTTGTTTATTTAACCTAAGTCATTGTAACGACACCCCCGCAGTTAAATTTAGAAAACATTAAGTAAATGCAACAGGAATGCCTCATATATAAACAAATTATCACAACATCCAACCAAAGTACCGACTACAAACTGCTTACAAAGTTGTGAAAATTGATTGCGAAGTTGGTTGTTTCATGCGGGATTGTTACCTGAGATATCATAATAACAAGTACCATAGTTAAAAGTTCGAAAATGTGAATAAATATTTCGAGAATTGCTGTTAAATTACCGTAGTGTTGCTCCAAGTATGTAGAGGTCATAGGTCAATACTAGAATCTAGAATGTACTTTGTGCCAGCGATAACGATTTTAAAACATCCAAAAACATGAAATACCCGCCAATTCGGCCTAATTTGAAATGATCCATGCAGCTAAGTGGTTACGTGACCGACAAATGTTTAAAGTAAAGCATGATCGGGCGTGGTTAGTACTTGCATGGGAGACTCCCTGAGTAAACGAGCAGTTTAATTTATTTTTTTTGTTTCATCACACACATAGTAAAGATATAAGGCCACGTTACTTCATTCTTTTTTTACAGTGATGGCAATCATTTATAGTGGAAAATCGTGGTTTTTTTGTAACTATTATAATTAAGGAAAAGTTTTCAAATTGCTTCTAATTTTCAAGAACAAGTTGTAGATGCTATCGGCACATAGTGGGTTTTAAGCCGTTAACACACCGGGCAAAGTTGTTCAAAATGATGGCAAAGTTGTGCAAAGTTATGGAAACTTTGGTAGATATATCGGTATACATGACCTAAGTTGTTGGCATATAGAAACGTGCAGCTGTAAAGTCAACACATTTAATAAATGCCAATTGAAAGCAACCTATAGATGTTCACATAAACTGACTGTAAAATGTTAGAAAACAGCGTGCAATGTTGGAAAAAGCGAAGGAAATGTTGGCGGAGTTGTTTGTTTATTTAACCTAAGTCATTGTAACGACACCCCCGCAGTTAAATTTAGAAAACATTAAGTAAATGCAACAGGAATGCCTCATATATAAACAAATTATCACAACATCCAACCAAAGTACCGACTACAAACTGCTTACAAAGTTGTGAAAATTGATTGCGAAGTTGGTTGTTTCATGCGGGATTGTTACCTGAGATATCATAATAACAAGTACCATAGTTAAAAGTTCGAAAATGTGAATAAATATTTCGAGAATTGCTGTTAAATTACCGTAGTGTTGCTCCAAGTATGTAGAGGTCATAGGTCAATACTAGAATCTAGAATGTACTTTGTGCCAACGATAACGATTTTAAAACATCCAAAAACATGAAATACCCGCCAATTCGGCTTAATTTGAAATGATCCATGCAGCTAAGTGGTTACGTGACCGACAAATGTTTAAAGTAAAGCATGATCAGGCGTGGTTAGTACTTGCATGGGAGACACCCTGAGTAAACGAGCAGTTTAATTTATTTTTTTGTTTCATCACACACATAGTAAAGATATAAGGCCACGTTACTTCATTCTTTTTTTACAGTGATGGCAATCATTTATAGTGGAAAATCGTGGTTTTTTTGTAACTATTATAATTAAGGAAAAGTTTTCAAATTGCTTCTAATTTTCAAGAACAAGTTGTAGATGCTATCGGCACATAGTGGGTTTTAAGCCGTTAACACACCGGGCAAAGTTGTTCAAAGTGATGGCAAAGTTGTGCAAAGTTATGGAAACTTTGGTAGATATATCGGTATACATGACCTAAGTTGTTGGCATATAGAAACGTGCAGCTGTAAAGTCAACACATTTAATAAATGCCAATTGAAAGCAACCTATAGATGTTCACATAAACTGACTGTAAAATGTTAGAAAACAGCGTGCAATGTTGGAAAAAGCGAAGGAAATGTTGGCGGAGTTGTTTGTTTATTTAACCTAAGTCATTGTAACGACACCCCCGCAGTTAAATTTAGAAAACATTAAGTAAATGCAACAGGAATGCCTCATATATAAACAAATTATCACAACATCCAACCAAAGTACCGACTACAAACTGCTTACAAAGTTGTGAAAATTGATTGCGAAGTTGGTTGTTTCATGCGGGATTGTTACCTGAGATATCATAATAACAAGTACCATAGTTAAAAGTTCGAAAATGTGAATAAATATTTCGAGAATTGCTGTTAAATTACCGTAGTGTTGCTCCAAGTATGTAGAGGTCATAGGTCAATACTAGAATCTAGAATGTACTTTGTGCCAACGATAACGATTTTAAAACATCCAAAAACATGAAATACCCGCCAATTCGGCTTAATTTGAAATGATCCATGCAGCTAAGTGGTTACGTGACCGACAAATGTTTAAAGTAAAGCATGATCAGGCGTGGTTAGTACTTGCATGGGAGACACCCTGAGTAAACGAGCAGTTTAATTTATTTTTTTGTTTCATCACACACATAGTAAAGATATAAGGCCACGTTACTTCATTCTTTTTTTACAGTGATGGCAATCATTTATAGTGGAAAATCGTGGTTTTTTTGTAACTATTATAATTAAGGAAAAGTTTTCAAATTGCTTCTAATTTTCAAGAACAAGTTGTAGATGCTATCGGCACATAGTGGGTTTTAAGCCGTTAACACACCGGGCAAAGTTGTTCAAAGTGATGGCAAAGTTGTGCAAAGTTATGGAAACTTTGGTAGATATATCGGTATACATGACCTAAGTTGTTGGCATATAGAAACGTGCAGCTGTAAAGTCAACACATTTAATAAATGCCAATTGAAAGCAACCTATAGATGTTCACATAAACTGACTGTAAAATGTTAGAAAACAGCGTGCAATGTTGGAAAAAGCGAAGGAAATGTTGGCGGAGTTGTTTGTTTATTTAACCTAAGTCATTGTAACGACACCCCCGCAGTTAAATTTAGAAAACATTAAGTAAATGCAACAGGAATGCCTCATATATAAACAAATTATCACAACATCCAACCAAAGTACCGACTACAAACTGCTTACAAAGTTGTGAAAATTGATTGCGAAGTTGGTTGTTTCATGCGGGATTGTTACCTGAGATATCATAATAACAAGTACCATAGTTAATAGTTCGAAAATGTGAATAAATATTTCGAGAATTGCTGTTAAATTACCGTAGTGTTGCTCCAAGTATGTAGAGGTCATAGGTCAATACTAGAATCTAGAATGTACTTTGTGCCAGCGATAACGATTTTAAAACATCCAAAAACATGAAATACCCGCCAATTCGGCTTAACTTGAAATGATCCATGCAGCTAAGTGGTTACGTGACCGACAAATGTTTAAAGTAAATCATAATCGGGCGTGGTTAGTACTTGCATGGGAGACTCCCTGAGCAAACGAGCAGTTTAATTTATTTTTTTGTTTCATCACACACATAGTAAAGATATAAGGCCACGTTACTTCATTCTTTTTTTACAGTGATGGCAATCATTTATAGTGGAAAATCGTGGTTTTTTTGTAACTATTTTAATTAAGGAAAAGTTTCCAAATTGCTTCTAATTTTCAAGAACAAGTTGTAGATGCTATCGGCACATAGTGGGTTTTAAGCCGTTAACACACCGGGCAAAGTTGTTCAAAGTGATGGAAAAGTTGTGCAAAGTTATGGAAACTTTGGTAGATATATCGGTATACATGACCTAAGTTGTTGGCATATAGAAACGTGCAGCTGTAAAGTCAACACATTTAATAAATGCCAATTGAAAGCAACCTATAGATGTTCACATAAACTGACTGTAAAATGTTAGAAAACAGCGTGCAATGTTGGAAAAAGCGAAGGAAATGTTGGCGGAGTTGTTTGTTTATTTAACCTAAGTCATTGTAACGACACCACCGCAGTTAAATTTAGAAAACATTAAGTAAATGCAACAGGAATGCCTCATATATAACAAATTATCACAACAGCCATCCAAAGTATCGACAACAAACTGCTTACAAAGTTGTGAAAATTGATTGCGAAGTTGGTTGTTTCAAGCGGGATTGTTACCTGAGATATCATAATAACAAGTACCATAGTTAAAAGTTCGAAAATGTGAATAAATATTTCGAGAATTGCTGTTAAATTACCGTAGTGTTGCTCCAAGTATGTAGAGGTCATAGGTCAATACTAGAATCTAGAATGTACTTTGTGCCAGCGATAACGATTTTAAAACATCCAAAAACATGAAATACCCGCCAATTCGGCTTAACTTGAAATGATCCATGCAGCTAAGTGGTTACGTGACCGACAAATGTTTAAAGTAAAGCATGATCGGGCGTGGTTAGTACTTGCATGGGAGACTCCCTGAGCAAACGAGCAGTTTAATTTATTTTTTTGTTTCATCACACACATAGTAAAGATATAAGGCCACGTTACTTCATTCTTTTTTTACAGTGATGGCAATCATTTATAGTGGAAAATCGTGGTTTTTTTTGTAACTATTATAATTAAGGAAAAGTTTTCAAATTGCTTCTAATTTTCAAGAACAAGTTGTAGATGCTATCGGCACATAGTGGGTTTTAAGCCGTTAACACACCGGGCAAAGTTGTTCAAAGTGATGGCAAAGTTGTGCAAAGTTATGGAAACTTTGGTAGATATATCGGTATACATGACCTAAGTTGTTGGCATATAGAAACGTGCAGCTGTAAAGTCAACACATTTAATAAATGCCAATTGAAAGCAACCTATAGATGTTCACATAAACTGACTGTAAAATGTTAGAAAACAGCGTGCAATGTTGGAAAAAGCGAAGGAAATGTTGGCGGAATTGTTTGTTTATTTAACCTAAGTCATTGTAACGACACCCCCGCAGTTAAATTTAGAAAACATTAAGTAAATGCAACAGGAATGCCTCATATATAAACAAATTATCACAACAGCCAACCAAAGTATCGACTACAAACTGCTTACAAAGTTGTGAAAATTGATTGCGAAGTTGGTTGTTTCATGCGGGATTGTTACCTGAGATATCATAATAACAAGTACCATAGTTAAAAGTTCGAAAATGTGAATAAATATTTCGAGAATTGCTGTTAAATTACCGTAGTGTTGCTCCAAGTATGTAGAGGTCATAGGTCAATACTAGAATCTAGAATGTATTTTGTGCCAGCGATAACGATTTTAAAACATCCAAAAACATGAAATACCCGCCAATTCGGCTTAACTTGAAGTGATCCATGCAGCTAAGTGGTTACGTGACCAACAAATGTTTAAAGTAAAGCATGATCGGGCGTGGTTAGTACTTGCATGGGAGACTCCCTGAGTAAACAAGCAGTTTAATTTATTTTTTTTGTTTCATCACACACATAGTAAAGATATAAGGCCACGTTACTTCATTCTTTTTTTACAGTGATGGCAATAATTTATAGTGGAAAATCGTGGTTTTTTTGTAACTATTATAATTAAGGAAATGTTATCAAATTGCTTCTAATTTTCAAGAACAAGTTGTAGATGCTATCGGCACATAGTGGGTTTTAAGCCGTTAACACACCGGGCAAAGTTGTTCAAAGTGATGGCAAAGTTGTGCAAAGTTATGGAAACTTTGGTAGATATATCGGTATACATGACCTAAGTTGTTGGCATATAGAAACGTGCAGCTGTAAAGTCAACACATTTAATAAATGCCAATTGAAAGCAACCTATAGATGTTCACATAAACTGACTGTAAAATGTTAGAAAACAGCGTGCAATGTTGGAAAAAGCGAAGGAAATGTTGGCGGAATTGTTTGTTTATTTAACCTAAGTCATTGTAACGACACCACCGCAGTTAAATTTAGAAAACATTAAGTAAATGCAACAGGAATGCCTCATATATAAACAAATTATCACAACAGCCATCCAAAGTATCGACAACAAACTGCTTACAAAGTTGTGAAAATTGATTGCGAAGTTGGTTGTTTCAAGCGGGATTGTTACCTGAGATATCATAATAACATGTACCATAGTTAAAAGTTCGAAAATGTGAATAAATATTTCGAGAATTGCTGTTAAGTTACCGTAGTGTTGCTCCAAGTATGTAGAGGTCATAGGTCAATACTAGAATCTAGAATGTACTTTGTGCCAGCGATAACGATTTTAAAACATCCAAAAACATGAAATACCCGCCAATTCGGCTTAACTTGAAATGATCCATGCAGCTAAGTGGTTACGTGACCGACAAATGTTTAAAGTAAAGCATGATCGGGCGTGGTTAGTACTTGCATGGGAGACTCCCTGAGCAAAAGAGCAGTTTAATTTATTTTTTTGTTTCATCACACACATAGTAAAGATATAAGGCCACGTTACTTCATTCTTTTTTTACAGTGATGGCAATCATTTATAGTGGAAAATCGTGGTTTTTTTGTAACTATTATAATTAAGGAAAAGTTTTCAAATTGCTTCTAATTTTCAAGAACAAGTTGTAGATGCTATCGGCACATAGTGGGTTTTAAGCCGTTAACACACCGGGCAAAGTTGTTCAAAGTGATGGCAAAGTTGTGCAAAATTATGGAAACTTTGGTAGATATATCGGTATACATGACCTAAGTTGTTGGCATATAGAAACGTGCAGCTGTAAAGTCAACACATTTAATAAATGCCAATTGAAAGCAACCTATAGATGTTCACATAAACTGACTGTAAAATGTTAGAAAACAGCGTGCAATGTTGGAAAAAGCGAAGGAAATGTTGGCGGAATTGTTTGTTTATTTAACCTAAGTCATTGTAACGACACCCCCGCAGTTAAATTTAGAAAACATTAAGTAAATGCAACAGGAATGCCTCATATATAAACAAATTATCACAACAGCCAACCAAAGTATCGACTACAAACTGCTTACAAAGTTGTGAAAATTGATTGCGAAGTTGGTTGTTTCATGCGGGATTGTTACCTGAGATATCATAATAACAAGTACCATAGTTAAAAGTTCGAAAATGTGAATAAATATTTCGAGAATTGCTGTTAAATTACCGTAGTGTTGCTCCAAGTATGTAGAGGTCATAGGTCAATACTAGAATCTAGAATGTATTTTGTGCCAGCGATAACGATTTTAAAACATCCAAAAACATGAAATACCCGCCAATTCGGCTTAACTTGAAGTGATCCATGCAGCTAAGTGGTTACGTGACCAACAAATGTTTAAAGTAAAGCATGATCGGGCGTGGTTAGTACTTGCAAGGGAGACTCCCTGAGTAAACAAGCAGTTTAATTTATTTTTTTTGTTTCATCACACACATAGTAAAGATATAAGGCCACGTTACTTCATTCTTTTTTTACAGTGATGGCAATCATTTATAGTGGAAAATCGTGGTTTTTTTGTAACTATTATAATTAAGGAAATGTTATCAAATTGCTTCTAATTTTCAAGAACAAGTTGTAGATGCTATCGGCACATAGTGGGTTTTAAGCCGTTAACACACCGGGCAAAGTTGTTCAAAGTGATGGCAAAGTTGTGCAAAGTTATGGAAACTTTGGTAGATATATCGGTATACATGACCTAAGTTGTTGGCATATAGAAACGTGCAGCTGTAAAGTCAACACATTTAATAAATGCCAATTGAAAGCAACCTATATATGTTCACATAAACTGACTGTAAAATGTTAGAAAACAGCGTGCAATGTTGGAAAAAGCGAAGGAAATGTTGGCGGAGTTGTTTGTTTATTTAACCTAAGTCATTGTAACGACACCCCCGCAGTTAAATTTAGAAAACATTAAGTAAATGCAACAGGAATGCCTCATATATAAACAAATTATCACAACAGCCAACCAAAGTATCGACAACAAACTGCTTACAAAGTTGTGAAAATTGATTGCGAAGCTGGTTGTTTCAAGCGGGATTGTTACCTGAGATATCATAATAACAAGTACCATAGTTAAAAGTTCGAAAATGTGAATAAATATTTCGAGAATTGCTGTTAAATTACCGTAGTGTTGCTCCAAGTATGTAGAGGTCATAGGTCAATACTAGAATCTAGAATGTACTTTGTGCCAGCGATAACGATTTTAAAACATCCAAAAACATGAAATACCCGCCAATTCGGCTTAACTTGAAATGATCCATGCAGCTAAGTGGTTACGTGACCGACAAATGTTTAAAGTAAAGCATGATCGGGCGTGGTTAGTACTTGCATGGGAGACTCCCTGAGTAAACAAGCAGTTTAATTTATTTTTTTGTTTCATCACACACATAGTAAAGATAAAAGGCCACGTTACTTCATTCTTTTTTTACAGTGATGGCAATCATTTATAGTGGAAAATCGTGGTTTTTTTGTAACTATTATAATTAAGGAAAAGTTTTCAAATTGCTTCTAATTTTCAAGAACAAGTTGTAGATGCTATCGGCACATAGTGAGTTTTAAGCCGTTAACACACCGGGCAAAGTTGTTCAAAGTGATGGCAAAGTTGTGCAAAGTTATGGAAACTTTGGTAGATATATCGGTATACATGACCTAAGTTGTTGGCATATAGAAACGTGCAGCTGTAAAGTCAACACATTTAATAAATGCCAATTGAAAGCAACATATAGATGTTCACATAAACTGACTGTAAAATGTTAGAAAACAGCGTGCAATGTTGGAAAAAGCGAAGGAAATGTTGGCGGAGTTGTTTGTTTATTTAACCTAAGTCATTGTAACGACACCCCCTCAGTTAAATTTAGAAAACATTAAGTAAATGCAACAGGAATGCCTCATATATAAACAAATTATCACGACAGCCAACCAAAGTATCGACTACAAACTGCTTACAAAGTTGTGAAAATTTATTGCGAAGTTGGTTGTTTCATGCGGGATTGTTACCTGAGATATCATAATAACAAGTACCATAGTTAAAAGTTCGAAAATGTGAATAAATATTTCGAGAATTGCTGTTAAATTACCGTAGTGTTGCTCCAAGTATGTAGAGGTCATAGGTCAATACTAAAATCTAGAATGTACTTTGTGCCAGCGATAACGATTTTAAAACATCCAAAAACATGAAATACCCGCCAATTCGGCTTAACTTGAAATGATCCATGCAGCTAAGTGGTTACGTGACCGACAAATGTTTAAAGTAAAGCATGATCGGGCGTGGTTAGTACTTGCATGGGAGACTCCCTGAGCAAACGAGCAGTTTAATTTATTTTTTTGTTTCATCACACACATAGTAAAGATATAAGGCCACGTTACTTCATTCTTTTTTTACAGTGATGGCAATCATTTATAGTGGAAAATCGTGTTTTTTTTGTAACTATTATAATTAAGGAAAAGTTTTCAAATTGCTTCTAATTTTCAAGAACAAGTTGTAGATGCTATCGGCACATAGTGGGTTTTAAGCCGTTAACACACCGAGCAAAGTTGTTCAAAGTGATGGCAAAGTTGTGCAAAGTTATGGAAACTTTGGTAGATATATCGGTATACATGACCTAAGTTGTTGGCATATAGAAACGTGCAGCTGTAAAGTCAACACATTTAATAAATGCCAATTGAAAGCAACCTATAGATGTTCACATAAACTGACTGTAAAATGTTAGAAAACAGCGTGCAATGTTGGAAAAAGCGAAGGAAATGTTGGCGGAGTTGTTTGTTTATTTAACCTAAGTCATTGTAACGACACCCCCGCAGTTAAATTTAGAAAACATTAAGTAAATGCAACAGGAATGCCTCATATATAAACAAATTATCACAACAGCCAACCAAAGTATCGACTACAAACTGCTTACAAAGTTGTGAAAATTGATTGCGAAGTTGGTTGTTTCATGCGGGATTGTTACCTGAGATATCATAATAACAAGTACCATAGTTAAAAGTTCGAAAATGTGAATAAATATTTCGAGAATTGCTGTTAAATTACCGTAGTGTTGCTCCAAGTATGTAGAGGTCATAGGTCAATACTAGAATCTAGAATGTACTTTGTGCCAGCGATAACGATTTTAAAACATCCAAAAACATGAAATACCCGCCAATTCGGCTTAACTTGAAATGATCCATGCAGCTAAGTGGTTACGTGACCGACAAATGTTTAAAGTAAAGCATGATCGGGCGTGGTTAGTACTTGCATGGGAGACTCCCTGAGTAAACAAGCAGTTTAATTTATTTTTTTGTTTCATCACACACATAGTAAAGATAAAAGGCCACGTTACTTCATTCTTTTTTTACAGTGATGGCAATCATTTATAGTGGAAAATCGTGGTTTTTTTGTAACTATTATACTTAAGGAAAAGTTTTCAAATTGCTTCTAATTTTCAAGAACAAGTTGTAGATGCTATCGGCACATAGTGAGTTTTAAGCCGTTAACACACCGGGCAAAGTTGTTCAAAGTGATGGCAAAGTTGTGCAAAGTTATGGAAACTTTGGTAGATATATCGGTATACATGACCTAAGTTGTTGGCATATAGAAACGTGCAGCTGTAAAGTCAACACATTTAATAAATGCCAATTGAAAGCAACATATAGATGTTCACATAAACTGACTGTAAAATGTTAGAAAACAGCGTGCAATGTTGGAAAAAGCGAAGGAAATGTTGGCGGAGTTGTTTGTTTATTTAACCTAAGTCATTGTAACGACACCCCCTCAGTTAAATTTAGAAAACATTAAGTAAATGCAACAGGAATGCCTCATATATAAACAAATTATCACAACAGCCAACCAAAGTATCGACTACAAACTGCTTACAAAGTTGTGAAAATTGATTGCGAAGTTGGTTGTTTCATGCGGGATTGTTACCTGAGATATCATAATAACAAGTACCATAGTTAAAAGTTCGAAAATGTGAATAAATATTTCGAGAATTGCTGTTAAATTACCGTAGTGTTGCTCCAAGTATGTAGAGGTCATAGGTCAATACTATAATCTAGAATGTACTTTGTGCCAGCGATAACGATTTTAAAACATCCAAAAACATGAAATACCCGCCAATTCGGCTTAACTTGAAATGATCCATGCAGCTAAGTGGTTACGTGACCGACAAATGTTTAAAGTAAAGCATGATCGGGCGTGGTTAGTACTTGCATGGGAGACTCCCTGAGCAAACGAGCAGTTTAATTTATTTTTTTGTTTCATCACACACATAGTAAAGATATAAGGCCACGTTACTTCATTCTTTTTTTACAGTGATGGCAATCATTTATAGTGGAAAATCGTGGTTTTTTTGTAACTATTATAATTAAGGAAAAGTTTTCAAATTGCTTCTAATTTTCAAGAACAAGTTGTAGATGCTATCGGCACATAGTGGGTTTTAAGCCGTTAACACACCGAGCAAAGTTGTTCAAAGTGATGGCAAAGTTGTGCAAAGTTATGGAAACTTTGGTAGATATATCGGTATACATGACCTAAGTTGTTGGCATATAGAAACGTGCAGCTGTAAAGTCAACACATTTAATAAATGCCAATTGAAAGCAACCTATAGATGTTCACAAAAACTGACTGTAAAATGTTAGAAAACAGCGTGCAATGTTGGAAAAAGCGAAGGAAATGTTGGCGGAGTTGTTTGTTTATTTAACCTAAGTCATTGTAACGACACCACCGCAGTTAAATTTAGAAAACATTAGGTAAATGCAACAGGAATGCCTCATATATAAACAAATTATCACAACAGCCAACCAAAGTATCGACTACAAACTGCTTACAAAGTTGTGAAAATTGATTGCGAAGTTGGTTGTTTCATGCGGGATTGTTACCTGAGATATCATAATAACAAGTACCATAGTTAAAAGTTCGAAAATGTGAATAAATATTTCGAGAAATGCTGTTAAATTACCGTAGTGTTGCTCCAAGTATGTAGAGGTCATAGGTCAATACTATAATCTAGAATGTACTTTGTGCCAGCGATAACGATTTTAAAACATCCAAAAACATGAAATACCCGCCAATTCGGCTTAACTTGAAATGATCCATGCAGCTAAGTGGTTACGTGACCGACAAATGTTTAAAGTAAAGCATGATCGGGCGTGGTTAGTACTTGCATGGGAGACTCCCTGAGTAAACAAGCAGTTTAATTTATTTTTTTGTTTCATCACACACATAGTAAAGATAAAAGGCCACGTTACTTCATTCTTTTTTTACAGTGATGGCAATCATTTATAGTGGAAAATCGTGGTTTTTTTGTAACTATTATACTTAAGGAAAAGTTTTCAAATTGCTTCTAATTTTCAAGAACAAGTTGTAGATGCTATCGGCACATAGTGAGTTTTAAGCCGTTAACACACCGGGCAAAGTTGTTCAAAGTGATGGCAAAGTTGTGCAAAGTTATGGAAACTTTGGTAGATATATCGGTATACATGACCTAAGTTGTTGGCATATAGAAACGTGCAGCTGTAAAGTCAACACATTTAATAAATGCCAATTGAAAGCAACATATAGATGTTCACATAAACTGACTGTAAAATGTTAGAAAACAGCGTGCAATGTTGGAAAAAGCGAAGGAAATGTTGGCGGAGTTGTTTGTTTATTTAACCTAAGTCATTGTAACGACACCCCCTCAGTTAAATTTAGAAAACATTAAGTAAATGCAACAGGAATGCCTCATATATAAACAAATTATCACAACAGCCAACCAAAGTATCGACTACAAACTGCTTACAAAGTTGTGAAAATTGATTGCGAAGTTGGTTGTTTCATGCGGGATTGTTACCTGAGATATCATAATAACAAGTACCATAGTTAAAAGTTCGAAAATGTGAATAAATATTTCGAGAATTGCTGTTAAATTACCGTAGTGTTGCTCCAAGTATGTAGAGGTCATAGGTCAATACTAGAATCTAGAATGTACTTTGTGCCAGCGATAACGATTTTAAAACATCCAAAAACATGAAATACCCGCCAATTCGGCTTAACTTGAAATGATCCATGCAGCTAAGTGGTTACGTGACCGACAAATGTTTAAAGTAAAGCATGATCGGGCGTGGTTAGTACTTGCATGGGAGACTCCCTGAGCAAACGAGCAGTTTAATTTATTTTTTTGTTTCATCACACACATAGTAAAGATATAAGGCCACGTTACTTCATTCTTTTTTTACAGTGATGGCAATCATTTATAGTGGAAAATCGTGGTTTTTTTGTAACTATTATAATTAAGGAAAAGTTTTCAAATTGCTTCTAATTTTCAAGAACAAGTTGTAGATGCTATCGGCACATAGTGGGTTTTAAGCCGTTAACACACCGAGCAAAGTTGTTCAAAGTGATGGCAAAGTTGTGCAAAGTTATGGAAACTTTGGTAGATATATCGGTATACATGACCTAAGTTGTTGGCATATAGAAACGTGCAGCTGTAAAGTCAACACATTTAATAAATGCCAATTGAAAGCAACCTATAGATGTTCACATAAACTGACTGTAAAATGTTAGAAAACAGCGTGCAATGTTGGAAAAAGCGAAGGAAATGTTGGCGGAGTTGTTTGTTTATTTAACCTAAGTCATTGTAACGACACCACCGCAGTTAAATTTAGAAAACATTAGGTAAATGCAACAGGAATGCCTCATATATAAACAAATTATCACAACAGCCAACCAAAGTATCGACTACAAACTGCTTACAAAGTTGTGAAAATTGATTGCGAAGTTGGTTGTTTCATGCGGGATTGTTACCTGAGATATCATAATAACAAGTACCATAGTTAAAAGTTCGAAAATGTGAATAAATATTTCGAGAATTGCTGTTAAATTACCGTAGTGTTGCTCCAAGTATGTAGAGGTCATAGGTCAATACTATAATCTAGAATGTACTTTGTGCCAGCGATAACGATTTTAAAACATCCAAAAACATGAAATACCCGCCAATTCGGCTTAACTTGAAATGATCCATGCAGCTAAGTGGTTACGTGACCGACAAATGTTTAAAGTAAAGCATGATCGGGCGTGGTTAGTACTTGCATGGGAGACTCCCTGAGCAAACGAGCAGTTTAATTTATTTTTTTGTTTCATCACACACATAGTAAAGATATAAGGCCACGTTACTTCATTCTTTTTTTACAGTGATGGCAATCATTTATAGTGGAAAATCGTGGTTTTTTTGTAACTATTATAATTAAGGAAAAGTTTTCAAATTGCTTCTAATTTTCAAGAACAAGTTGTAGATGCTATCGGCACATAGTGGGTTTTAAGCCGTTAACACACCGGGCAAAGTTGTTCAAAGTGATGGCAAAGTTGTGCAAAGTTATGGAAACTTTGGTAGATATATCGGTATACATGACCTAAGTTGTTGGCATATAGAAACGTGCAGCTGTAAAGTCAACACATTTAATAAATGCCAATTGAAAGCAACCTATAGATGTTCACAAAAACTGACTGTAAAATGTTAGAAAACAGCGTGCAATGTTGGAAAAAGCGAAGGAAATGTTGGCGGAGTTGTTTGTTTATTTAACCTAAGTCATTGTAACGACACCACCACAGTTAAATTTAGAAAACATTAGGTAAATGCAACAGGAATGCCTCATATATAAACAAATTATCACAACAGCCAACCAAAGTATCGACTACAAACTGCTTACAAAGTTGTGAAAATTGATTGCGAAGTTGGTTGTTTCATGCGGGATTGTTACCTGAGATATCATAATAACAAGTACCATAGTTAAAAGTTCGAAAATGTGAATAAATATTTCGAGAATTGCTGTTAAATTACCGTAGTGTTGCTCCAAGTATGTAGAGGTCATAGGTCAATACTATAATCTAGAATGTACTTTGTGCCAGCGATAACGATTTTAAAACATCCAAAAACATGAAATACCCGCCAATTCGGCTTAACTTGAAATGATCCATGCAGCTAAGTGGTTACGTGACCGACAAATGTTTAAAGTAAAGCATGATCGGGCGTGGTTAGTACTTGCATGGGAGACTCCCTGAGCAAACGAACAGTTTAATTTATTTTTTTGTTTCATCACACACATAGTAAAGATATAAGGCCACGTTACTTCATTCTTTTTTTACAGTGATGGCAATCATTTATAGTGGAAAATCGTGGTTTTTTTGTAACTATTATAATTAAGGAAAAGTTTTCAAATTGCTTCTAATTTTCAAGAACAAGTTGTAGATGCTATCGGCACATAGTGGGTTTTAAGCCGTTAACACACCGGGCAAAGTTGTTCAAAGTGATGGCAAAGTTGTGCAAAGTTATGGAAACTTTGGTAGATATATCGGTATACATGACCTAAGTTGTTGGCATATAGAAACGTGCAGCTGTAAAGTCAACACATTTAATAAATGCCAATTGAAAGCAACCTATAGATGTTCACAAAAACTGACTGTAAAATGTTAGAAAACAGCGTGCAATGTTGGAAAAAGCGAAGGAAATGTTGGCGGAGTTGTTTGTTTATTTAACCTAAGTCATTGTAACGACACCCCCGCAGTTAAATTTAGAAAACATTAAGTAAATGCAACAGGAATGCCTCATATATAAACAAATTATCACAACAGCCAACCAAAGTATCGACTACAAACTGCTTACAAAGTTGTGAAAATTGATTGCGAAGTTGGTTGTTTCATGCGGGATTGTTACCTGAGATATCATAATAACAAGTACCATAGTTAAAAGTTCGAAAATGTGAATAAATATTTCGAGAATTGCTGTTAAATTACCGTAGTGTTGCTCCAAGTATGTAGAGGTCATAGGTCAATACTAGAATCTAGAATGTACTTTGTGCCAGCGATAACGATTTTAAAACATCCAAAAACATGAAATACCCGCCAATTCGGCTTAACTTGAAATGATCCATGCAGCTAAGTGGTTACGTGACCGACAAATGTTTAAAGTAAAGCATGATCGGGCGTGGTTAGTACTTGCATGGGAGACTCCCTGAGCAAACGAGCAGTTTAATTTATTTTTTTGTTTCATCACACACATAGTAAAGATATAAGGCCACGTTACTTCATTCTTTTTTTACAGTGATGGCAATCATTTATAGTGGAAAATCGTGGTTTTTTTGTAACTATTATAATTAAGGAAAAGTTTTCAAATTGCTTCCAATTTTCAAGAACAAGTTGTAGATGCTATCGGCACATAGTGGGTTTTAAGCCGTTAACACACCGAGCAAAGTTGTTCAAAGTGATGGCAAAGTTGTGCAAAGTTATGGAAACTTTGGTAGATATATCGGTATACATGACCTAAGTTGTTGGCATATAGAAACGTGCAGCTGTAAAGTCAACACATTTAATAAATGCCAATTGAAAGCAACCTATAGATGTTCACATAAACTGACTGTAAAATGTTAGAAAACAGCGTGCAATGTTGGAAAAAGCGAAGGAAATGTTGGCGGAGTTGTTTGTTTATTTAACCTAAGTCATTGTAACGACACCACCGCAGTTAAATTTAGAAAACATTAGGTAAATGCAACAGGAATGCCTCATATATAAACAAATTATCACAACAGCCAACCAAAGTATCGACTACAAACTGCTTACAAAGTTGTGAAAATTGATTGCGAAGTTGGTTGTTTCATGCGGGATTGTTACCTGAGATATCATAATAACAAGTACCATAGTTAAAAGTTCGAAAATGTGAATAAATATTTCGAGAATTGCTGTTAAATTACCGTAGTGTTGCTCCAAGTATGTAGAGGTCATAGGTCAATACTAGAATCTAGAATGTACTTTGTGCCAGCGATAACGATTTTAAAACATCCAAAAACATGAAATACCCGCCAATTCGGCTTAACTTGAAATGATCCATGCAGCTAAGTGGTTACGTGACCGACAAATGTTTAAAGTAAAGCATGATCGGGCGTGGTTAGTACTTGCATGGGAGACTCCCTGAGCAAACGAGCAGTTTAATTTATTTTTTTGTTTCATCACACACATAGTAAAGATATAAGGCCACGTTACTTCATTCTTTTTTTACAGTGATGGCAATCATTTATAGTGGAAAATCGTGGTTTTTTTGTAACTATTATAATTAAGGAAAAGTTTTCAAATTGCTTCTAATTTTCAAGAACAAGTTGTAGATGCTATCGGCACATAGTGGGTTTTAAGCCGTTAACACACCGGGCAAAGTTGTTCAAAGTGATGGCAAAGTTGTGCAAAGTTATGGAAACTTTGGTAGATATATCGGTATACATGACCTAAGTTGTTGGCATATAGAAACGTGCAGCTGTAAAGTCAACACATTTAATAAATGCCAATTGAAAGCAACCTATAGATGTTCACAAAAACTGACTGTAAAATGTTAGAAAACAGCGTGCAATGTTGGAAAAAGCGAAGGAAATGTTGGCGGAGTTGTTTGTTTATTTAACCTAAGTCATTGTAACGACACCCCCGCAGTTAAATTTAGAAAACATTAAGTAAATGCAACAGGAATGCCTCATATATAAACAAATTATCACAACAGCCAACCAAAGTATCGACTACAAACTGCTTACAAAGTTGTGAAAATTGATTGCGAAGTTGGTTGTTTCATGCGGGATTGTTACCTGAGATATCATAATAACAAGTACCATAGTTAAAAGTTCGAAAATGTGAATAAATATTTCGAGAATTGCTGTTAAATTACCGTAGTGTTGCTCCAAGTATGTAGAGGTCATAGGTCAATACTAGAATCTAGAATGTACTTTGTGCCAGCGATAACGATTTTAAAACATCCAAAAACATGAAATACCCGCCAATTCGGCTTAACTTGAAATGATCCATGCAGCTAAGTGGTTACGTGACCGACAAATGTTTAAAGTAAAGCATGATCGGGCGTGGTTAGTACTTGCATGGGAGACTCCCTGAGCAAACGAGCAGTTTAATTTCTTTTTTTGTTTCATCACACACATAGTAAAGATATAAGGCCACGTTACTTCATTCTTTTTTTACAGTGATGGCAATCATTTATAGTGGAAAATCGTGTTTTTTTTGTAACTATTATAATTAAGGAAAAGTTTTCAAATTGCTTCTAATTTTCAAGAACAAGTTGTAGATGCTATCGGCACATAGTGGGTTTTAAGCCGTTAACACACCGAGCAAAGTTGTTCAAAGTGATGGCAAAGTTGTGCAAAGTTATGGAAACTTTGGTAGATATATCGGTATACATGACCTAAGTTGTTGGCATATAGAAACGTGCAGCTGTAAAGTCAACACATTTAATAAATGCCAATTGAAAGCAACCTATAGATGTTCACATAAACTGACTGTAAAATGTTAGAAAACAGCGTGCAATGTTGGAAAAAGCGAAGGAAATGTTGGCGGAGTTGTTTGTTTATTTAACCTAAGTCATTGTAACGACACCACCGCAGTTAAATTTAGAAAACATTAGGTAAATGCAACAGGAATGCCTCATATATAAACAAATTATCACAACAGCCAACCAAAGTATCGACTACAAACTGCTTACAAAGTTGTGAAAATTGATTGCGAAGTTGGTTGTTTCATGCGGGATTGTTACCTGAGATACCATAATAACAAGTACCATAGTTAAAAGTTCGAAAATGTGAATAAATATTTCGAGAATTGCTGTTAAATTACCGTAGTGTTGCTCCAAGTATGTAGAGGTCATAGGTCAATACTAGAATCTAGAATGTACTTTGTGCCAGCGATAACGATTTTAAAACATCCAAAAACATGAAATACCCGCCAATTCGGCTTAACTTGAAATGATCCATGCAGCTAAGTGGTTACGTGACCGACAAATGTTTAAAGTAAAGCATGATCGGGCGTGGTTAGTACTTGCATGGGAGACTCCCTGAGCAAACGAGCAGTTTAATTTATTTTTTTGTTTCATCACACACATAGTAAAGATATAAGGCCACGTTACTTCATTCTTTTTTTACAGTGATGGCAATCATTTATAGTGGAAAATCGTGTTTTTTTTTTAACTATTATAATTAAGGAAAAGTTTTCAAATTGCTTCTAATTTTCAAGAACAAGTTGTAGATGCTATCGGCACATAGTGGGTTTTAAGCCGTTAACACACCGAGCAAAGTTGTTCAAAGTGATGGCAAAGTTGTGCAAAGTTATGGAAACTTTGGTAGATATATCGGTATACATGACCTAAGTTGTTGGCATATAGAAACGTGCAGCTGTAAAGTCAACACATTTAATAAATGCCAATTGAAAGCAACCTATAGATGTTCACATAAACTGACTGTAAAATGTTAGAAAACAGCGTGCAATGTTGGAAAAAGCGAAGGAAATGTTGGCGGAGTTGTTTGTTTATTTAACCTAAGTCATTGTAACGACACCACCGCAGTTAAATTTAGAAAACATTAGGTAAATGCAACAGGAATGCCTCATATATAAACAAATTATCACAACAGCCAACCAAAGTATCGACTACAAACTGCTTACAAAGTTGTGAAAATTGATTGCGAAGTTGGTTGTTTCATGCGGGATTGTTACCTGAGATACCATAATAACAAGTACCATAGTTAAAAGTTCGAAAATGTGAATAAATATTTCGAGAATTGCTGTTAAATTACCGTAGTGTTGCTCCAAGTATGTAGAGGTCATAGGTCAATACTAGAATCTAGAATGTACTTTGTGCCAGCGATAACGATTTTAAAACATCCAAAAACATGAAATACCCGCCAATTCGGCTTAACTTGAAATGATCCATGCAGCTAAGTGGTTACGTGACCGACAAATGTTTAAAGTAAAGCATGATCGGGCGTGGTTAGTACTTGCATGGGAGACTCCCTGAGCAAACGAGCAGTTTAATTTATTTTTTTGTTTCATCACACACATAGTAAAGATATAAGGCCACGTTACTTCATTCTTTTTTTACAGTGATGGCAATCATTTATAGTGGAAAATCGTGGTTTTTTTGTAACTATTATAATTAAGGAAAAGTTTTCAAATTGCTTCTAATTTTCAAGAACAAGTTGTAGATGCTATCGGCACATAGTGGATTTTAAGCCGTTAACACACCGAGCAAAGTTGTTCAAAGTGATGGCAAAGTTGTGCAAAGTTATGGAAACTTTGGTAGATATATCGGTATACATGACCTAAGTTGTTGGCATATAGAAACGTGCAGCTGTAAAGTCAACACATTTAATAAATGCCAATTGAAAGCAACCTATAGATGTTCACATAAACTGACTGTAAAATGTTAGAAAACAGCGTGCAATGTTGGAAAAAGCGAAGAAAATGTTGGCGGAGTTGTTTGTTTATTTAACCTAAGTCATTGTAACGACACCCCCGCAGTTAAATTTAGAAAACATTAAGTAAATGCAACAGGAATGCCTCATATATAAACAAATTATCACAACACCCAACCAAAGTATCGACTACAAACTGCTTACAAAGTTGTGAAAATTGATTGCGAAGTTGGTTGTTTCATGCGGGATTGTTACCTGAGATATCATAATAACAAGTACCATAGTTAAAAGTTCGAAAATGTGAATAAATATTTCGAGAATTGCTGTTAAATTACCGTAGTGTTGCTCCAAGTATGTAGAGGTCATAGGTCAATACTAGAATCTAGAATGTACTTTGTGCCAGCGATAACGATTTTAAAACATCCAAAAACATGAAATACCCGCCAATTCGGCATAACTTGAAATGATCCATGCAGCTAAGTGGTTACGTGACCGACAAATGTTTAAAGTAAAGCATGATCGGGCGTGGTTAGTACTTGCATGGGAGACTCCCTGAGCAAACGAGCAGTTTAATTTATTTTTTTGTTTCATCACACACATAGTAAAGATATAAGGCCACGTTACTTCATTCTTTTTTTACAGTGATGGCAATCATTTATAGTGGAAAATCGTGTTTTTTTTGTAACTATTATAATTAAGGAAAATTTTTCAAATTGCTTCTAATTTTCAAGAACAAGTTGTAGATGCTATCGGCACATAGTGGGTTTTAAGCCGTTAACACACCGAGCAAAGTTGTTCAAAGTGAAGGCAAAGTTGTGCAAAGTTATGGAAACTTTGGTAGATATATCGGTATACATGACCTAAGTTGTTGGCATATAGAAACGTGCAGCTGTAAAGTCAACACATTTAATAAATGCCAATTGAAAGCAACCTATAGATGTTCACATAAACTGACTGTAAAATGTTAGAAAACAGCGTGCAATGTTGGAAAAAGCGAAGGAAATGTTGGCGGAGTTGTTTGTTTATTTAACCTAAGTCATTGTAACGACACCCCCGCAGTTAAATTTAGAAAACATTAAGTAAATGCAACAGGAATGCCTCATATATAAACAAATTATCACAACACCCAACCAAAGTATCGACTACAAACTGCTTACAAAGTTGTGAAAATTGATTGCGAAGTTGGTTGTTTCATGCGGGATTGTTACCTGAGATATCATAATAACAAGTACCATAGTTAAAAGTTCGAAAATGTGAATAAATATTTCGAGAATTGCTGTTAAATTACCGTAGTGTTGCTCCATGTATGTAGAGGTCATAGGTCAATACTAGAATCTAGAATGTACTTTGTGCCAGCGATAACGATTTTAAAACATCCAAAAACATGAAATACCCGCCAATTCGGCTTAACTTGAAATGATCCATGCAGCTAAGTGGTTACGGGACCGACAAATGTTTAAAGTAAAGCATGATCGGGCGTGGTTAGTACTTGCATGGGAGACTCCCTGAGCAAACGAGCAGTTTAATTTATTTTTTTGTTTCATCACACACGTAGTAAAGATATAAGGCCACGTTACTTCATTCTTTTTTTACAGTGATGGCAATCATTTATAGTGGAAAATCGTGTTTTTTTTGTAACTATTATAATTAAGGAAAAGTTTTCAAATTGCTTCTAATTTTCAAGAACAAGTTGTAGATGCTATCGGCACATAGTGGGTTTTAAGCCGTTAACACACCGAGCAAAGTTGTTCAAAGTGATGGCAAAGTTGTGCAAAGTTATGGAAACTTTGGTAGATATATCGGTATACATGACCTAAGTTGTTGGCATATAGAAACGTGCAGCTGTAAAGTCAACACATTTAATAAATGCCAATTGAAAGCAACCTATAGATGTTCACATAAACTGACTGTAAAATGTTAGAAAACAGCGTGCAATGTTGGAAAAAGCGAAGGAAATGTTGGCGGAGTTGTTTGTTTATTTAACCTAAGTCATTGTAACGACACCCCCGCAGTTAAATTTAGAAAACATTAAGTAAATGCAACAGGAATGCCTCATATATAAACAAATTATCACAACACCCAACCAAAGTATCGACTACAAACTGCTTACAAAGTTGTGAAAATTGATTGCGAAGTTGGTTGTTTCATGCGGGATTGTTACCTGAGATATCATAATAACAAGTACCATAGTTAAAAGTTCGAAAATGTGAATAAATATTTCGAGAATTGCTGTTAAATTACCGTAGCGTTGCTCCAAGTATGTAGAGGTCATAGGTCAATACTAGAATCTAGAATGTACTTTGTGCCAGCGATAACGATTTTAAAACATCCAAAAACATGAAATACCCGCCAATTCGGCTTAACTTGAAATGATCCATGCAGCTAAGTGGTTACGGGACCGACAAATGTTTAAAGTTAAACAGGATCGGGCGTGGTTAGTACTTGCATGGGAGACTCCCTGAGCAAACGAGCAGTTTAATTTATTTTTTTTGTTTCATCACACACGTAGTAAAGATATAAGGCCACGTTACTTCATTCTTTTTTTACAGTGATGGCAATCATTTATAGTGGAAAATCGTGTTTTTTTTGTAACTATTATAATTAAGGAAAAGTTTTCAAATTGCTTCTAATTTTCAAGAACAAGTTGTAGATGCTATCGGCACATAGTGGGTTTTAAGCCGTTAACACACCGTTCAAAGTGATGGCAAAGTTGTGCAAAGTTATGGAAACTTTGGTAGATATATCGGTATACATGACCTAAGTTGTTGGCATATAGAAACGTGCAGCTGTAAAGTCAACACATTTAATAAATGCCAATTGAAAGCAACCTATAGATGTTCACATAAACTGACTGTAAAATGTTAGAAAACAGCGTGCAATGTTGGAAAAAGCGAAGGAAATGTTGGCGGAGTTGTTTGTTTATTTAACCTAAGTCATTGTAACGACACCCCCGCAGTTAAATTTAGAAAACATTAAGTAAATGCAACTGGAATGCCTCATATATAAACAAATTATCACAACACCCAACCAAAGTATCGACTACAAACTGCTTACAAAGTTGTGAAAATTGATTGCGAAGTTGGTTGTTTCATGCGGGATTGTTACCTGAGATATCATAATAACAAGTACCATAGTTAAAAGTTCGAAAATGTGAATAAATATTTCGAGAATTGCTGTTAAATTACCGTAGTGTTGCTCCAAGTATGTAGAGGTCATAGGTCAATACTAGAATCTAGAATGTACTTTGTGCCAGCGATAACGATTTTAAAACATCCAAAAACATGAAATACCCGCCAATTCGGCTTAACTTGAAATGATCCATGCAGCTAAGTGGTTACGTGACCGACAAATGTTTAAAGTAAAGCATGATCGGGCGTGGTTAGTACTTGCATGGGAGACTCCCTGAGCAAACGAGCAGTTTAATTTATTTTTTTGTTTCATCACACACATAGTAAAGATATAAGGCCACGTTACTTCATTCTTTTTTTACAGTGATGGCAATCATTTATAGTGGAAAATCGTGTTTTTTTTGTAACTATTATAATTAAGGAAAAGTTTTCAAATTGCTTCTAATTTTCAAGAACAAGTTGTAGATGCTATCGGCACATAGTGGGTTTTAAGCCGTTAACACACCGAGCAAAGTTGTTCAAAGTGATGGCAAAGTTGTGCAAAGTTATGGAAACTTTGGTAGATATATCGGTATACATGACCTAAGTTGTTGGCATATAGAAACGTGCAGCTGTAAAGTCAACACATTTAATAAATGCCAATTGAAAGCAACCTATATATGTTCACATAAACTGACTGTAAAATGTTAGAAAACAGCGTGCAATGTTGGAAAAAGCGAAGGAAATGTTGGCGGAGTTGTTTGTTTATTTAACCTAAGTCATTGTAACGACACCACCGCAGTTAAATTTAGAAAACATTAGGTAAATGCAACAGGAATGCCTCATATATAAACAAATTATCACAACAGCCAACCAAAGTATCGACTACAAACTGCTTACAAAGTTGTGAAAATTGATTGCGAAGTTGGTTGTTTCATGCGGGATTGTTACCTGAGATATCATAATAACAAGTACCATAGTTAAAAGTTCGAAAATGTGAATAAATATTTCGAGAATTGCTGTTAAATTACCGTAGTGTTGCTCCAAGTATGTAGAGGTCATAGGTCAATACTAGAATCTAGAATGTACTTTGTGCCAGCGATAACGATTTTAAAACATCCAAAAACATGAAATACCCGCCAATTCGGCTTAACTTGAAATGATCCATGCAGCTAAGTGGTTACGTGACCGACAAATGTTTAAAGTAAAGCATGATCGGGCGTGGTTAGTACTTGCATGGGAGACTCCCTGAGCAAACGAGCAGTTTAATTTATTTTTTTGTTTCATCACACACATAGTAAAGATATAAGGCCACGTTACTTCATTCTTTTTTTACAGTGATGGCAATCATTTATAGTGGAAAATCGTGTTTTTTTTGTAACTATTATAATTAAGGAAAAGTTTTCAAATTGCTTCTAATTTTCAAGAACAAGTTGTAGATGCTATCGGCACATAGTGGGTTTTAAGCCGTTAACACACCGAGCAAAGTTGTTCAAAGTGATGGCAAAGTTGTGCAAAGTTATGGAAACTTTGGTAGATATATCGGTATACATGACCTAAGTTGTTGGCATATAGAAACGTGCAGCTGTAAAGTCAACACATTTAATAAATGCCAATTGAAAGCAACCTATAGATGTTCACATAAACTGACTGTAAAATGTTAGAAAACAGCGTGCAATGTTGGAAAAAGCGAAGGAAATGTTGGCGGAGTTGTTTGTTTATTTAACCTAAGTCATTGTAACGACACCCCCGCAGTTAAATTTAGAAAACATTAAGTAAATGCAACAGGAATGCCTCATATATAAACAAATTATCACAACACCCAACCAAAGTATCGACTACAAACTGCTTACAAAGTTGTGAAAATTGATTGCGAAGTTGGTTGTTTCATGCGGGATTGTTACCTGAGATATCATAATAACAAGTACCATAGTTAAAAGTTCGAAAATGTGAATAAATATTTCGAGAATTGCTGTTAAATTACCGTAGTGTTGCTCCAAGTATGTAGAGGTCATAGGTCAATACTAGAATCTAGAATGTACTTTGTGCCAGCGATAACGATTTTAAAACATCCAAAAACATGAAATACCCGCCAATTCGGCTTAACTTGAAATGATCCATGCAGCTAAGTGGTTACGGGACCGACAAATGTTTAAAGTTAAACATGATCGGGCGTGGTTAGTACTTGCATGGGAGACTCCCTGAGCAAACGAGCAGTTTAATTTATTTTTTTTGTTTCATCACACACGTAGTAAAGATATAAGGCCACGTTACTTCATTCTTTTTTTACAGTGATGGCAATCATTTATAGTGGAAAATCGTGTTTTTTTTGTAACTATTATAATTAAGGAAAAGTTTTCAAATTGCTTCTAATTTTCAAGAACAAGTTGTAGATGCTATCGGCACATAGTGGGTTTTAAGCCGTTAACACACCGAGCAAAGTTGTTCAAAGTGATGGCAAAGTTGTGCAAAGTTATGGAAACTTTGGTAGATATATCGGTATACATGACCTAAGTTGTTGGCATATAGAAACGTGCAGCTGTAAAGTCAACACATTTAATAAATGCCAATTGAAAGCAACCTATAGATGTTCACATAAACTGACTGTAAAATGTTAGAAAACAGCGTGCAATGTTGGAAAAAGCGAAGGAAATGTTGGCGGAGTTGTTTGTTTATTTAACCTAAGTCATTGTAACGACACCCCCGCAGTTAAATTTAGAAAACATTAAGTAAATGCAACAGGAATGCCTCATATATAAACAAATTATCACAACACCCAACCAAAGTATCGACTACAAACTGCTTACAAAGTTGTGAAAATTGATTGCGAAGTTGGTTGTTTCATGCGGGATTGTTACCTGAGATATCATAATAACAAGTACCATAGTTAAAAGTTCGAAAATGTGAATAAATATTTCGAGAATTGCTGTTAAATTACCGTAGTGTTGCTCCAAGTATGTAGAGGTCATAGGTCAATACTAGAATCTAGAATGTACTTTGTGCCAGCGATAACGATTTTAAAACATCCAAAAACATGAAATACCCGCCAATTCGGCTTAACTTGAAATGATCCATGCAGCTAAGTGGTTACGTGACCGACAAATGTTTAAAGTAAAGCATGATCGGGCGTGGTTAGTACTTGCATGGGAGACTCCCTGAGCAAACGAGCAGTTTAATTTATTTTTTTGTTTCATCACACACATAGTAAAGATATAAGGCCACGTTACTTCATTCTTTTTTTACAGTGATGGCAATCATTTATAGTGGAAAATCGTGTTTTTTTTGTAACTATTATAATTAAGGAAAAGTTTTCAAATTGCTTCTAATTTTCAAGAACAAGTTGTAGATGCTATCGGCACATAGTGGGTTTTAAGCCGTTAACACACCGAGCAAAGTTGTTCAAAGTGATGGCAAAGTTGTGCAAAGTTATGGAAACTTTGGTAGATATATCGGTATACATGACCTAAGTTGTTGGCATATAGAAACGTGCAGCTGTAAAGTCAACACATTTAATAAATGCCAATTGAAAGCAACCTATAGATGTTCACATAAACTGACTGTAAAATGTTAGAAAACAGCGTGCAATGTTGGAAAAAGCGAAGGAAATGTTGGCGGAGTTGTTTGTTTATTTAACCTAAGTCATTGTAACGACACCCCCGCAGTTAAATTTAGAAAACATTAAGTAAATGCAACAGGAATGCCTCATATATAAACAAATTATCACAACACCCAACCAAAGTATCGACTACAAACTGCTTACAAAGTTGTGAAAATTGATTGCGAAGTTGGTTGTTTCATGCGGGATTGTTACCTGAGATATCATAATAACAAGTACCATAGTTAAAAGTTCGAAAATGTGAATAAATATTTCGAGAATTGCTGTTAAATTACCGTAGTGTTGCTCCATGTATGTAGAGGTCATAGGTCAATACTAGAATCTAGAATGTACTTTGTGCCAGCGATAACGATTTTAAAACATCCAAAAACATGAAATACCCGCCAATTCGGCTTAACTTGAAATGATCCATGCAGCTAAGTGGTTACGGGACCGACAAATGTTTAAAGTAAAGCATGATCGGGCGTGGTTAGTACTTGCATGGGAGACTCCCTGAGCAAACGAGCAGTTTAATTTATTTTTTTGTTTCATCACACACGTAGTAAAGATATAAGGCCACGTTACTTCATTCTTTTTTTACAGTGATGGCAATCATTTATAGTGGAAAATCGTGTTTTTTTTGTAACTATTATAATTAAGGAAAAGTTTTCAAATTGCTTCTAATTTTCAAGAACAAGTTGTAGATGCTATCGGCACATAGTGGGTTTTAAGCCGTTAACACACCGAGCAAAGTTGTTCAAAGTGATGGCAAAGTTGTGCAAAGTTATGGAAACTTTGGTAGATATATCGGTATACATGACCTAAGTTGTTGGCATATAGAAACGTGCAGCTGTAAAGTCAACACATTTAATAAATGCCAATTGAAAGCAACCTATAGATGTTCACATAAACTGACTGTAAAATGTTAGAAAACAGCGTGCAATGTTGGAAAAAGCGAAGGAAATGTTGGCGGAGTTGTTTGTTTATTTAACCTAAGTCATTGTAACGACACCCCCGCAGTTAAATTTAGAAAACATTAAGTAAATGCAACAGGAATGCCTCATATATAAACAAATTATCACAACACCCAACCAAAGTATCGACTACAAACTGCTTACAAAGTTGTGAAAATTGATTGCGAAGTTGGTTGTTTCATGCGGGATTGTTACCTGAGATATCATAATAACAAGTACCATAGTTAAAAGTTCGAAAATGTGAATAAATATTTCGAGAATTGCTGTTAAATTACCGTAGTGTTGCTCCAAGTATGTAGAGGTCATAGGTCAATACTAGAATCTAGAATGTACTTTGTGCCAGCGATAACGATTTTAAAACATCCAAAAACATGAAATACCCGCCAATTCGGCTTAACTTGAAATGATCCATGCAGCTAAGTGGTTACGGGACCGACAAATGTTTAAAGTAAAGCATGATCGGGCGTGGTTAGTACTTGCATGGGAGACTCCCTGAGCAAACGAGCAGTTTAATTTATTTTTTTGTTTCATCACACACGTAGTAAAGATATAAGGCCACGTTACTTCATTCTTTTTTTACAGTGATGGCAATCATTTATAGTGGAAAATCGTGTTTTTTTGTAACTATTATAATTAAGGAAAAGTTTTCAAATTGCTTCTAATTTTCATGAACAAGTTGTAGATGCTATCGGCACATAGTGGGTTTTAAGCCGTTAACACACCGAGCAAAGTTGTTCAAAGTGATGGCAAAGTTGTGCAAAGTTATGGAAACTTTGGTAGATATATCGGTATACATGACCTAAGTTGTTGGCATATAGAAACGTGCAGCTGTAAAGTCAACACATTTAATAAATGCCAATTGAAAGCAACCTATAGATGTTCACATAAACTGACTGTAAAATGTTAGAAAACAGCGTGCAATGTTGGAAAAAGCGAAGGATATGTTGGCGGAGTTGTTTGTTTATTTAACCTAAGTCATTGTAACGACACCCCCGCAGTTAAATTTAGAAAACATTAAGTAAATGCAACAGGAATGCCTCATATATAAACAAATTATCACAACACCCAACCAAAGTATCGACTACAAACTGCTTACAAAATTGTGAAAATTGATTGCGAAGTTGGTTGTTTCATGCGGGATTGTTACCTGAGATATCATAATAACAAGTACCATAGTTAAAAGTTCGAAAATGTGAATAAATATTTCGAGAATTGCTGTTAAATTACCGTAGTGTTGCTCCAAGTATGTAGAGGTCATAGGTCAATACTAGAATCTAGAATGTACTTTGTGCCAGCGATAACGATTTTAAAACATCCAAAAACATGAAATACCCGCCAATTCGGCTTAACTTGAAATGATCCATGCAGCTAAGTGGTTACGGGACCGACAAATGTTTAAAGTAAAGCATGATCGGGCGTGGTTAGTACTTGCATGGGAGACTCCCTGAGCAAACGAGCAGTTTAATTTATTTTTTTGTTTCATCACACACGTAGTAAAGATATAAGGCCACGTTACTTCATTCTTTTTTTACAGTGATGGCAATCATTTATAGTGGAAAATCGTGTTTTTTTTGTAACTATTATAATTAAGGAAAAGTTTTCAAATTGCTTCTAATTTTCAAGAACAAGTTGTAGATGCTATCGGCACATAGTGGGTTTTAAGCCGTTAACACACCGAGCAAAGTTGTTCAAAGTGATGGCAAAGTTGTGCAAAGTTATGGAAACTTTGGTAGATATATCGGTATACATGACCTAAGTTGTTGGCATATAGAAACGTGCAGCTGTAAAGTCAACACATTTAATAAATGCCAATTGAAAGCAACCTATAGATGTTCACATAAACTGACTGTAAAATGTTAGAAAACAGCGTGCAATGTTGGAAAAAGCGAAGGAAATGTTGGCGGAGTTGTTTGTTTATTTAACCTAAGTCATTGTAACGACACCCCCGCAGTTAAATTTAGAAAACATTAAGTAAATGCAACAGGAATGCCTCATATATAAACAAATTATCACAACACCCAACCAAAGTATGGACTACAAACTGCTTACAAAGTTGTGAAAATTGATTGCGAAGTTGGTTGTTTCATGCGGGATTGTTACCTGAGATATCATAATAACAAGTACCATAGTTAAAAGTTCGAAAATGTGAATAAATATTTCGAGAATTGCTGTTAAATTACCGTAGTGTTGCTCCAAGTATGTAGAGGTCATAGGTCAATACTAGAATCTAGAATGTACTTTGTGCCAGCGATAACGATTTTAAAACATCCAAAAACATGAAATACCCGCCAATTCGGCTGAACTTGAAATGATCCATGCAGCTAAGTGGTTACGGGACCGACAAATGTTTAAAGTAAAGCATGATCGGGCGTGGTTAGTACTTGCATGGGAGACTCCCTGAGCAAACGAGCAGTTTAATTTATTTTTTTGTTTCATCACACACGTAGTAAAGATATAAGGCCACGTTACTTCATTCTTTTTTTACAGTGATGGCAATCATTTATAGTGGAAAATCGTGTTTTTTTTGTAACTATTATAATTAAGGAAAAGTTTTCAAATTGCTTCTAATTTTCAAGAACAAGTTGTAGATGCTATCGGCACATAGTGGGTTTTAAGCCGTTAACACACCGAGCAAAGTTGTTCAAAGTGATGGCAAAGTTGTGCAAAGTTATGGAAACTTTGGCAGATATATCGGTATACATGACCTAAGTTGTTGGCATATAGAAACGTGCAGCTGTAAAGTCAACACATTTAATAAATGCCAATTGAAAGCAACCTATAGATGTTCACATAAACTGACTGTAAAATGTTAAAAAACAGCGTGCAATGTTGGAAAAAGCGAAGGAAATGTTGGCGGAGTTGTTTGTTTATTTTACCTAAGTCATTGTAACGACACCACCGCAGTTAAATTTAGAAAACATGAAGTAAATGCAACAGGAATGCCTCATATATAAACAAATTATCACAACAGCCATCCAAAGTATCGACAACAAACTGCTTACAAAGTTGTGAAAATTGATTGCGAAGTTGGTTGTTTCAAGCGGGATTGTTACCTGAGATATCATAATAACAAGTACCATAGTTAAAAGTTCAAAAATGTGAATAAATATTTCGAGAATTGCTGTTAAATTACCGTAGTGTTGCTCCAAGTATGTAGAGGTCATAGGTCAATACTAGAATCTAGAATGTACTTTGTGCCAGCGATAACGATTTTAAAACATCCAAAAACATGAAATACCCGCCAATTCGGCTTAACTTGAAATGATCCATGCAGCTAAGTGGTTACGTGACCGACAAATGTTTAAAGTAAAGCATGATCGGGCGTGGTTAGTACTTGCATGGGAGACTCCCTGAGTAAACGAGCAGTTTAATTTATTTTTTTTGTTTCATCACACACATAGTAAAGATATAAGGCCACGTTACTTCATTCTTTTTTTACAGTGATGGCAATCATTTATAGTGGAAAATCGTGGTTTTTTTGTAACTATTATAATTAAGGAAAAGTTTTCAAATTGCTTCTAATTTTCAAGAACAAGTTGTAGATGCTATCGGCACATAATGGGTTTTAACCGTTAACACACCGGGCAAAGTTGTTCAAAGTGATGGCAAAGTTGTGCAAAGTTATGGAAACTTTGGTAGATATATCGGTATACATGACCTAAGTTGTTGGCATATAGAAACGTGCAGCTGTAAAGTCAACACATTTAATAAATGCCAATTGAAAGCAACCTATAGATGTTCACATAAACTGACTGTAAAATGTTAGAAAACAGCGTGCAATGTTGGAAAAAGCGAAGGAAATGTTGGCGGAGTTGTTTGTTTATTTAACCTAAGTCATTGTAACGACACCACCGCAGTTAAATTTAGAAAACATTAAGTAAATGCAACAGGAATGCCTCATATATAAACAAATTATCACAACAGCCATCCAAAGTATCGACAACAAACTGCTTACAAAGTTGTGAAAATTGATTGCGAAGTTGGTTGTTTCAAGCGGGATTGTTACCTGAGATATCATAATAACAAGTACCATAGTTAAAAGTTCGAAAATGTGAATAAATATTTCGAGAATTGCTGTTAAATTACCGTAGTGTTGCTCCAAGTATGTAGAGGTCATAGTTCAATACTAGAATCTAGAATGTACTTTGTGCCAGCGATAACGATTTTAAAACATCCAAAAACATGAAATACCCGCCAATTCGGCTTAACTTGAAATGATCCATGCAGCTAAGTGGTTACGTGACCGACAAATGTTTAAAGTAAAGCATGATCGGGCGTGGTTAGTACTTGCATGGGAGACTCCCTGAGTAAACGAGCAGTTTAATTTATTTTTTTGTTTCATCACACACATAGTAAAGATACAAGGCCACGTTACTTCATTCTTTTTTTACAGTGATGGCAATCATTTATAGTGGAAAATCGTGGTTTTTTTGTAACTATTATAATTAAGGAAAAGTTTTCAAATTGCTTCTAATTTTCAAGAACAAGTTGTAGATGCTATCGGCACATAGTGGGTTTTAAGCCATTAACACACCGGGCAAAGTTGTTCAAAGTGATGGCAAAGTTGTGCAAAGTTATGGAAACTTTGGTAGATATATCGGTATACATGACATCAGTTGTTGGCATATAGAAACGTGCAGCTGTAAAGTCAACACATTTAATAAATGCCAATTGAAAGCAACCTATAGATGTTCACATAAACTGACTGTAAAATGTTAGAAAACAGCGTGCAATGTTGGAAAAAGCGAAGGAAATGTTGGCGGAGTTGTTTGTTTATTTAACCTAAGTCATTGTAACGACACCACCGCAGTTAAATTTAGAAAACATGAAGTAAATGCAACAGGAATGCCTCATATATAAACAAATTATCACAACAGCCATCCAAAGTATCGACAACAAACTGCTTACAAAGTTGTGAAAATTGATTGCGAAGTTGGTTGTTTCAAGCGGGATTGTTACCTGAGATATCATAATAACAAGTACCATAGTTAAAAGTTCAAAAATGTGAATAAATATTTCGAGAATTGCTGTTAAATTACCGTAGTGTTGCTCCAAGTATGTAGAGGTCATAGGTCAATACTAGAATCTAGAATGTACTTTGTGCCAGCGATAACGATTTTAAAACATCCAAAAACATGAAATACCCGCCAATTCGGCTTAACTTGAAATGATCCATGCAGCTAAGTGGTTACGTGACCGACAAATGTTTAAAGTAAAGCATGATCGGGCATGGTTAGTACTTGCATGGGAGACTCCCTGAGTAAACGAGCAGTTTAATTTATTTTTTTTTGTTTCATCACACACATAGTAAAGATATAAGGCCACGTTACTTCATTCTTTTTTTACAGTGATGGCAATCAAATATAGTGGAAAATCGTGGTTTTTTTGTAACTATTATAATTAAGGAAAAGTTTTCAAATTGCTTCTAATTTTCAAGAACAAGTTGTAGATGCTATCGGCACATAATGGGTTTTAACCGTTAACACACCGGGCAAAGTTGTTCAAAGTGATGGCAAAGTTGTGCAAAGTTATGGAAACTTTGGTAGATATATCGGTATACATGACCTAAGTTGTTGGCATATAGAAACGTGCAGCTGTAAAGTCAACACATTTAATAAATGCCAATTGAAAGCAACCTATAGATGTTCACATAAACTGACTGTAAAATGTTAGAAAACAGCGTGCAATGTTGGAAAAAGCGAAGGAAATGTTGGCGGAGTTGTTTGTTTATTTAACCTAAGTCATTGTAACGACACCACCGCAGTTAAATTTAGAAAACATTAAGTAAATGCAACAGGAATGCCTCATATATAAACAAATTATCACAACAGCCATCCAAAGTATCGACAACAAACTGCTTACAAAGTTGTGAAAATTGATTGCGAAGTTGGTTGTTTCAAGCGGGATTGTTACCTGAGATATCATAATAACAAGTACCATAGTTAAAAGTTCGAAAATGTGAATAAATATTTCGAGAATTGCTGTTAAATTACCGTAGTGTTGCTCCAAGTATGTAGAGGTCATAGGTCAATACTAGAATCTAGAATGTACTTTGTGCCAGCGATAACGATTTTAAAACATCCAAAAACATGAAATACCCGCCAATTCGGCTTAACTTGAAATGATCCATGCAGCTAAGTGGTTACGTGACCGACAAATGTTTAAAGTAAAGCATGATCGGGCGTGGTTAGTACTTGCATGGGAGACTCCCTGAGTAAACGAGCAGTTTAATTTATTTTTTTGTTTCATCACACACATAGTAAAGATATAAGGCCACGTTACTTCATTCTTTTTTTACAGTGATGGCAATCATTTATAGTGGAAAATCGTGGTTTTTTTGTAACTATTATAATTAAGGAAAAGTTTTCAAATTGCTTCTAATTTTCAAGAACAAGTTGTAGATGCTATCGGCACATAGTGGGTTTTAACCGTTAACACACCGGGCAAAGTTGTTCAAAGTGATGGCAAAGTTGTGCAAAGTTATGGAAACTTTGGTAGATATATCGGTATACATGACCTAAGTTGTTGGCATATAGAAACGTGCAGCTGTAAAGTCAACACATTTAATAAATGCCAATTGAAAGCAACCTATAGATGTTCACATAAACTGACTGTAAAATGTTAGAAAACAGCGTGCAATGTTGGAAAAAGCGAAGGAAATGTTGGCGGAGTTGTTTGTTTATTTAACCTAAGTCATTGTAACGACACCACCGCAGTTAAATTTAGAAAACATTAAGTAAATGCAACAGGAATGCCTCATATATAAACAAATTATCACAACAGCCATCCAAAGTATCGACAACAAACTGCTTACAAAGTTGTGAAAATTGATTGCGAAGTTGGTTGTTTCAAGCGGGATTGTTACCTGAGATATCATAATAACAAGTACCATAGTTAAAAGTTCGAAAATGTGAATAAATATTTCGAGAATTGCTGTTAAATTACCGTAGTGTTGCTCCAAGTATGTAGAGGTCATAGTTCAATACTAGAATCTAGAATGTACTTTGTGCCAGCGATAACGATTTTAAAACATCCAAAAACATGAAATACCCGCCAATTCGGCTTAACTTGAAATGATCCATGCAGCTAAGTGGTTACGTGACCGACAAATGTTTAAAGTAAAGCATGATCGGGCGTGGTTAGTACTTGCATGGGAGACTCCCTGAGTAAACGAGCAGTTTAATTTATTTTTTTGTTTCATCACACACATAGTAAAGATATAAGGCCACGTTACTTCATTCTTTTTTTACAGTGATGGCAATCATTTATAGTGGAAAATCGTGGTTTTTTTGTAACTATTATAATTAAGGAAAAGTTTTCAAATTGCTTCTAATTTTCAAGAACAAGTTGTAGATGCTATCGGCACATAGTGGGTTTTAAGCCGTTAACACACCGGGCAAAGTTGTTCAAAGTGATGGCAAAGTTGTGCAAAGTTATGGAAACTTTGGTAGATATATCGGTATACATGACATAAGTTGTTGGCATATAGAAACGTGCAGCTGTAAAGTCAACACATTTAATAAATGCCAATTGAAAGCAACCTATAGATGTTCACATAAACTGACTGTAAAATGTTAGAAAACAGCGTGCAATGTTGGAAAAAGCGAAGGAAATGTTGGCGGAGTTGTTTGTTTATTTAACCTAAGTCATTGTAACGACACCACCGCAGTTAAATTTAGAAAACATGAAGTAAATGCAACAGGAATGCCTCATATATAAACAAATTATCACAACAGCCATCCAAAGTATCGACAACAAACTGCTTACAAAGTTGTGAAAATTGATTGCGAAGTTGGTTGTTTCAAGCGGGATTGTTACCTGAGATATCATAATAACAAGTACCATAGTTAAAAGTTCAAAAATGTGAATAAATATTTCGAGAATTGCTGTTAAATTACCGTAGTGTTGCTCCAAGTATGTAGAGGTCATAGGTCAATACTAGAATCTAGAATGTACTTTGTGCCAGCGATAACGATTTTAAAACATCCAAAAACATGAAATACCCGCCAATTCGGCTTAACTTGAAATGATCCATGCAGCTAAGTGGTTACGTGACCGACAAATGTTTAAAGTAAAGCATGATCGGGCGTGGTTAGTACTTGCATGGGACACTCCCTGAGTAAACGAGCAGTTTAATTTATTTTTTTTGTTTCATCACACACATAGTAAAGATATAAGGCCACGTTACTTCATTCTTTTTTTACAGTGATGGCAATCATTTATAGTGGAAAATCGTGGTTTTTTTTGTAACTATTATAATTAAGGAAAAGTTTTCAAATTGCTTCTAATTTTCAAGAACAAGTTGTAGATGCTATCGGCACATAGTGGGTTTTAACCGTTAACACACCGGGCAAAGTTGTTCAAAGTGATGGCAAAGTTGTGCAAAGTTATGGAAACTTTGGTAGATATATCGGTATACATGACCTAAGTTGTTGGCATATAGAAACGTGCAGCTGTAAAGTCAACACATTTAATAAATGCCAATTGAAAGCAACCTATTGATGTTCACATAAACTGACTGTAAAATGTTAGAAAACAGCGTGCAATGTTGGAAAAAGCGAAGGAAATGTTGGCGGAGTTGTTTGTTTATTTAACCTAAGTCATTGTAACGACACCACCGCAGTTAAATTTAGAAAACATGAAGTAAATGCAACAGGAATGCCTCATATATAAACAAATTATCACAACATCCATCCAAAGTATCGACAACAAACTGCTTACAAAGTTGTGAAAATTGATTGCGAAGTTGGTTGTTTCAAGCGGGATTGTTACCTGAGATATCATAATAACAAGTACCATAGTTAAAAGTTCAAAAATGTGAATAAATATTTCGAGAATTGCTGTTAAATTACCGTTGTGTTGCTCCAAGTATGTAGAGGTCATAGGTCAATACTAGAATCTAGAATGTACTTTGTGCCAGCGATAACGATTTTAAAACATCCAAAAACATGAAATACCCGCCAATTCGGCTTAACTTGAAATGATCCATGCAGCTAAGTGGTTACGGGACCGACAAATGTTTAAAGTTAAACATGATCGGGCGTGGTTAGTACTTGCATGGGAGACTCCCTGAGCAAACGAGCAGTTTAATTTATTTTTTTTGTTTCATCACACACGTAGTAAAGATATAAGGCCACGTTACTTCATTCTTTTTTTACAGTGATGGCAATCAAATATAGTGGAAAATCGTGGTTTTTTTGTAACTATTATAATTAAGGAAAAGTTTTCAAATTGCTTCTAATTTTCAAGAACAAGTTGTAGATGCTATCGGCACATAATGGGTTTTAACCGTTAACACACCGGGCAAAGTTGTTCAAAGTGATGGCAAAGTTGTGCAAAGTTATGGAAACTTTGGTAGATATATCGGTATACATGACCTAAGTTGTTGGCATATAGAAACGTGCAGCTGTAAAGTCAACACATTTAATAAATGCCAATTGAAAGCAACCTATAGATGTTCACATAAACTGACTGTAAAATGTTAGAAAACAGCGTGCAATGTTGGAAAAAGCGAAGGAAATGTTGGCGGAGTTGTTTGTTTATTTAACCTAAGTCATTGTAACGACACCACCGCAGTTAAATTTAGAAAACATTAAGTAAATGCAACAGGAATGCCTCATATATAAACAAATTATCACAACAGCCATCCAAAGTATCGACAACAAACTGCTTACAAAGTTGTGAAAATTGATTGCGAAGTTGGTTGTTTCAAGCGGGATTGTTACCTGAGATATCATAATAACAAGTACCATAGTTAAAAGTTCGAAAATGTGAATAAATATTTCGAGAATTGCTGTTAAATTACCGTAGTGTTGCTCCAAGTATGTAGAGGTCATAGGTCAATACTAGAATCTAGAATGTACTTTGTGCCAGCGATAACGATTTTAAAACATCCAAAAACATGAAATACCCGCCAATTCGGCTTAACTTGAAATGATCCATGCAGCTAAGTGGTTACGTGACCGACAAATGTTTAAAGTAAAGCATGATCGGGCGTGGTTAGTACTTGCATGGGAGACTCCCTGAGTAAACGAGCAGTTTAATTTATTTTTTTGTTTCATCACACACATAGTAAAGATATAAGGCCACGTTACTTCATTCTTTTTTTACAGTGATGGCAATCATTTATAGTGGAAAATCGTGGTTTTTTTGTAACTATTATAATTAAGGAAAAGTTTTCAAATTGCTTCTAATTTTCAAGAACAAGTTGTAGATGCTATCGGCACATAGTGGGTTTTAACCGTTAACACACCGGGCAAAGTTGTTCAAAGTGATGGCAAAGTTGTGCAAAGTTATGGAAACTTTGGTAGATATATCGGTATACATGACCTAAGTTGTTGGCATATAGAAACGTGCAGCTGTAAAGTCAACACATTTAATAAATGCCAATTGAAAGCAACCTATAGATGTTCACATAAACTGACTGTAAAATGTTAGAAAACAGCGTGCAATGTTGGAAAAAGCGAAGGAAATGTTGGCGGAGTTGTTTGTTTATTTAACCTAAGTCATTGTAACGACACCACCGCAGTTAAATTTAGAAAACATTAAGTAAATGCAACAGGAATGCCTCATATATAAACAAATTATCACAACAGCCATCCAAAGTATCGACAACAAACTGCTTACAAAGTTGTGAAAATTGATTGCGAAGTTGGTTGTTTCAAGCGGGATTGTTACCTGAGATATCATAATAACAAGTACCATAGTTAAAAGTTCGAAAATGTGAATAAATATTTCGAGAATTGCTGTTAAATTACCGTAGTGTTGCTCCAAGTATGTAGAGGTCATAGTTCAATACTAGAATCTAGAATGTACTTTGTGCCAGCGATAACGATTTTAAAACATCCAAAAACATGAAATACCCGCCAATTCGGCTTAACTTGAAATGATCCATGCAGCTAAGTGGTTACGTGACCGACAAATGTTTAAAGTAAAGCATGATCGGGCGTGGTTAGTACTTGCATGGGAGACTCCCTGAGTAAACGAGCAGTTTAATTTATTTTTTTGTTTCATCACACACATAGTAAAGATATAAGGCCACGTTACTTCATTCTTTTTTTACAGTGATGGCAATCATTTATAGTGGAAAATCGTGGTTTTTTTGTAACTATTATAATTAAGGAAAAGTTTTCAAATTGCTTCTAATTTTCAAGAACAAGTTGTAGATGCTATCGGCACATAGTGGGTTTTAAGCCGTTAACACACCGGGCAAAGTTGTTCAAAGTGATGGCAAAGTTGTGCAAAGTTATGGAAACTTTGGTAGATATATCGGTATACATGACATAAGTTGTTGGCATATAGAAACGTGCAGCTGTAAAGTCAACACATTTAATAAATGCCAATTGAAAGCAACCTATAGATGTTCACATAAACTGACTGTAAAATGTTAGAAAACAGCGTGCAATGTTGGAAAAAGCGAAGGAAATGTTGGCGGAGTTGTTTGTTTATTTAACCTAAGTCATTGTAACGACACCACCGCAGTTAAATTTAGAAAACATGAAGTAAATGCAACAGGAATGCCTCATATATAAACAAATTATCACAACAGCCATCCAAAGTATCGACAACAAACTGCTTACAAAGTTGTGAAAATTGATTGCGAAGTTGGTTGTTTCAAGCGGGATTGTTACCTGAGATATCATAATAACAAGTACCATAGTTAAAAGTTCAAAAATGTGAATAAATATTTCGAGAATTGCTGTTAAATTACCGTAGTGTTGCTCCAAGTATGTAGAGGTCATAGGTCAATACTAGAATCTAGAATGTACTTTGTGCCAGCGATAACGATTTTAAAACATCCAAAAACATGAAATACCCGCCAATTCGGCTTAACTTGAAATGATCCATGCAGCTAAGTGGTTACGTGACCGACAAATGTTTAAAGTAAAGCATGATCGGGCGTGGTTAGTACTTGCATGGGACACTCCCTGAGTAAACGAGCAGTTTAATTTATTTTTTTTGTTTCATCACACACATAGTAAAGATATAAGGCCACGTTACTTCATTCTTTTTTTACAGTGATGGCAATCATTTATAGTGGAAAATCGTGGTTTTTTTTGTAACTATTATAATTAAGGAAAAGTTTTCAAATTGCTTCTAATTTTCAAGAACAAGTTGTAGATGCTATCGGCACATAGTGGGTTTTAACCGTTAACACACCGGGCAAAGTTGTTCAAAGTGATGGCAAAGTTGTGCAAAGTTATGGAAACTTTGGTAGATATATCGGTATACATGACCTAAGTTGTTGGCATATAGAAACGTGCAGCTGTAAAGTCAACACATTTAATAAATGCCAATTGAAAGCAACCTATTGATGTTCACATAAACTGACTGTAAAATGTTAGAAAACAGCGTGCAATGTTGGAAAAAGCGAAGGAAATGTTGGCGGAGTTGTTTGTTTATTTAACCTAAGTCATTGTAACGACACCACCGCAGTTAAATTTAGAAAACATGAAGTAAATGCAACAGGAATGCCTCATATATAAACAAATTATCACAACAGCCATCCAAAGTATCGACAACAAACTGCTTACAAAGTTGTGAAAATTGATTGCGAAGTTGGTTGTTTCAAGCGGGATTGTTACCTGAGATATCATAATAACAAGTACCATAGTTAAAAGTTCAAAAATGTGAATAAATATTTCGAGAATTGCTGTTAAATTACCGTTGTGTTGCTCCAAGTATGTAGAGGTCATAGGTCAATACTAGAATCTAGAATGTACTTTGTGCCAGCGATAACGATTTTAAAACATCCAAAAACATGAAATACCCGCCAATTCGGCTTAACTTGAAATGATCCATGCAGCTAAGTGGTTACGGGACCGACAAATGTTTAAAGTTAAACATGATCGGGCGTGGTTAGTACTTGCATGGGAGACTCCCTGAGCAAACGAGCAGTTTAATTTATTTTTTTTGTTTCATCACACACGTAGTAAAGATATAAGGCCACGTTACTTCATTCTTTTTTTACAGTGATGGCAATCATTTATAGTGGAAAATCGTGTTTTTTTTTGTAACTATTATAATTAAGGAAAAGTTTTCAAATTGCTTCTAATTTTCAAGAACAAGTTGTAGATGCTATCGGCACATAGTGGGTTTTAAGCCGTTAACACACCGAGCAAAGTTGTTCAAAGTGATGGCAAAGTTGTGCAAAGTTATGGAAACTTTGGTAGATATATCGGTATACATGACCTAAGTTGTTGGCATATAGAAACGTGCAGCTGTAAAGTCAACACATTTAATAAATGCCAATTGAAAGCAACCTATAGATGTTCACATAAACTGACTGTAAAATGTTCGAAAACAGCGTGCAATGTTGGAAAAAGCGAAGGAAATGTTGGCGGAGTTGTTTGTTTATTTAACCTAAGTCATTTTAACGACACCCCCGCAGTTAAATTTAGAAAACATTAAGTAAATGCAACAGGAATGCCTCATATATAAACAAATTATCACAACACCCAACCAAAATATCGACGACAAACTGCTTACAAAGTTGTGAAAATTGATTGCGAAGTTGGTTGTTTCATGCGGGATTGTTACCTGAGATATCATAATAACAAGTACCATAGTTAAAAGTTCGAAAATGTGAATAAATATTTCGAGAATTGCTGTTAAATTACCGTAGTGTTGCTCCAAGTATGTAGAGGTCATAGGTCAATACTAGAATCTAGAATGTACTTTGTGCCAGCGATAACGATTTTAAAACATCCAAAAACATGAAATACCCGCCAATTCGGCTTAACTTGAAATGATCCATGCAGCTAAGTGGTTACGGAACCGACAAATGTTTAAAGTAAAGCATGATCGGTCGTGGTTAGTACTTGCATGGGAGACTCCCTGAGCAAACGAGCAGTTTAATTTATTTTTTTGTTTCATCACACACGTAGTAAAGATATAAGGCCACGTTACTTCATTCTTTTTTTACAGTGATGGCAATCATTTATAGTGGAAAATCGTGTTTTTTTGTAACTATTATAATTAAGGAAAAGTTTTCAAATTGCTTCTAATTTTCATGAACAAGTTGTAGATGCTATCGGCACATAGTGGGTTTTAAGCCGTTAACACACCGAGCAAAGTTGTTCAAAGTGATGGCAAAGTTGTGCAAAGTTATGGAAACTTTGGTAGATATATCGGTATACATGACCTAAGTTGTTGGCATATAGAAACGTGCAGCTGTAAAGTCAACACATTTAATAAATGCCAATTGAAAGCAACCTATAGATGTTCACATAAACTGACTGTAAAATGTTCGAAAACAGCGTGCAATGTTGGAAAAAGCGAAGGAAATGTTGGCGGAGTTGTTTGTTTATTTAACCTAAGTCATTTTAACGACACCCCCGCAGTTAAATTTAGAAAACATTAAGTAAATGCAACAGGAATGCCTCATATATAAACAAATTATCACAACACCCAACCAAAATATCGACGACAAACTGCTTACAAAGTTGTGAAAATTGATTGCGAAGTTGGTTGTTTCATGCGGGATTGTTACCTGAGATATCATAATAACAAGTACCATAGTTAAAAGTTCGAAAATGTGAATAAATATTTCGAGAATTGCTGTTAAATTACCGTAGTGTTGCTCCAAGTATGTAGAGGTCATAGGTCAATACTAGAATCTAGAATGTACTTTGTGCCAGCGATAACGATTTTAAAACATCCAAAAACATGAAATACCCGCCAATTCGGCTTAACTTGAAATGATCCATGCAGCTAAGTGGTTACGGAACCGACAAATGTTTAAAGTAAAGCATGATCGGTCGTGGTTAGTACTTGCATGGGAGACTCCCTGAGCAAACGAGCAGTTTAATTTATTTTTTTGTTTCATCACACACGTAGTAAAGATATAAGGCCACGTTACTTCATTCTTTTTTTACAGTGATGGCAATCATTTATAGTGGAAAATCGTGTTTTTTTGTAACTATTATAATTAAGGAAAAGTTTTCAAATTGCTTCTAATTTTCATGAACAAGTTGTAGATGCTATCGGCACATAGTGGGTTTTAAGCCGTTAACACACCGAGCAAAGTTGTTCAAAGTGATGGCAAAGTTGTGCAAAGTTATGGAAACTTTGGTAGATATATCGGTATACATGACCTAAGTTGTTGGCATATAGAAACGTGCAGCTGTAAAGTCAACACATTTAATAAATGCCAATTGAAAGCAACCTATAGATGTTCACATAAACTGACTGTAAAATGTTAGAAAACAGCGTGCAATGTTGGAAAAAGCGAAGGAAATGTTGGCGGAGTTGTTTGTTTATTTAACCTAAGTCATTGTAACGACACCCCCGCAGTTAAATTTAGAAAACATTAAGTAAATGCAACAGGAATGCCTCATATATAAACAAATTATCACAACACCCAACCAAAGTATCGACTACAAACTGCTTACAAAATTGTGAAAATTGATTGCGAAGTTGGTTGTTTCATGCGGGATTGTTACCTGAGATATCATAATAACAAGTACCATAGTTAAAAGTTCGAAAATGTGAATAAATATTTCGATAATTGCTGTTAAATTACCGTAGTGTTGCTCCAAGTATGTAGAGGTCATAGGTCAATACTAGAATCTAGAATGTACTTTGTGCCAGCGATAACGATTTTAAAACATCCAAAAACATGAAATACCCGCCAATTCGGCTTAACTTGAAATGATCCATGCAGCTAAGTGGTTACGGGACCGACAAATGTTTAAAGTAAAGCATGATCGGGCGTGGTTAGTACTTGAATGGGAGACTCCCTGAGCAAACGAGCAGTTTAATTTATTTTTTTGTTTCATCACACACGTAGTAAAGATATAAGGCCACGTTACTTCATTCTTTTTTTACAGTGATGGCAATCATTTATAGTGGAAAATCGTGGTTTTTTTGTAACTATTATAATTAAGGAAAAGTTTTCAAATTGCTTCTAATTTTCAAGAACAAGTTGTAGATGCTATCGGCACATAGTGGGTTTTAAGCCGTTAACACACCGAGCAAAGTTGTTCAAAGTGATGGCAAAGTTGTGCAAAGTTATGGAAACTTTGGTAGATATATCGGTATACATGACCTAAGTTGTTGGCATATAGAAACGTGCAGCTGTAAAGTCAACACATTTAATAAATGCCAATTGAAAGCAACCTATAGATGTTCACATAAACTGACTGTAAAATGTTAGAAAACAGCGTGCAATGTTGGAAAAAGCGAAGGAAATGTTGGCGGAGTTGTTTGTTTATTTAACCTAAGTCATTGTAACGACACCACCGCAGTTAAATTTAGAAAACATGAAGTAAATGCAACAGGAATGCCTCATATATAAACAAATTATCACAACAGCCATCCAAAGTATCGACAACAAACTGCTTACAAAGTTGTGAAAATTGATTGCGAAGTTGGTTGTTTCAAGCGGGATTGTTACCTGAGATATCATAATAACAAGTACCATAGTTAAAAGTTCAAAAATGTGAATAAATATTTCGAGAATTGCTGTTAAATTACCGTTGTGTTGCTCCAAGTATGTAGAGGTCATAGGTCAATACTAGAATCTAGAATGTACTTTGTGCCAGCGATAACGATTTTAAAACATCCAAAAACATGAAATACCCGCCAATTCGGCTTAACTTGAAATGATCCATGCAGCTAAGTGGTTACGGGACCGACAAATGTTTAAAGTTAAACATGATCGGGCGTGGTTAGTACTTGCATGGGAGACTCCCTGAGCAAACGAGCAGTTTAATTTATTTTTTTTGTTTCATCACACACGTAGTAAAGATATAAGGCCACGTTACTTCATTCTTTTTTTACAGTGATGGCAATCATTTATAGTGGAAAATCGTGTTTTTTTTTGTAACTATTATAATTAAGGAAAAGTTTTCAAATTGCTTCTAATTTTCAAGAACAAGTTGTAGATGCTATCGGCACATAGTGGGTTTTAAGCCGTTAACACACCGAGCAAAGTTGTTCAAAGTGATGGCAAAGTTGTGCAAAGTTATGGAAACTTTGGTAGATATATCGGTATACATGACCTAAGTTGTTGGCATATAGAAACGTGCAGCTGTAAAGTCAACACATTTAATAAATGCCAATTGAAAGCAACCTATAGATGTTCACATAAACTGACTGTAAAATGTTCGAAAACAGCGTGCAATGTTGGAAAAAGCGAAGGAAATGTTGGCGGAGTTGTTTGTTTATTTAACCTAAGTCATTTTAACGACACCCCCGCAGTTAAATTTAGAAAACATTAAGTAAATGCAACAGGAATGCCTCATATATAAACAAATTATCACAACACCCAACCAAAATATCGACGACAAACTGCTTACAAAGTTGTGAAAATTGATTGCGAAGTTGGTTGTTTCATGCGGGATTGTTACCTGAGATATCATAATAACAAGTACCATAGTTAAAAGTTCGAAAATGTGAATAAATATTTCGAGAATTGCTGTTAAATTACCGTAGTGTTGCTCCAAGTATGTAGAGGTCATAGGTCAATACTAGAATCTAGAATGTACTTTGTGCCAGCGATAACGATTTTAAAACATCCAAAAACATGAAATACCCGCCAATTCGGCTTAACTTGAAATGATCCATGCAGCTAAGTGGTTACGGAACCGACAAATGTTTAAAGTAAAGCATGATCGGTCGTGGTTAGTACTTGCATGGGAGACTCCCTGAGCAAACGAGCAGTTTAATTTATTTTTTTGTTTCATCACACACGTAGTAAAGATATAAGGCCACGTTACTTCATTCTTTTTTTACAGTGATGGCAATCATTTATAGTGGAAAATCGTGTTTTTTTGTAACTATTATAATTAAGGAAAAGTTTTCAAATTGCTTCTAATTTTCATGAACAAGTTGTAGATGCTATCGGCACATAGTGGGTTTTAAGCCGTTAACACACCGAGCAAAGTTGTTCAAAGTGATGGCAAAGTTGTGCAAAGTTATGGAAACTTTGGTAGATATATCGGTATACATGACCTAAGTTGTTGGCATATAGAAACGTGCAGCTGTAAAGTCAACACATTTAATAAATGCCAATTGAAAGCAACCTATAGATGTTCACATAAACTGACTGTAAAATGTTCGAAAACAGCGTGCAATGTTGGAAAAAGCGAAGGAAATGTTGGCGGAGTTGTTTGTTTATTTAACCTAAGTCATTTTAACGACACCCCCGCAGTTAAATTTAGAAAACATTAAGTAAATGCAACAGGAATGCCTCATATATAAACAAATTATCACAACGCCCAACCAAAATATCGACGACAAACTGCTTACAAAGTTGTGAAAATTGATTGCGAAGTTGGTTGTTTCATGCGGGATTGTTACCTGAGATATCATAATAACAATTACCATAGTTAAAAGTTCGAAAATGTGAATAAATATTTCGAGAATTGCTGTTAAATTACCGTAGTGTTGCTCCAAGTATGTAGAGGTCATAGGTCAATACTAGAATCTAGAATGTACTTTGTGCCAGCGATAACGATTTTAAAACATCCAAAAACATGAAATACCCGCCAATTCGGCTTAACTTGAAATGATCCATGCAGCTAAGTGGTTACGGAACCGACAAATGTTTAAAGTAAAGCATGATCGGTCGTGGTTAGTACTTGCATGGGAGACTCCCTGAGCAAACGAGCAGTTTAATTTATTTTTTTGTTTCATCACACACGTAGTAAAGATATAAGGCCACGTTACTTCATTCTTTTTTTACAGTGATGGCAATCATTTATAGTGGAAAATCGTGTTTTTTTGTAACTATTATAATTAAGGAAAAGTTTTCAAATTGCTTCTAATTTTCATGAACAAGTTGTAGATGCTATCGGCACATAGTGGGTTTTAAGCCGTTAACACACCGAGCAAAGTTGTTCAAAGTGATGGCAAAGTTGTGCAAAGTTATGGAAACTTTGGTAGATATATCGGTATACATGACCTAAGTTGTTGGCATATAGAAACGTGCAGCTGTAAAGTCAACACATTTAATAAATGCCAATTGAAAGCAACCTATAGATGTTCACATAAACTGACTGTAAAATGTTAGAAAACAGCGTGCAATGTTGGAAAAAGCGAAGGAAATGTTGGCGGAGTTGTTTGTTTATTTAACCTAAGTCATTTTAACGACACCCCCGCAGTTAAATTTAGAAAACATTAAGTAAATGCAACAGGAATGCCTCATATATAAACAAATTATCACAACACCCAACCAAAATATCGACGACAAACTGCTTACAAAGTTGTGAAAATTGATTGCGAAGTTGGTTGTTTCATGCGGGATTGTTACCTGAGATATCATAATAACAAGTACCATAGTTAAAAGTTCGAAAATGTGAATAAATATTTCGAGAATTGCTGTTAAATTACCGTAGTGTTGCTCCAAGTATGTAGAGGTCATAGGTCAATACTAGAATCTAGAATGTACTTTGTGCCAGCGATAACGATTTTAAAACATCCAAAAACATGAAATACCCGCCAATTCGGCTTAACTTGAAATGATCCATGCAGCTAAGTGGTTACGGAACCGACAAATGTTTAAAGTAAAGCATGATCGGTCGTGGTTAGTACTTGCATGGGAGACTCCCTGAGCAAACGAGCAGTTTAATTTATTTTTTTGTTTCATCACACACGTAGTAAAGATATAAGGCCACGTTACTTCATTCTTTTTTTACAGTGATGGCAATCATTTATAGTGGAAAATCGTGTTTTTTTGTAACTATTATAATTAAGGAAAAGTTTTCAAATTGCTTCTAATTTTCATGAACAAGTTGTAGATGCTATCGGCACATAGTGGGTTTTAAGCCGTTAACACACCGAGCAAAGTTGTTCAAAGTGATGGCAAAGTTGTGCAAAGTTATGGAAACTTTGGTAGATATATCGGTATACATGACCTAAGTTGTTGGCATATAGAAACGTGCAGCTGTAAAGTCAACACATTTAATAAATGCCAATTGAAAGCAACCTATAGATGTTCACATAAACTGACTGTAAAATGTTCGAAAACAGCGTGCAATGTTGGAAAAAGCGAAGGAAATGTTGGCGGAGTTGTTTGTTTATTTAACCTAAGTCATTTTAACGACACCCCCGCAGTTAAATTTAGAAAACATTAAGTAAATGCAACAGGAATGCCTCATATATAAACAAATTATCACAACACCCAACCAAAATATCGACGACAAACTGCTTACAAAGTTGTGAAAATTGATTGCGAAGTTGGTTGTTTCATGCGGGATTGTTACCTGAGATATCATAATAACAAGTACCATAGTTAAAAGTTCGAAAATGTGAATAAATATTTCGAGAATTGCTGTTAAATTACCGTAGTGTTGCTCCAAGTATGTAGAGGTCATAGGTCAATACTAGAATCTAGAATGTACTTTGTGCCAGCGATAACGATTTTAAAACATCCAAAAACATGAAATACCCGCCAATTCGGCTTAACTTGAAATGATCCATGCAGCTAAGTGGTTACGGAACCGACAAATGTTTAAAGTAAAGCATGATCGGTCGTGGTTAGTACTTGCATGGGAGACTCCCTGAGCAAACGAGCAGTTTAATTTATTTTTTTGTTTCATCACACACGTAGTAAAGATATAAGGCCACGTTACTTCATTCTTTTTTTACAGTGATGGCAATCATTTATAGTGGAAAATCGTGTTTTTTTGTAACTATTATAATTAAGGAAAAGTTTTCAAATTGCTTCTAATTTTCATGAACAAGTTGTAGATGCTATCGGCACATAGTGGGTTTTAAGCCGTTAACACACCGAGCAAAGTTGTTCAAAGTGATGGCAAAGTTGTGCAAAGTTATGGAAACTTTGGTAGATATATCGGTATACATGACCTAAGTTGTTGGCATATAGAAACGTGCAGCTGTAAAGTCAACACATTTAATAAATGCCAATTGAAAGCAACCTATAGATGTTCACATAAACTGACTGTAAAATGTTAGAAAACAGCGTGCAATGTTGGAAAAAGCGAAGGAAATGTTGGCGGAGTTGTTTGTTTATTTAACCTAAGTCATTGTAACGACACCCCCGCAGTTAAATTTAGAAAACATTAAGTAAATGCAACAGGAATGCCTCATATATAAACAAATTATCACAACACCCAACCAAAGTATCGACTACAAACTGCTTACAAAATTGTGAAAATTGATTGCGAAGTTGGTTGTTTCATGCGGGATTGTTACCTGAGATATCATAATAACAAGTACCATAGTTAAAAGTTCGTAAATGTGAATAAATATTTCGATAATTGCTGTTAAATTACCGTAGTGTTGCTCCAAGTATGTAGAGGTCATAGGTCAATACTAGAATCTAGAATGTACTTTGTGCCAGCGATAACGATTTTAAAACATCCAAAAACATGAAATACCCGCCAATTCGGCTTAACTTGAAATGATCCATGCAGCTAAGTGGTTACGGGACCGACAAATGTTTAAAGTAAAGCATGATCGGGCGTGGTTAGTACTTGAATGGGAGACTCCCTGAGCAAACGAGCAGTTTAATTTATTTTTTTGTTTCATCACACACGTAGTAAAGATATAAGGCCACGTTACTTCATTCTTTTTTTACAGTGATGGCAATCATTTATAGTGGAAAATCGTGGTTTTTTTGTAACTATTATAATTAAGGAAAAGTTTTCAAATTGCTTCTAATTTTCAAGAACAAGTTGTAGATGCTATCGGCACATAGTGGGTTTTAAGCCGTTAACACACCGAGCAAAGTTGTTCAAAGTGATGGCAAAGTTGTGCAAAGTTATGGAAACTTTGGTAGATATATCGGTATACATGACCTAAGTTGTTGGCATATAGAAACGTGCAGCTGTAAAGTCAACACATTTAATAAATGCCAATTGAAAGCAACCTATAGATGTTCACATAAACTGACTGTAAAATGTTAGAAAACAGCGTGCAATGTTGGAAAAAGCGAAGGAAATGTTGGCGGAGTTGTTTGTTTATTTAACCTAAGTCATTGTAACGACACCCCCGCAGTTAAATTTAGAAAACATTAAGTAAATGCAACAGGAATGCCTCATATATAAACAAATTATCACAACAGCCAACCAAAGTATCGACTACAAACTGCTTACAAAGTTGTGAAAATTGATTGCGAAGTTGGTTGTTTCATGCGGGATTGTTACCTGAGATATCATAATAACAAGTACCATAGTTAAAAGTTCGAAAATGTGAATAAATATTTCGAGAATTGCTGTTAAATTACGGTAGTGTTGCTCCAAGTAAGTAGAGGTCATAGGTCAATACTAGAATCTAGAATGTACTTTGTGCCAGCGATAACGATTTTAAAACATCCAAAAACATGAAATACCCGCCAATTCGGCTTAACTTGAAATGATCCATGCAGCTAAGTGGTTACGGGACCGACAAATGTTTAAAGTAAAGCATGATCGGGCGTGGTTAGTACTTGCATGGGAGACTCCCTGAGCAAACGAGCAGTTTAATTTATTTTTTTGTTTCATCACACACGTAGTAAAGATATAAGGCCACGTTACTTCATTCTTTTTTTACAGTGATGGCAATCATTTATAGTGGAAAATCGTGTTTTTTTTGTAACTATTATAATTAAGGAAAAGTTTTCAAATTGCTTCTAATTTTCAAGAACAAGTTGTAGATGCTATCGGCACATAGTGGGTTTTAAGCCGTTAACACACCGAGCAAAGTTGTTCAAAGTGATGGCAAAGTTGTGCAAAGTTATGGAAACTTTGGTAGATATATCGGTATACATGACCTAAGTTGTTGGCATATAGAAACGTGCAGCTGTAAAGTCAACACATTTAATAAATGCCAATTGAAAGCAACCTATAGATGTTCACATAAACTGACTGTAAAATGTTAAAAAACAGCGTGCAATGTTGGAAAAAGCGAAGGAAATGTTGGCGGAGTTGTTTGTTTATTTTACCTAAGTCATTGTAACGACACCACCGCAGTTAAATTTAGAAAACATGAAGTAAATGCAACAGGAATGCCTCATATATAAACAAATTATCACAACAGCCATCCAAAGTATCGACAACAAACTGCTTACAAAGTTGTGAAAATTGATTGCGAAGTTGGTTGTTTCAAGCGGGATTGTTACCTGAGATATCATAATAACAAGTACCATAGTTAAAAGTTCAAAAATGTGAATAAATATTTCGAGAATTGCTGTTAAATTACCGTAGTGTTGCTCCAAGTATGTAGAGGTCATAGGTCAATACTAGAATCTAGAATGTACTTTGTGCCAGCGATAACGATTTTAAAACATCCAAAAACATGAAATACCCGCCAATTCGGCTTAACTTGAAATGATCCATGCAGCTAAGTGGTTACGTGACCGACAAATGTTTAAAGTAAAGCTTGATCGGGCGTGGTTAGTACTTGCATGGGAGACTCCCTGAGTAAACGAGCAGTTTAATTTATTTTTTTTGTTTCATCACACACATAGTAAAGATATAAGGCCACGTTACTTCATTCTTTTTTTACAGTGATGGCAATCATTTATAGTGGAAAATCGTGGTTTTTTTGTAACTATTATAATTAAGGAAAAGTTTTCAAATTGCTTCTAATTTTCAAGAACAAGTTGTAGATGCTATCGGCACATAATGGGTTTTAACCGTTAACACACCGGGCAAAGTTGTTCAAAGTGATGGCAAAGTTGTGCAAAGTTATGGAAACTTTGGTAGATATATCGGTATACATGACCTAAGTTGTTGGCATATAGAAACGTGCAGCTGTAAAGTCAACACATTTAATAAATGCCAATTGAAAGCAACCTATAGATGTTCACATAAACTGACTGTAAAATGTTAGAAAACAGCGTGCAATGTTGGAAAAAGCGAAGGAAATGTTGGCGGAGTTGTTTGTTTATTTAACCTAAGTCATTGTAACGACACCACCGCAGTTAAATTTAGAAAACATTAAGTAAATGCAACAGGAATGCCTCATATATAAACAAATTATCACAACAGCCATCCAAAGTATCGACAACAAACTGCTTACAAAGTTGTGAAAATTGATTGCGAAGTTGGTTGTTTCAAGCGGGATTGTTACCTGAGATATCATAATAACAAGTACCATAGTTAAAAGTTCGAAAATGTGAATAAATATTTCGAGAATTGCTGTTAAATTACCGTAGTGTTGCTCCAAGTATGTAGAGGTCATAGGTCAATACTAGAATCTAGAATGTACTTTGTGCCAGCGATAACGATTTTAAAACATCCAAAAACATGAAATACCCGCCAATTCGGCTTAACTTGAAATGATCCATGCAGCTAAGTGGTTACGTGACCGACAAATGTTTAAAGTAAAGCATGATCGGGCGTGGTTAGTACTTGACTCCCTGAGTAAACGAGCAGTTTAATTTATTTTTTTGTTTCATCACACACATAGTAAAGATATAAGGCCACGTTACTTCATTCTTTTTTTACAGTGATGGCAATCATTTATAGTGGAAAATCGTGGTTTTTTTGTAACTATTATAATTAAGGAAAAGTTTTCAAATTGCTTCTAATTTTCAAGAACAAGTTGTAGATGCTATCGGCACATAGTGGGTTTTAACCGTTAACACACCGGGCAAAGTTGTTCAAAGTGATGGCAAAGTTGTGCAAAGTTATGGAAACTTTGGTAGATATATCGGTATACATGACCTAAGTTGTTGGCATATAGAAACGTGCAGCTGTAAAGTCAACACATTTAATAAATGCCAATTGAAAGCAACCTATAGATGTTCACATAAACTGACTGTAAAATGTTAGAAAACAGCGTGCAATGTTGGAAAAAGCGAAGGAAATGTTGGCGGAGTTGTTTGTTTATTTAACCTAAGTCATTGTAACGACACCACCGCAGTTAAATTTAGAAAACATTAAGTTAATGCAACAGGAATGCCTCATATATAAACAAATTATCACAACAGCCATCCAAAGTATCGACAACAAACTGCTTACAAAGTTGTGAAAATTGATTGCGAAGTTGGTTGTTTCAAGCGGGATTGTTACCTGAGATATCATAATAACAAGTACCATAGTTAAAAGTTCGAAAATGTGAATAAATATTTCGAGAATTGCTGTTAAATTACCGTAGTGTTGCTCCAAGTATGTAGAGGTCATAGTTCAATACTAGAATCTAGAATGTACTTTGTGCCAGCGATAACGATTTTAAAACATCCAAAAACATGAAATACCCGCCAATTCGGCTTAACTTGAAATGATCCATGCAGCTAAGTGGTTACGTGACCGACAAATGTTTAAAGTAAAGCATGATCGGGCGTGGTTAGTACTTGCATGGGAGACTCCCTGAGTAAACGAGCAGTTTAATTTATTTTTTTGTTTCATCACACACATAGTAAAGATATAAGGCCACGTTACTTCATTCTTTTTTTACAGTGATGGCAATCATTTATAGTGGAAAATCGTGGTTTTTTTGTAACTATTATAATTAAGGAAAAGTTTTCAAATTGCTTCTAATTTTCAAGAACAAGTTGTAGATGCTATCGGCACATAGTGGGTTTTAAGCCGTTAACACACCGGGCAAAGTTGTTCAAAGTGATGGCAAAGTTGTGCAAAGTTATGGAAACTTTGGTAGATATATCGGTATACATGACCTAAGTTGTTGGCATATAGAAACGTGCAGCTGTAAAGTCAACACATTTAATAAATGCCAATTGAAAGCAACCTATAGATGTTCACATAAACTGACTGTAAAATGTTAGAAAACAGCGTGCAATGTTGGAAAAAGCGAAGGAAATGTTGGCGGAGTTGTTTGTTTATTTAACCTAAGTCATTGTAACGACACCACCGCAGTTAAATTTAGAAAACATGAAGTAAATGCAACAGGAATGCCTCATATATAAACAAATTATCACAACAGCCATCCAAAGTATCGACAACAAACTGCTTACAAAGTTGTGAAAATTGATTGCGAAGTTGGTTGTTTCAAGCGGGATTGTTACCTGAGATATCATAATAACAAGTACCATAGTTAAAAGTTCAAAAATGTGAATAAATATTTCGAGAATTGCTGTTAAATTACCGTAGTGTTGCTCCAAGTATGTAGAGGTCATAGGTCAATACTAGAATCTAGAATGTACTTTGTGCCAGCGATAACGATTTTAAAACATCCAAAAACATGAAATACCCGCCAATTCGGCTTAACTTGAAATGATCCATGCAGCTAAGTGGTTACGTGACCGACAAATGTTTAAAGTAAAGCATGATCGGGCGTGGTTAGTACTTGCATGGGACACTCCCTGAGTAAACGAGCAGTTTAATTTATTTTTTTTGTTTCATCACACACATAGTAAAGATATAAGGCCACGTTACTTCATTCTTTTTTTACAGTGATGGCAATCATTTATAGTGGAAAATCGTGGTTTTTTTGTAACTATTATAATTAAGGAAAAGTTTTCAAATTGCTTCTAATTTTCAAGAACAAGTTGTAGATGCTATCGGCACATAGTGGGTTTTAACCGTTAACACACCGGGCAAAGTTGTTCAAAGTGATGGCAAAGTTGTGCAAAGTTATGGAAACTTTGGTAGATATATCGGTATACATGACCTAAGTTGTTGGCATATAGAAACGTGCAGCTGTAAAGTCAACACATTTAATAAATGCCAATTGAAAGCAACCTATTGATGTTCACATAAACTGACTGTAAAATGTTAGAAAACAGCGTGCAATGTTGGAAAAAGCGAAGGAAATGTTGGCGGAGTTGTTTGTTTATTTAACCTAAGTCATTGTAACGACACCACCGCAGTTAAATTTAGAAAACATGAAGTAAATGCAACAGGAATGCCTCATATATAAACAAATTATCACAACAGCCATCCAAAGTATCGACAACAAACTGCTTACAAAGTTGTGAAAATTGATTGCGAAGTTGGTTGTTTCAAGCGGGATTGTTACCTGAGATATCATAATAACAAGTACCATAGTTAAAAGTTCAAAAATGTGAATACATATTTCGAGAATTGCTGTTAAATTACCGTTGTGTTGCTCCAAGTATGTAGAGGTCATAGGTCAATACTAGAATCTAGAATGTGCTTTGTGCCAGCGATAACGATTTTAAAACATCCAAAAACATGAAATACCCGCCAATTCGGCTTAACTTGAAATGATCCATGCAGCTAAGTCGTTACGTGACCGACAAATGTTTAAAGTAAAGCATGATCGGGCGTGGTTAGTACTTGCATGGGAGACTCCCTGAGTAAACGAGCAGTTTAATTTATTTTTTTTGTTTCATCACACACATAGTAAAGATATAAGGCCACGTTACTTCATTCTTTTTTTACAGTGATGGCAATCATTTATAGTGGAAAATCGTGGTTTTTTTGTAACTATTATAATTAAGGAAAAGTTTTCAAATTGCTTCTAATTTTCAAGAACAAGTTGTAGATGCTATCGGCACATAATGGGTTTTAACCGTTAACACACCGGGCAAAGTTGTTCAAAGTGATGGCAAAGTTGTGCAAAGTTATGGAAACTTTGGTAGATATATCGGTATACATGACCTAAGTTGTTGGCATATAGAAACGTGCAGCTGTAAAGTCAACACATTTAATAAATGCCAATTGAAAGCAACCTATAGATGTTCACATAAACTGACTGTAAAATGTTAGAAAACAGCGTGCAATGTTGGAAAAAGCGAAGGAAATGTTGGCGGAGTTGTTTGTTTATTTAACCTAAGTCATTGTAACGACACCACCGCAGTTAAATTTAGAAAACATTAAGTAAATGCAACAGGAATGCCTCATATATAAACAAATTATCACAACAGCCATCCAAAGTATCGACAACAAACTGCTTACAAAGTTGTGAAAATTGATTGCGAAGTTGGTTGTTTCAAGCGGGATTGTTACCTGAGATATCATAATAACAAGTACCATAGTTAAAAGTTCGAAAATGTGAATAAATATTTCGAGAATTGCTGTTAAATTACCGTAGTGTTGCTCCAAGTATGTAGAGGTCATAGGTCAATACTAGAATCTAGAATGTACTTTGTGCCAGCGATAACGATTTTAAAACATCCAAAAACATGAAATACCCGCCAATTCGGCTTAACTTGAAATGATCCATGCAGCTAAGTGGTTACGTGACCGACAAATGTTTAAAGTAAAGCATGATCGGGCGTGGTTAGTACTTGCATGGGAGACTCCCTGAGTAAACGAGCAGTTTAATTTATTTTTTTGTTTCATCACACACATAGTAAAGATATAAGGCCACGTTACTTCATTCTTTTTTTACAGTGATGGCAATCATTTATAGTGGAAAATCGTGGTTTTTTTGTAACTATTATAATTAAGGAAAAGTTTTCAAATTGCTTCTAATTTTCAAGAACAAGTTGTAGATGCTATCGGCACATAGTGGGTTTTAACCGTTAACACACCGGGCAAAGTTGTTCAAAGTGATGGCAAAGTTGTGCAAAGTTATGGAAACTTTGGTAGATATATCGGTATACATGACCTAAGTTGTTGGCATATAGAAACGTGCAGCTGTAAAGTCAACACATTTAATAAATGCCAATTGAAAGCAACCTATAGATGTTCACATAAACTGACTGTAAAATGTTAGAAAACAGCGTGCAATGTTGGAAAAAGCGAAGGAAATGTTGGCGGAGTTGTTTGTTTATTTAACCTAAGTCATTGTAACGACACCACCGCAGTTAAATTTAGAAAACATTAAGTAAATGCAACAGGAATGCCTCATATATAAACAAATTATCACAACAGCCATCCAAAGTATCGACAACAAACTGCTTACAAAGTTGTGAAAATTGATTGCGAAGTTGGTTGTTTCAAGCGGGATTGTTACCTGAGATATCATAATAACAAGTACCATAGTTAAAAGTTCAAAAATGTGAATAAATATTTCGAGAATTGCTGTTAAATTACCGTAGTGTTGCTCCAAGTATGTAGAGGTCATAGGTCAATACTAGAATCTAGAATGTACTTTGTGCCAGCGATAACGATTTTAAAACATCCAAAAACATGAAATACCCGCCAATTCGGCTTAACTTGAAATGATCCATGCAGCTAAGTGGTTACGTGACCGACAAATGTTTAAAGTAAAGCATGATCGGGCGTGGTTAGTACTTGCATGGGACACTCCCTGAGTAAACGAGCAGTTTAATTTATTTTTTTTGTTTCATCACACACATAGTAAAGATATAAGGCCACGTTACTTCATTCTTTTTTTACAGTGATGGCAATCATTTATAGTGGAAAATCGTGGTTTTTTTGTAACTATTATAATTAAGGAAAAGTTTTCAAATTGCTTCTAATTTTCAAGAACAAGTTGTAGATGCTATCGGCACATAGTGGGTTTTAACCGTTAACACACCGGGCAAAGTTGTTCAAAGTGATGGCAAAGTTGTGCAAAGTTATGGAAACTTTGGTAGATATATCGGTATACATGACCTAAGTTGTTGGCATATAGAAACGTGCAGCTGTAAAGTCAACACATTTAATAAATGCCAATTGAAAGCAACCTATTGATGTTCACATAAACTGACTGTAAAATGTTAGAAAACAGCGTGCAATGTTGGAAAAAGCGAAGGAAATGTTGGCGGAGTTGTTTGTTTATTTAACCTAAGTCATTGTAACGACACCACCGCAGTTAAATTTAGAAAACATGAAGTAAATGCAACAGGAATGCCTCATATATAAACAAATTATCACAACAGCCATCCAAAGTATCGACAACAAACTGCTTACAAAGTTGTGAAAATTGATTGCGAAGTTGGTTGTTTCAAGCGGGATTGTTACCTGAGATATCATAATAACAAGTACCATAGTTAAAAGTTCAAAAATGTGAATACATATTTCGAGAATTGCTGTTAAATTACCGTTGTGTTGCTCCAAGTATGTAGAGGTCATAGGTCAATACTAGAATCTAGAATGTACTTTGTGCCAGCGATAACGATTTTAAAACATCCAAAAACATGAAATACCCGCCAATTCGGCTTAACTTGAAATGATCCATGCAGCTAAGTCGTTACGTGACCGACAAATGTTTAAAGTAAAGCATGATCGGGCGTGGTTAGTACTTGCATGGGAGACTCCCTGAGTAAACGAGCAGTTTAATTTATTTTTTTTGTTTCATCACACACATAGTAAAGATATAAGGCCACGTTACTTCATTCTTTTTTTACAGTGATGGCAATCATTTATAGTGGAAAATCGTGGTTTTTTTGTAACTATTATAATTAAGGAAAAGTTTTCAAATTGCTTCTAATTTTCAAGAACAAGTTGTAGATGCTATCGGCACATAATGGGTTTTAACCGTTAACACACCGGGCAAAGTTGTTCAAAGTGATGGCAAAGTTGTGCAAAGTTATGGAAACTTTGGTAGATATATCGGTATACATGACCTAAGTTGTTGGCATATAGAAACGTGCAGCTGTAAAGTCAACACATTTAATAAATGCCAATTGAAAGCAACCTATAGATGTTCACATAAACTGACTGTAAAATGTTAGAAAACAGCGTGCAATGTTGGAAAAAGCGAAGGAAATGTTGGCGGAGTTGTTTGTTTATTTAACCTAAGTCATTGTAACGACACCACCGCAGTTAAATTTAGAAAACATTAAGTAAATGCAACAGGAATGCCTCATATATAAACAAATTATCACAACAGCCATCCAAAGTATCGACAACAAACTGCTTACAAAGTTGTGAAAATTGATTGCGAAGTTGGTTGTTTCAAGCGGGATTGTTACCTGAGATATCATAATAACAAGTACCATAGTTAAAAGTTCGAAAATGTGAATAAATATTTCGAGAATTGCTGTTAAATTACCGTAGTGTTGCTCCAAGTATGTAGAGGTCATAGGTCAATACTAGAATCTAGAATGTACTTTGTGCCAGCGATAACGATTTTAAAACATCCAAAAACATGAAATACCCGCCAATTCGGCTTAACTTGAAATGATCCATGCAGCTAAGTGGTTACGTGACCGACAAATGTTTAAAGTAAAGCATGATCGGGCGTGGTTAGTACTTGCATGGGAGACTCCCTGAGTAAACGAGCAGTTTAATTTATTTTTTTGTTTCATCACACACATAGTAAAGATATAAGGCCACGTTACTTCATTCTTTTTTTACAGTGATGGCAATCATTTATAGTGGAAAATCGTGGTTTTTTTGTAACTATTATAATTAAGGAAAAGTTTTCAAATTGCTTCTAATTTTCAAGAACAAGTTGTAGATGCTATCGGCACATAGTGGGTTTTAACCGTTAACACACCGGGCAAAGTTGTTCAAAGTGATGGCAAAGTTGTGCAAAGTTATGGAAACTTTGGTAGATATATCGGTATACATGACCTAAGTTGTTGGCATATAGAAACGTGCAGCTGTAAAGTCAACACATTTAATAAATGCCAATTGAAAGCAACCTATAGATGTTCACATAAACTGACTGTAAAATGTTAGAAAACAGCGTGCAATGTTGGAAAAAGCGAAGGAAATGTTGGCGGAGTTGTTTGTTTATTTAACCTAAGTCATTGTAACGACACCACCGCAGTTAAATTTAGAAAACATTAAGTAAATGCAACAGGAATGCCTCATATATAAACAAATTATCACAACAGCCATCCAAAGTATCGACAACAAACTGCTTACAAAGTTGTGAAAATTGATTGCGAAGTTGGTTGTTTCAAGCGGGATTGTTACCTGAGATATCATAATAACAAGTACCATAGTTAAAAGTTCAAAAATGTGAATAAATATTTCGAGAATTGCTGTTAAATTACCGTAGTGTTGCTCCAAGTATGTAGAGGTCATAGGTCAATACTAGAATCTAGAATGTACTTTGTGCCAGCGATAACGATTTTAAAACATCCAAAAACATGAAATACCCGCCAATTCGGCTTAACTTGAAATCATCCATGCAGCTAAGTGGTTACGTGACCGACAAATGTTTAAAGTAAAGCATGATCGGGCGTGGTTAGTACTTGCATGGGAGACTCCCTGAGTAAACGAGCAGTTTAATTTATTGTTTTGTTTCATCACACACATAGTAAAGATATAAGGCCACGTTACTTCATTCTTTTTTTACAGTGATGGCAATCATTTATAGTGGAAAATCGTGGTTTTTTTGTAACTATTATAATTAAGGAAAAGTTTTCAAATTGCTTCTAATTTTCAAGAACAAGTTGTAGATGCTATCGGCACATAGTGGGTTTTAACCGTTAACACACCGGGCAAAGTTGTTCAAAGTGATGGCAAATTGTGCAAAGTTATGGAAACTTTGGTAGATATATCGGTATACATGACCTAAGTTGTTGGCATATAGAAACGTGCAGCTGTAAAGTCAACACATTTAATAAATGCCAATTGAAAGCAACCTATAGATGTTCACATAAACTGACTGTAAAATGTTAGAAAACAGCGTGCAATGTTGGAAAAAGCGAAGGAAATGTTGGCGGAGTTGTTTGTTTATTTAACCTAAGTCATTGTAACGACACCACCGCAGTTAAATTTAGAAAACATTAAGTAAATGCAACAGGAATGCCTCATATATAAACAAATTATCACAACAGCCATCCAAAGTATCGACAACAAACTGCTTACAAAGTTGTGAAAATTGATTGCGAAGTTGGTTGTTTCAAGCGGGATTGTTACCTGAGATATCATAATAACAAGTACCATAGTTAAAAGTTCAAAAATGTGAATAAATATTTCGAGAATTGCTGTTAAATTACCGTAGTGTTGCTCCAAGTATGTAGAGGTCATAGGTCAATACTAGAATCTAGAATGTACTTTGTGCCAGCGATAACGATTTTAAAACATCCAAAAACATGAAATACCCGCCAATTCGGCTTAACTTGAAATGATCCATGCAGCTAAGTGGTTACGTTACCGACAAATGTTTAAAGTAAAGCATGATCGGGCGTGGTTAGTACTTGCATGGGAGACTCCCTGAGTAAACGAGCAGTTTAATTTATTTTTTTTGTTTCATCACACACATAGTAAAGATATAAGGCCACGTTACTTCATTCTTTTTTTACAGTGATGGCAATCATTTATAGTGGAAAATCGTGGTTTTTTTGTAACTATTATAATTAAGGAAAAGTTTTCAAATTGCTTCTAATTTTCAAGAACAAGTTGTAGATGCTATCGGCACATAATGGGTTTTAACCGTTAACACACCGGGCAAAGTTGTTCAAAGTGATGGCAAAGTTGTGCAAAGTTATGGAAACTTTGGTAGATATATCGGTATACATGACCTAAGTTGTTGGCATATAGAAACGTGCAGCTGTAAAGTCAACACATTTAATAAATGCCAATTGAAAGCAACCTATAGATGTTCACATAAACTGACTGTAAAATGTTAGAAAACAGCGTGCAATGTTGGAAAAAGCGAAGGAAATGTTGGCGGAGTTGTTTGTTTATTTAACCTAAGTCATTGTAACGACACCACCGCAGTTAAATTTAGAAAACATTAAGTAAATGCAACAGGAATGCCTCATATATAAACAAATTATCACAACAGCCATCCAAAGTATCGACAACAAACTGCTTACAAAGTTGTGAAAATTGATTGCGAAGTTGGTTGTTTCAAGCGGGATTGTTACCTGAGATATCATAATAACAAGTACCATAGTTAAAAGTTCGAAAATGTGAATAAATATTTCGAGAATTGCTGTTAAATTACCGTAGTGTTGCTCCAAGTATGTAGAGGTCATAGGTCAATACTAGAATCTAGAATGTACTTTGTGCCAGCGATAACGATTTTAAAACATCCAAAAACATGAAATACCCGCCAATTCGGCTTAACTTGAAATGATCCATGCAGCTAAGTGGTTACGTGACCGACAAATGTTTAAAGTAAAGCATGATCGGGCGTGGTTAGTACTTGCCTGGGAGACTCCCTGAGTAAACGAGCAGTTTAATTTATTTTTTTGTTTCATCACACACATAGTAAAGATATAAGGCCACGTTACTTCATTCTTTTTTTACAGTGATGGCAATCATTTATAGTGGAAAATCGTGGTTTTTTTGTAACTATTATAATTAAGGAAAAGTTTTCAAATTGCTTCTAATTTTCAAGAACAAGTTGTAGATGCTATCGGCACATAGTGGGTTTTAACCGTTAACACACCGGGCAAAGTTGTTCAAAGTGATGGCAAAGTTGTGCAAAGTTATGGAAACTTTGGTAGATATATCGGTATACATGACCTAAGTTGTTGGCATATAGAAACGTGCAGCTGTAAAGTCAACACATTTAATAAATGCCAATTGAAAGCAACCTATAGATGTTCACATAAACTGACTGTAAAATGTTAGAAAACAGCGTGCAATGTTGGAAAAAGCGAAGGAAATGTTGGCGGAGTTGTTTGTTTATTTAACCTAAGTCATTGTAACGACACCACCGCAGTTAAATTTAGAAAACATTAAGTAAATGCAACAGGAATGCCTCATATATAAACAAATTATCACAACAGCCATCCAACGTATCGACAACAAACTGCTTACAAAGTTGTGAAGATTGATTGCGAAGTTGGTTGTTTCAAGCGGGATTGTTACCTGAGATATCATAATAACAAGTACCATAGTTAAAAGTTCGAAAATGTGAATAAATATTTCGAGAATTGCTGTTAAATTACCGTAGTGTTGCTCCAAGTATGTAGAGGTCATAGTTCAATACTAGAATCTAGAATGTACTTTGTGCCAGCGATAACGATTTTAAAACATCCAAAACATGAAATACCCGCCAATTCGGCTTAACTTGAAATGATCCATGCAGCTAAGTGGTTACGTGACCGACAAATGTTTAAAGTAAAGCATGATCGGGCGTGGTTAGTACTTGCATGGGAGACTCCCTGAGTAAACGAGCGGTTTAATTTATTTTTTTGTTTCATCACACACATAGTAAAGATATAAGGCCACGTTACTTCATTCTTTTTTTACAGTGATGGCAATCATTTATAGTGGAAAATCGTGGTTTTTTTGTAACTATTATAATTAAGGAAAAGTTTTCAAATTGCTTCTAATTTTCAAGAACAAGTTGTAGATGCTATCGGCACATAGTGGGTTTTAAGCCGTTAACACACCGGGCAAAGTTGTTCAAAGTGATGGCAAAGTTGTGCAAAGTTATGGAAACTTTGGTAGATATATCGGTATACATGACCTAAGTTGTTGGCATATAGAAACATGCAGCTGTAAAGTCAACACATTTAATAAATGCCAATTGAAAGCAACCTATAGATGTTCACATAAACTGACTGTAAAATGTTAGAAAACAGCGTGCAATGTTGGAAAAAGCGAAGGAAATGTTGGCGGAGTTGTTTGTTTATTTAACCTAAGTCATTGTAACGACACCACCGCAGTTAAATTTAGAAAACATTAAGTAAATGCAACAGGAATGCCTCATACATAAACAAATTATCACAACAGCCATCCAAAGTATCGACAACAAACTGCTTACAAAGTTGTGAAAATTGATTGCGAAGTTGGTTGTTTCAAGCGGGATTGTTACCTGAGATATCATAATAACAAGTACCATAGTTAAAAGTTCGAAAATGTGAATAAATATTTCGAGAATTGCTGTTAAATTACCGTAGTGTTGCTCCAAGTATGTAGAGGTCATAGTTCAATACTAGAATCTAGAATGTACTTTGTGCCAGCGATAACGATTTTAAAACATCCAAAAACATGAAATACCCGCCAATTCGGCTTAACTTGAAATGATCCATGCAGCTAAGTGGTTATGTGACCGACAAATGTTTAAAGTAAAGCATGATCGGGCGTGGTTAGTACTTGCATGGGAGACTGCCTGAGTAAACGAGCAGTTTAATTTATTTTTTTGTTTCATCACACACATAGTAAAGATATAAGGCCACGTTACTTCATTCTTTTTTTACAGTGATGGCAATCATTTATAGTGGAAAATTGTGGTTTTTTTGTAACTATTATAATTAAGGAAAAGTGTTCAAATTGCTTCTAATTTTCAAGAACAAGTTGTAGATGCTATCGGCACATCGTGGGTTTTAAGCCGTTAACACACCGGGCAAAGTTGTTCAAAGTGATGGCAAAGTTGTGCAAAGTTATGGAAACTTTGGTAGATATATCGGTATACATGACCTAAGTTTTTGGCATATAGAAACGTGCAGCTGTAAAGTCAACACATTTAATAAATGCCAATTGAAAGCAACCTATAGATGTTCACATAAACTGACTGTAAAATGTTAGAAAACAGCGTGCAATGTTGGAAAAAGCGAAGGAAATGTTGGCGGAGTTGTTTGTTTATTTAACCTAAGTCATTGTAACGACACCACCGCAGTTAAATTTAGAAAACATGAAGTAAATGCAACAGGAATGCCTCATATATAAACAAATTATCACAACAGCCATCCAAAGTATCGACAACAAACTGCTTACAAAGTTGTGAAAATTGATTGCGAAGTTGGTTGTTTCAAGCGGGATTGTTACCTGAGATATCATAATAACAAGTACCATAGTTAAAAGTTCAAAAATGTGAATAAATATTTCGAGAATTGCTGTTAAATTACCGTAGTGTTGCTCCAAGTATGTAGAGGTCATAGGTCAATACTAGAATCTAGAATGTACTTTGTGCCAGCGATAACGATTTTAAAACATCCAAAAACATGAAATACCCGCCAATTCGGCATAACTTGAAATGATCCATGCAGCTAAGTGGTTACGTGACCGACAAATGTTTAAAGTAAAGCATGATCGGGCGTGGTTAGTACTTGCATGGGAGACTCCCTGAGTAAACGAGCAGTTTAATTTATTTTTTTTGTTTCATCACACACATAGTAAAGATATAAGGCCACGTTACTTCATTCTTTTTTTACAGTGATGGCAATCATTTATAGTGGAAAATCGTGGTTTTTTTGTAACTATTATAATTAAGGAAAAGTTTTCAAATTGCTTCTAATTTTCAAGAACAAGTTGTAGATGCTATCGGCACATAGTGGGTTTTAACCGTTAACACACCGGGCAAAGTTGTTCAAAGTGATGGCAAAGTTGTGCAAAGTTATGGAAACTTTGGTAGATATATCGGTATACATGACCTAAGTTGTTGGCATATAGAAACGTGCAGCTGTAAAGTCAACACATTTAATAAATGCCAATTGAAAGCAACCTATAGATGTTCACATAAACTGACTGTAAAATGTTAGAAAACAGCGTGCAATGTTGGAAAAAGCGAAGGAAATGTTGGCGGAGTTGTTTGTTTATTTAACCTAAGTCATTGTAACGACACCACCGCAGTTAAATTTAGAAAACATTAAGTAAATGCAACAGGAATGCCTCATATATAAACAAATTATCACAACAGCCATCCAAAGTATCGACAACAAACTGCTTACAAAGTTGTGAAAATTGATTGCGAAGTTGGTTGTTTCAAGCGGGATTGTTACCTGAGATATCATAATAACAAGTACCATAGTTAAAAGTTCAAAAATGTGAATAAATATTTCGAGAATTGCTGTTAAATTACCGTAGTGTTGCTCCAAGTATGTAGAGGTCATAGGTCAATACTAGAATCTAGAATGTACTTTGTGCCAGCGATAACGATTTTAAAACATCCAAAAACATGAAATACCCGCCAATTCGGCTTAACTTGAAATCATCCATGCAGCTAAGTGGTTACGTGACCGACAAATGTTTAAAGTAAAGCATGATCGGGCGTGGTTAGTACTTGCATGGGAGACTCCCTGAGTAAACGAGCAGTTTAATTTATTGTTTTGTTTCATCACACACATAGTAAAGATATAAGGCCACGTTACTTCATTCTTTTTTTACAGTGATGGCAATCATTTATAGTGGAAAATCGTGGTTTTTTTGTAACTATTATAATTAAGGAAAAGTTTTCAAATTGCTTCTAATTTTCAAGAACAAGTTGTAGATGCTATCGGCACATAGTGGGTTTTAACCGTTAACACACCGGGCAAAGTTGTTCAAAGTGATGGCAAATTGTGCAAAGTTATGGAAACTTTGGTAGATATATCGGTATACATGACCTAAGTTGTTGGCATATAGAAACGTGCAGCTGTAAAGTCAACACATTTAATAAATGCCAATTGAAAGCAACCTATAGATGTTCACATAAACTGACTGTAAAATGTTAGAAAACAGCGTGCAATGTTGGAAAAAGCGAAGGAAATGTTGGCGGAGTTGTTTGTTTATTTAACCTAAGTCATTGTAACGACACCACCGCAGTTAAATTTAGAAAACATTAAGTAAATGCAACAGGAATGCCTCATATATAAACAAATTATCACAACAGCCATCCAAAGTATCGACAACAAACTGCTTACAAAGTTGTGAAAATTGATTGCGAAGTTGGTTGTTTCAAGCGGGATTGTTACCTGAGATATCATAATAACAAGTACCATAGTTAAAAGTTCAAAAATGTGAATAAATATTTCGAGAATTGCTGTTAAATTACCGTAGTGTTGCTCCAAGTATGTAGAGGTCATAGGTCAATACTAGAATCTAGAATGTACTTTGTGCCAGCGATAACGATTTTAAAACATCCAAAAACATGAAATACCCGCCAATTCGGCTTAACTTGAAATGATCCATGCAGCTAAGTGGTTACGTTACCGACAAATGTTTAAAGTAAAGCATGATCGGGCGTGGTTAGTACTTGCATGGGAGACTCCCTGAGTAAACGAGCAGTTTAATTTATTTTTTTTGTTTCATCACACACATAGTAAAGATATAAGGCCACGTTACTTCATTCTTTTTTTACAGTGATGGCAATCATTTATAGTGGAAAATCGTGGTTTTTTTGTAACTATTATAATTAAGGAAAAGTTTTCAAATTGCTTCTAATTTTCAAGAACAAGTTGTAGATGCTATCGGCACATAATGGGTTTTAACCGTTAACACACCGGGCAAAGTTGTTCAAAGTGATGGCAAAGTTGTGCAAAGTTATGGAAACTTTGGTAGATATATCGGTATACATGACCTAAGTTGTTGGCATATAGAAACGTGCAGCTGTAAAGTCAACACATTTAATAAATGCCAATTGAAAGCAACCTATAGATGTTCACATAAACTGACTGTAAAATGTTAGAAAACAGCGTGCAATGTTGGAAAAAGCGAAGGAAATGTTGGCGGAGTTGTTTGTTTATTTAACCTAAGTCATTGTAACGACACCACCGCAGTTAAATTTAGAAAACATTAAGTAAATGCAACAGGAATGCCTCATATATAAACAAATTATCACAACAGCCATCCAAAGTATCGACAACAAACTGCTTACAAAGTTGTGAAAATTGATTGCGAAGTTGGTTGTTTCAAGCGGGATTGTTACCTGAGATATCATAATAACAAGTACCATAGTTAAAAGTTCGAAAATGTGAATAAATATTTCGAGAATTGCTGTTAAATTACCGTAGTGTTGATCCAAGTATGTAGAGGTCATAGGTCAATACTAGAATCTAGAATGTACTTTGTGCCAGCGATAACGATTTTAAAACATCCAAAAACATGAAATACCCGCCAATTCGGCTTAACTTGAAATGATCCATGCAGCTAAGTGGTTACGTGACCGACAAATGTTTAAAGTAAAGCATGATCGGGCGTGGTTAGTACTTGCCTGGGAGACTCCCTGAGTAAACGAGCAGTTTAATTTATTTTTTTGTTTCATCACACACATAGTAAAGATATAAGGCCACGTTACTTCATTCTTTTTTTACAGTGATGGCAATCATTTATAGTGGAAAATCGTGGTTTTTTTGTAACTATTATAATTAAGGAAAAGTTTTCAAATTGCTTCTAATTTTCAAGAACAAGTTGTAGATGCTATCGGCACATAGTGGGTTTTAACCGTTAACACACCGGGCAAAGTTGTTCAAAGTGATGGCAAAGTTGTGCAAAGTTATGGAAACTTTGGTAGATATATCGGTATACATGACCTAAGTTGTTGGCATATAGAAACGTGCAGCTGTAAAGTCAACACATTTAATAAATGCCAATTGAAAGCAACCTATAGATGTTCACATAAACTGACTGTAAAATGTTAGAAAACAGCGTGCAATGTTGGAAAAAGCGAAGGAAATGTTGGCGGAGTTGTTTGTTTATTTAACCTAAGTCATTGTAACGACACCACCGCAGTTAAATTTAGAAAACATTAAGTAAATGCAACAGGAATGGCTCATATATAAACAAATTATCACAACAGCCATCCAACGTATCGACAACAAACTGCTTACAAAGTTGTGAAGATTGATTGCGAAGTTGGTTGTTTCAAGCGGGATTGTTACCTGAGATATCATAATAACAAGTACCATAGTTAAAAGTTCGAAAATGTGAATAAATATTTCGAGAATTGCTGTTAAATTACCGTAGTGTTGCTCCAAGTATGTAGAGGTCATAGTTCAATACTAGAATCTAGAATGTACTTTGTGCCAGCGATAACGATTTTAAAACATCCAAAACATGAAATACCCGCCAATTCGGCTTAACTTGAAATGATCCATGCAGCTAAGTGGTTACGTGACCGACAAATGTTTAAAGTAAAGCATGATCGGGCGTGGTTAGTACTTGCATGGGAGACTCCCTGAGTAAACGAGCGGTTTAATTTATTTTTTTGTTTCATCACACACATAGTAAAGATATAAGGCCACGTTACTTCATTCTTTTTTTACAGTGATGGCAATCATTTATAGTGGAAAATCGTGGTTTTTTTGTAACTATTATAATTAAGGAAAAGTTTTCAAATTGCTTCTAATTTTCAAGAACAAGTTGTAGATGCTATCGGCACATAGTGGGTTTTAAGCCGTTAACACACCGGGCAAAGTTGTTCAAAGTGATGGCAAAGTTGTGCAAAGTTATGGAAACTTTGGTAGATATATCGGTATACATGACCTAAGTTGTTGGCATATAGAAACATGCAGCTGTAAAGTCAACACATTTAATAAATGCCAATTGAAAGCAACCTATAGATGTTCACATAAACTGACTGTAAAATGTTAGAAAACAGCGTGCAATGTTGGAAAAAGCGAAGGAAATGTTGGCGGAGTTGTTTGTTTATTTAACCTAAGTCATTGTAACGACACCACCGCAGTTAAATTTAGAAAACATTAAGTAAATGCAACAGGAATGCCTCATACATAAACAAATTATCACAACAGCCATCCAAAGTATCGACAACAAACTGCTTACAAAGTTGTGAAAATTGATTGCGAAGTTGGTTGTTTCAAGCGGGATTGTTACCTGAGATATCATAATAACAAGTACCATAGTTAAAAGTTCGAAAATGTGAATAAATATTTCGAGAATTGCTGTTAAATTACCGTAGTGTTGCTCCAAGTATGTAGAGGTCATAGTTCAATACTAGAATCTAGAATGTACTTTGTGCCAGCGATAACGATTTTAAAACATCCAAAAACATGAAATACCCGCCAATTCGGCTTAACTTGAAATGATCCATGCAGCTAAGTGGTTACGTGACCGACAAATGTTTAAAGTAAAGCATGATCGGGCGTGGTTAGTACTTGCATGGGAGACTGCCTGAGTAAACGAGCAGTTTAATTTATTTTTTTGTTTCATCACACACATAGTAAAGATATAAGGCCACGTTACTTCATTCTTTTTTTACAGTGATGGCAATCATTTATAGTGGAAAATTGTGGTTTTTTTGTAACTATTATAATTAAGGAAAAGTGTTCAAATTGCTTCTAATTTTCAAGAACAAGTTGTAGATGCTATCGGCACATCGTGGGTTTTAAGCCGTTAACACACCGGGCAAAGTTGTTCAAAGTGATGGCAAAGTTGTGCAAAGTTATGGAAACTTTGGTAGATATATCGGTATACATGACCTAAGTTTTTGGCATATAGAAACGTGCAGCTGTAAAGTCAACACATTTAATAAATGCCAATTGAAAGCAACCTATAGATGTTCACATAAACTGACTGTAAAATGTTAGAAAACAGCGTGCAATGTTGGAAAAAGCGAAGGAAATGTTGGCGGAGTTGTTTGTTTATTTAACCTAAGTCATTGTAACGACACCACCGCAGTTAAATTTAGAAAACATGAAGTAAATGCAACAGGAATGCCTCATATATAAACAAATTATCACAACAGCCATCCAAAGTATCGACAACAAACTGCTTACAAAGTTGTGAAAATTGATTGCGAAGTTGGTTGTTTCAAGCGGGATTGTTACCTGAGATATCATAATAACAAGTACCATAGTTAAAAGTTCAAAAATGTGAATAAATATTTCGAGAATTGCTGTTAAATTACCGTAGTGTTGCTCCAAGTATGTAGAGGTCATAGGTCTATACTAGAATCTAGAATGTACTTTGTGCCAGCGATAACGATTTTAAAACATCCAAAAACATGAAATACCCGCCAATTCGGCATAACTTGAAATGATCCATGCAGCTAAGTGGTTACGTGACCGACAAATGTTTAAAGTAAAGCATGATCGGGCGTGGTTAGTACTTGCATGGGTGACTTCCTGAGTAAACGAGCAGTTTAATTTATTTTTTTTGTTTCATCACACACATAGTAAAGATATAAGGCCACGTTACTTCATTCTTTTTTTACAGTGATGGCAATCATTTATAGTGGAAAATCGTGGTTTTTTTGTAACTATTATAATTAAGGAAAAGTTTTCAAATTGCTTCTAATTTTCAAGAACAAGTTGTAGATGCTATCGGCACATAGTGGGTTTTAACCGTTAACACACCGGGCAAAGTTGTTCAAAGTGATGGCAAAGTTGTGCAAAGTTATGGAAACTTTGGTAGATATATCGGTATACATGACCTAAGTTGTTGGCATATAGAAACGTGCAGCTGTAAAGTCAACACATTTAATAAATGCCAATTGAAAGCAACCTATAGATGTTCACATAAACTGACTGTAAAATGTTAGAAAACAGCGTGCAATGTTGGAAAAAGCGAAGGAAATGTTGGCGGAGTTGTTTGTTTATTTAACCTAAGTCATTGTAACGACACCACCGCAGTTAAATTTAGAAAAAATTAAGTAAATGCAACAGGAATGCCTCATATATAAACAAATTATCACAACAGCCATCCAACGTATCGACAACAAACTGCTTACAAAGTTGTGAAGATTGATTGCGAAGTTGGTTGTTTCAAGCGGGATTGTTACCTGAGATATCATAATAACAAGTACCATAGTTAAAAGTTCGAAAATGTGAATAAATATTTCGAGAATTGCTGTTAAATTACCGTAGTGTTGCTCCAAGTATGTAGAGGTCATAGTTCAATACTAGAATCTAGAATGTACTTTGTGCCAGCGATAACGATTTTAAAACATCCAAAACATGAAATACCCGCCAATTCGGCTTAACTTGAAATGATCCATGCAGCTAAGTGGTTACGTGACCGACAAATGTTTAAAGTAAAGCATGATCGGGCGTGGTTAGTACTTGCATGGGAGACTCCCTGAGTAAACGAGCAGTTTAATTTATTTTTTTGTTTCATCACACACATAGTAAAGATATAAGGCCACGTTACTTCATTCTTTTTTTACAGTGATGGCAATCATTTATAGTGGAAAATCGTGGTTTTTTTGTAACTATTATAATTAAGGAAAAGTTTTCAAATTGCTTCTAATTTTCAAGAACAAGTTGTAGATGCTATCGGCACATAGTGGGTTTTAAGCCGTTAACACACCGGGCAAAGTTGTTCAAAGTGATGGCAAAGTTGTGCAAAGTTATGGAAACTTTGGTAGATATATCGGTATACATGACCTAAGTTGTTGGCATATAGAAACGTGCAGCTGTAAAGTCAACACATTTAATAAATGCCAATTGAAAGCAACCTATAGATGTTCACATAAACTGACTGTAAAATGTTAGAAAACAGCGTGCAATGTTGGAAAAAGCGAAGGAAATGTTGGCGGAGTTGTTTGTTTATTTAACCTAAGTCATTGTAACGACACCACCGCAGTTAAATTTAGAAAACATTAAGTAAATGCAACAGGAATGCCTCATATATAAACAAATTATCACAACAGCCATCCAAATTATCGACAACAAACTGCTTACAAAGTTGTGAAAATTGATTGCGAAGTTGGTTGTTTCAAGCGGGATTGTTACCTGAGATATCATAATAACAAGTACCATAGTTAAAAGTTCGAAAATGTGAATAAATATTTCGAGAATTGCTGTTAAATTACCGTAGTGTTGCTCCAATTATGTAGAGGTCATAGGTCAATACTAGAATCTAGAATGTACTTTGTGCCAGCGATAACGATTTTAAAACATCCAAAAACATGAAATACCCGCCAATTCGGCTTAACTTGAAATGATCCATGCAGCTAAGTGGTTACGTGACCGACAAATGTTTAAAGTAAAGCATGATCGGGCGTGGTTAGTACTTGCATGGGAGACTCCCTGAGTAAACGAGCAGTTTAATTTAATTTTTTGTTTCATCACACACATAGTAAAGATATAAGGCCACGTTACTTCATTCTTTTTTTACAGTGATGGCAATCATTTATAGTGGAAAATCGTGGTTTTTTTGTAACTATTATAATTAAGGAAAAGTTTTCAAATTGCTTCTAATTTTCAAGAACAAGTTGTAGATGCTATCGGCACATAGTGGGTTTTAACCGTTAACACACCGGGCAAAGTTGTTCAAAGTGATGGCAAAGTTGTGCAAAGTTATGGAAACTTTGGTAGATATATCGGTATACATGACCTAAGTTGTTGGCATATAGAAACGTGCAGCTGTAAAGTCAACACATTTAATAAATGCCAATTGAAAGCAACCTATAGATGTTCACATAAACTGACTGTAAAATGTTAGAAAACAGCGTGCAATGTTGGAAAAAGCGAAGGAAATGTTGGCGGAGTTGTTTGTTTATTTAACCTAAGTCATTGTAACGACACCACCGCAGTTAAATTTAGAAAACATTAAGTAAATGCAACAGGAATGCCTCATATATAAACAAATTATCACAACAGCCATCCAAAGTATCGACAACAAACTGCTTACAAAGTTGTGAAAATTGATTGCGAAGTTGGTTGTTTCAAGCGGGATTGTTACCTGAGATATCATAATAACAAGTACCATAGTTAAAAGTTCAAAAATGTGAATAAATATTTCGAGAATTGCTGTTAAATTACCGTAGTGTTGCTCCAAGTATGTAGAGGTCATAGGTCAATACTAGAATCTAGAATGTACTTTGTGCCAGCGATAACGATTTTAAAACATCCAAAAACATGAAATACCCGCCAATTCGGCTTAACTTGAAATGATCCATGCAGCTAAGTGGTTACGTGACCGACAAATGTTTAAAGTAAAGCATGATCGGGCGTGGTTAGTACTTGCATGGGAGACTCCCTGAGTAAACGAGCAGTTTAATTTATTTTTTTTTGTTTCATCACACACATAGTAAAGATATAAGGCCACGTTACTTCATTCTTTTTTTACAGTGATGGCAATCATTTATAGTGGAAAATCGTGGTTTTTTTGTAACTATTATAATTAAGGGAAAGTTTTCAAATTGCTTCTAATTTTCAAGAACAAGTTGTAGATGCTATCGGCACATAATGGGTTTTAACCGTTAACACACCGGGCAAAGTTGTTCAAAGTGATGGCAAAGTTGTGCAAAGTTATGGAAACTTTGGTAGATATATCGGTATACATGACCTAAGTTGTTGGCATATAGAAACGTGCAGCTGTAAAGTCAACACATTTAATAAATGCCAATTGAAAGCAACCTATAGATGTTCACATAAACTGACTGTAAAATGTTAGAAAACAGCGTGCAATGTTGGAAAAAGCGAAGGAAATGTTGGCGGAGTTGTTTGTTTATTTAACCTAAGTCATTGTAACGACACCACCGCAGTTAAATTTAGAAAACATTAAGTAAATGCAACAGGAATGCCTCATATATAAACAAATTATCACAACAGCCATCCAAAGTATCGACAACAAACTGCTTACAATGTTGTGAAAATTGATTGCGAAGTTGGTTGTTTCAAGCGGGATTGTTACCTGAGATATCATAATAACAAGTACCATAGTTAAAAGTTCGAAAATGTGAATAAATATTTCGAGAATTGCTGTTAAATTACCGTAGTGTTGCTCCAAGTATGTAGAGGTCATAGGTCAATACTAGAATCTAGAATGTACTTTGTGCCAGCGATAACGATTTTAAAACATCCAAAAACATGAAATACCCGCCAATTCGGCTTAACTTGAAATGATCCATGCAGCTAAGTGGTTACGTGACCGACAAATGTTTAAAGTAAAGCATGATCGGGCGTGGTTAGTACTTGCATGGGAGACTCCCTGAGTAAACGAGCAGTTTAATTTATTTTTTTGTTTCATCACACACATAGTAAAGATATAAGGCCACGTTACTTCATTCTTTTTTTACAGTGATGGCAATCATTTATAGTGGAAAATCGTGGTTTTTTTGTAACTATTATAATTAAGGAAAAGTTTTCAAATTGCTTCTAATTTTCAAGAACAAGTTGTAGATGCTATCGGCACATAGTGGGTTTTAACCATTAACACACCGGGCAAAGTTGTTCAAAGTGATGGCAAAGTTGTGCAAAGTTATGGAAACTTTGGTAGATATATCGGTATACATGACCTAAGTTGTTGGCATATAGAAACGTGCAGCTGTAAAGTCAACACATTTAATAAATGCCAATTGAAAGCAACCTATAGATGTTCACATAAACTGACTGTAAAATGTTAGAAAACAGCGTGCAATGTTGGAAAAAGCGAAGGAAATGTTGGCGGAGTTGTTTGTTTATTTAACCTAAGTCATTGTAACGACACCACCGCAGTTAAATTTAGAAAACATTAAGTAAATGCAACAGGAATGCCTCATATATAAACAAATTATCACAACAGCCATCCAAATTATCAACAACAAACTGCTTACAAAGTTGTGAAAATTGATTGCGAAGTTGGTTGTTTCAAGCGGGATTGTTACCTGAGATATCATAATAACAAGTACCATAGTTAAAAGTTCGAAAATGTGAATAAATATTTCGAGAATTGCTGTTAAATTACCGTAGTGTTGCTCCAATTATGTAGAGGTCATAGGTCAATACTAGAATCTAGAATGTACTTTGTGCCAGCGATAACGATTTTAAAACATCCAAAAACATGAAATACCCGCCAATTCGGCTTAACTTGAAATGATCCATGCAGCTAAGTGGTTACGTGACCGACAAATGTTTAAAGTAAAGCATGATCGGGCGTGGTTAGTACTTGCATGGGAGACTCCCTGAGTAAACGAGCAGTTTAATTTATTTTTTTGTTTCATCACACACATAGTAAAGATATAAGGCCACGTTACTTCATTCTTTTTTTACAGTGATGGCAATCATTTATAGTGGAAAATCGTGGTTTTTTTGTAACTATTATAATTAAGGAAAAGTTTTCAAATTGCTTCTAATTTTCAAGAACAAGTTGTAGATGCTATCGGCACATAGTGGGTTTTAACCGTTAACACACCGGGCAAAGTTGTTCAAAGTGATGGCAAAGTTGTACAAAGTTATGGAAACTTTGGTAGATATATCGGTATACATGACCTAAGTTGTTGGCATATAGAAACGTGCAGCTGTAAAGTCAACACATTTAATAAATGCCAATTGAAAGCAACCTATAGATGTTCACATAAACTGACTGTAAAATGTTAGAAAACAGCGTGCAATGTTGGAAAAAGCGAAGGAAATGTTGGCGGAGTTGTTTGTTTATTTAACCTAAGTCATTGTAACGACACCACCGCAGTTAAATTTAGAAAACATTAAGTAAATGCAACAGGAATGCCTCATATATAAACAAATTATCACAACAGCCATCCAAATTATCGACAACAAACTGCTTACAAAGTTGTGAAAATTGATTGCGAAGTTGGTTGTTTCAAGCGGGATTGTTACCTGAGATATCATAATAACAAGTACCATAGTTAAAAGTTCGAAAATGTGAATAAATATTTCGAGAATTGCTGTTAAATTACCGTAGTGTTGCTCCAATTATGTAGAGGTCATAGGTCAATACTAGAATCTAGAATGTACTTTGTGCCAGCGATAACGATTTTAAAACATCCAAAAACATGAAATACCCGCCAATTCGGATTAACTTGAAATGATCCATGCAGCTAAGTGGTTACGTGACCGACAAATGTTTAAAGTAAAGCATGATCGGGCGTGGTTAGTACTTGCATGGGAGACTCCCTGAGTAAACAAGCAGTTTAATTTATTGTTTTGTTTCATCACACACATAGTAAAGATATAAGGCCACGTTACTTCATTCTTTTTTTACAGTGATGGCAATCATTTATAGTGGAAAATCGTGTTTTTTTTGTAACTATTATAATTAAGGAAAAGTTTTCAAATTGCTTCTAATTTTCAAGAACAAGTTGTAGATGCTATCGGCACATAGTGGGTTTTAACCGTTAACACACCGGGCAAAGTTGTTCAAAGTGATGGCAAAGTTGTGCAAAGTTATGGAAACTTTGGTAGATATATCGGTATACATGACCTAAGTTGTTGGCATATAGAAACGTGCAGCTGTAAAGTCAACACATTTAATAAATGCCAATTGAAAGCAACCTATAGATGTTCACATAAACTGACTGTAAAATGTTAGAAAACAGCGTGCAATGTTGGAAAAAGCGAAGGAAATGTTGGCGGAGTTGTTTGTTTATTTAACCTAAGTCATTGTAACGACACCACCGCAGTTAAATTTAGAAAACATTAAGTAAATGCAACAGGAATGCCTCATATATAAACAAATTATCACAACAGCCATCCAAAGTATCGACAACAAACTGCTTACAAAGTTGTGAAAATTGATTGCGAAGTTGGTTGTTTCAAGCGGGATTGTTACCTGAGATATCATAATAACAAGTACCATAGTTAAAAGTTCAAAAATGTGAATAAATATTTCGAGAATTGCTGTTAAATTACCGTAGTGTTGCTCCAAGTATGTAGAGGTCATAGGTCAATACTAGAATCTAGAATGTACTTTGTGCCAGCGATAACGATTTTAAAACATCCAAAAACATGAAATACCCGCCAATTCGGCTTAACTTGAAATGATCTATGCAGCTAAGTGGTTACGTGACCGACAAATGTTTAAAGTAAAGCATGATCGGGCGTGGTTAGTACTTGCATGGGAGACTCCCTGAGTAAACGAGCAGTTTAATTTATTTTTTTTGTTTCATCACACACATAGTAAAGATATAAGGCCACGTTACTTCATTCTTTTTTTACAGTGATGGCAATCATTTATAGTGGAATATCGTGGTTTTTTTGTAACTATTATAATTAAGGGAAAGTTTTCAAATTGCTTCTAATTTTCAAGAACAAGTTGTAGATGCTATCGGCACATAATGGGTTTTAACCGTTAACACACCGGGCAAAGTTGTTCAAAGTGATGGCAAAGTTGTGCAAATTTATGGAAACTTTGGTAGATATATCGGTATACATGACCTAAGTTGTTGGCATATAGAAACGTGCAGCTGTAAAGTCAACACATTTAATAAATGCCAATTGAAAGCAACCTATAGATGTTCACATAAACTGACTGTAAAATGTTAGAAAACAGCGTGCAATGTTGGAAAAAGCGAAGGAAATGTTGGCGGAGTTGTTTGTTTATTTAACCTAAGTCATTGTAACGACACCACCGCAGTTAAATTTAGAAAACATTAAGTAAATGCAACAGGAATGCCTCATATATAAACAAATTATCACAACAGCCATCCAAAGTATCGACAACAAACTGCTTACAAAGTTGTGAAAATTGATTGCGAAGTTGGTTGTTTCAAGCGGGATTGTTACCTGAGATATCATAATAACAAGTACCATAGTTAAAAGTTCAAAAATGTGAATAAATATTTCGAGAATTGCTGTTAAATTACCGTAGTGTTGCTCCAAGTATGTAGAGGTCATAGGTCAATACTAGAATCTAGAATGTACTTTGTGCCAGCGATAACGATTTTAAAACATCCAAAAACATGAAATACCCGCCAATTCGGCTTAACTTGAAATGATCTATGCAGCTAAGTGGTTACGTGACCGACAAATGTTTAAAGTAAAGCATGATCGGGCGTGGTTAGTACTTGCATGGGAGACTCCCTGAGTAAACGAGCAGTTTAATTTATTTTTTTTGTTTCATCACACACATAGTAAAGATATAAGGCCACGTTACTTCATTCTTTTTTTACAGTGATGGCAATCATTTATAGTGGAAAATCGTGGTTTTTTTGTAACTATTATAATTAAGGGAAAGTTTTCAAATTGCTTCTAATTTTCAAGAACAAGTTGTAGATGCTATCGGCACATAATGGGTTTTAACCGTTAACACACCGGGCAAAGTTGTTCAAAGTGATGGCAAAGTTGTGCAAATTTATGGAAACTTTGGTAGATATATCGGTATACATGACCTAAGTTGTTGGCATATAGAAACGTGCAGCTGTAAAGTCAACACATTTAATAAATGCCAATTGAAAGCAACCTATAGATGTTCACATAAACTGACTGTAAAATGTTAGAAAACAGCGTGCAATGTTGGAAAAAGCGAAGGAAATGTTGGCGGAGTTGTTTGTTTATTTAACCTAAGTCATTGTAACGACACCACCGCAGTTAAATTTAGAAAACATTAAGTAAATGCAACAGGAATGCCTCATATATAAACAAATTATCACAACAGCCATCCAAAGTATCGACAACAAACTGCTTACAAAGTTGTGAAAATTGATTGCGAAGTTGGTTGTTTCAAGCGGGATTGTTACCTGAGATATCATAATAACAAGTACCATAGTTAAAATTTCGAAAATGTGAATAAATATTTCGAGAATTGCTGTTAAATTACCGTAGTGTTGCTCCAAGTATGTAGAGGTCATAGGTCAATACTAGAATCTAGAATGTACTTTGTGCCAGCGATAACGATTTTAAAACATCCAAAAACATGAAATACCCGCCAATTCGGCTTAACTTGAAATGATCCATGCAGCTAAGTGGTTACGTGACCGACAAATGTTTAAAGTAAAGCATGATCGGGCGTGGTTAGTACTTGCATGGGAGACTCCCTGAGTAAACGAGCAGTTTAATTTATTTTTTTGTTTCATCACACACATAGTAAAGATATAAGGCCACGTTACTTCATTCTTTTTTTACAGTGATGGCAATCATTTATAGTGGAAAATCGTGGTTTTTTTGTAACTATTATAATTAAGGAAAAGTTTTCAAATTGCTTCTAATTTTCAAGAACAAGTTGTAGATGCTATCGGCACATAGTGGGTTTTAACCGTTAACACACCGGGCAAAGTTGTTCAAAGTGATGGCAAAGTTGTGCAAAGTTATGGAAACTTTGGTAGATATATCGGTATACATGACCTAAGTTGTTGGCATATAGAAACGTGCAGCTGTAAAGTCAACACATTTAATAAATGCCAATTGAAAGCAACCTATAGATGTTCACATAAACTGACTGTAAAATGTTAGAAAACAGCGTGCAATGTTGGAAAAAGCGAAGGCAATGTTGGCGGAGTTGTTTGTTTATTTAACCTAAGTCATTGTAACGACACCACCGCAGTTAAATTTAGAAAACATTAAGTAAATGCAACAGGAATGCCTCATATATAAACAAATTATCACAACAGCCATCCAACGTATCGACAACAAACTGCTTACAAAGTTGTAAAAATTGATTGCGAAGTTGGTTGTTTCAAGCGGAATTGTTACCTGAGATATCATAATAACAAGTACCATAGTTAAAAGTTCAAAAATGTGAATAAATATTTCGAGAATTGCTGTTAAATTACCGTAGTGTTGCTCCAAGTATGTAGAGGTCATAGGTCAATACTAGAATCTAGAATGTACTTTGTGCCAGCGATAACGATTTTAAAACATCCAAAAACATGAAATACCCGCCAATTCGGCTTAACTTGAAATGATCCATGCAGCTAAGTGGTTACGTGACCGACAAATGTTTAAAGTAAAGCATGATCGGGCGTGGTTAGTACTTGCATGGGAGACTCCCTGAGTAAACGAGCAGTTTAATTTATTTTTTTGTTTCATCACACACATAGTAAAGATATAAGGCCACGTTACTTCATTCTTTTTTTACAGTGATGGCAATCATTTATAGTGGAAAATCGTGGTTTTTTTGTAACTATTATAATTAAGGAAAAGTTTTCAAATTGCTTCTAATTTTCAAGAACAAGTTGTAGATGCTATCGGCACATAGTGGGTTTTAACCGTTAACACACCGGGCAAAGTTGTTCAAAGTGATGGCAAAGTTGTGCAAAGTTATGGAAACTTTGGTAGATATATCGGTATACATGACCTAAGTTGTTGGCATATAGAAACGTGCAGCTGTAAAGTCAACACATTTAATAAATGCCAATTGAAAGCAACCTATAGATGTTCACATAAACTGACTGTAAAATGTTAGAAAACAGCGTGCAATGTTGGAAAAAGCGAAGGAAATGTTGGCGGAGTTGTTTGTTTATTTAACCTAAGTCATTGTAACGACACCACCGCAGTTAAATTTAGAAAACATTAGATAAATGCAACAGGAATGCCTCATATATAAACAAATTATCACAACAGCCAACCAAAGTATCGACTACAAACTGCTTACAAAGTTGTGAAAATTGATTGCGAAGTTGGTTGTTTCATGCGGGATTGTTACCTGAGATATCATAATAACAAGTACCATAGTTAAAAGTTCGAAAATGTGAATAAATATTTCGAGAATTGCTGTTAAATTACCGTAGTGTTGCTCCAAGTATGTAGAGGTCATAGGTCAATACTAGAATCTAGAATGTACTTTGTGCCAGCGATAACGATTTTAAAACATCCAAAAACATGAAATACCCGCCAAGTCGGCTTAACTTGAAATGAACCATGCAGCTAAGTGGTTACGTGACCGACAAATGTTTAAAGTAAAGCATGATCGGGCGTGGTTAGTACTTGCATGGGAGACTCCCTGAGCAAACGAGCAGTTTAATTTATTTTTTTGTTTCATCACACACATAGTAAAGATATAAGGCCACGTTACTTCATTCTTTTTTTACAGTGATGGCAATCATTTATAGTGGAAAATCGTGGTTTTTTTGTAACTATTATAATTAAGGAAAAGTTTTCAAATTGCTTCTAATTTTCAAGAACAAGTTGTAGATGCTATCGGCACATAGTGGGTTTTAAGCCGTTAACACACCGAGCAAAGTTGTTCAAAGTGATGGCAAAGTTGTGCAAAGTTATGGAAACTTTGGTAGATATATCGGTATACATGACCTAAGTTGTTGGCATATAGAAACGTGCAGCTGTAAAGTCAACACATTTAATAAATGCCAATTGAAAGCAACCTATAGATGTTCACATAAACTGACTGTAAAATGTTAGAAAACAGCGTGCAATGTTGGAAAAAGCGAAGGAAATGTTGGCGGAGTTGTTTGTTTATTTAACCTAAGTCATTGTAACGACACCACCGCAGTTAAATTTAGAAAACATTAGGTAAATGCAACAGGAATGCCTCATATATAAACAAATTATCACAACAGCCAACCAAAGTATCGACTACAAACTGCTTACAAAGTTGTGAAAATTGATTGCGAAGTTGGTTGTTTCATGCGGGATTGTTACCTGAGATATCATAATAACAAGTACCATAGTTAAAAGTTCGAAAATGTGAATAAATATTTCGAGAATTGCTGTTAAATTACCGTAGTGTTGCTCCAAGTATGTAGAGGTCATAGGTCAATACTAGAATCTAGAATGTACTTTGTGCCAGCGATAACGATTTTAAAACATCCAAAAACATGAAATACCCGCCAATTCGGCTTAACTTGAAATGATCCATGCAGCTAAGTGGTTACGTGACCGACAAATGTTTAAAGTAAAGCATGATCGGGCGTGGTTAGTACTTGCATGGGAGACTCCCTGAGCAAACGAGCAGTTTAATTTATTTTTTTGTTTCATCACACACATAGTAAAGATATAAGGCCACGTTACTTCATTCTTTTTTTACAGTGATGGCAATCATTTATAGTGGAAACTCGTGGTTTTTTTGTAACTATTATAATTAAGGAAAAGTTTTCAAATTGCTTCTAATTTTCAAGAACAAGTTGTAGATGCTATCGGCACATAGTGGGTTTTAAGCCGTTAACACACCGAGCAAAGTTGTTCAAAGTGATGGCAAAGTTGTGCAAAGTTATGGAAACTTTGGTAGATATATCGGTATACATGACCTAAGTTGTTGGCATATAGAAACGTGCAGCTGTAAAGTCAACACATTTAATAAATGCCAATTGAAAGCAACCTATAGATGTTCACATAAACTGACTGTAAAATGTTAGAAAACAGCGTGCAATGTTGGAAAAAGCGAAGGAAATGTTGGCGGAGTTGTTTGTTTATTTAACCTAAGTCATTGTAACGACACCACCGCAGTTAAATTTAGAAAACATTAGGTAAATGCAACAGGAATGCCTCATATATAAACAAATTATCACAACAGCCAACCAAAGTATCGACTACAAACTGCTTACAAAGTTGTGAAAATTGATTGCGAAGTTGGTTGTTTCATGCGGGATTGTTACCTGAGATATCATAATAACAAGTACCATAGTTAAAAGTTCGAAAATGTGAATAAATATTTCGAGAATTGCTGTTAAATTACCGTAGTGTTGCTCCAAGTATGTAGAGGTCATAGGTCAATACTAGAATCTAGAATGTACTTTGTGCCAGCGATAACGATTTTAAAACATCCAAAAACATGAAATACCCGCCAATTCGGCTTAACTTGAAATGATCCATGCAGCTAAGTGGTTACGTGACCGACAAATGTTTAAAGTAAAGCATGATCGGGCGTGGTTAGTACTTGCATGGGAGACTCCCTGAGTAAACGAGCAGTTTAATTTATTTTTTTGTTTCATCACACACATAGTAAAGATATAAGGCCACGTTACTTCATTCTTTTTTTACAGTGATGGCAATCATTTATAGTGGAAAATCGTGGTTTTTTTGTAACTATTATAATTAAGGAAAAGTTTTCAAATTGCTTCTAATTTTCAAGAACAAGTTGTAGATGCTATCGGCACATAGTGGGTTTTAAGCCGTTAACACACCGGGCAAAGTTGTTCAAAGTGATGGCAAAGTTGTGCAAAGTTATGGAAACTTTGGTAGATATATCGGTATACATGACCTAAGTTTTTGGCATATAGAAACGTGCAGCTGTAAAGTCAACACATTTAATAAATGCCAATTGAAAGCAACCTATAGATGTTCACATAAACTGACTGTAAAATGTTAGAAAACAGCGTGCAATGTTGGAAAAAGCGAAGGAAATGTTGGCGGAGTTGTTTGTTTATTTAACCTAAGTCATTGTAACGACACCACCGCAGTTAAATTTAGAAAACATGAAGTAAATGCAACAGGAATGCCTCATATATAAACAAATTATCACAACATCCATCCAAAGTATCGACAACAAACTGCTTACAAAGTTGTGAAAATTGATTGCGAAGTTGGTTGTTTCAAGCGGGATTGTTACCTGAGATATCATAATAACAAGTACCATAGTTAAAAGTTCGAAAATGTGAATAAATATTTCGAGAATTGCTGTTAAATTACCGTAGTGTTGCTCCAAGTATGTAGAGGTCATAGGTCAATACTAGAATCTAGAATGTACTTTGTGCCAGCGATAACGATTTTAAAACATCCAAAAACATGAAATACCCGCCAATTCGGCTTAACTTGAAATGATCCATGCAGCTAAGTGGTTACGTGACCGACAAATGTTTAAAGTAAAGCATGATCGGGCGTGGTTAGTACTTGCATGGGAGACTCCCTGAGTAAACGAGCAGTTTAATTTATTTTTTTGTTTCATCACACACATAGTAAAGATATAAGGCCACGTTACTTCATTCTTTTTTTACAGTGATGGCAATCATTTATAGTGGAAAATCGTGGTTTTTTTGTAACTATTATAATTAAGGAAAAGTTTTCAAATTGCTTCTAATTTTCAAGAACAAGTTGTAGATGCTATCGGCACATAGTGGGTTTTAACCGTTAACACACCGGGCAAAGTTGTTCAAAGTGATGGCAAAGTTGTGCAAAGTTATGGAAACTTTGGTAGATATATCGGTATACATGACCTAAGTTGTTGGCATATAGAAACGTGCAGCTGTAAAGTCAACACATTTAATAAATGCCAATTGAAAGCAACCTATAGATGTTCACATAAACTGACTGTAAAATGTTAGAAAACAGCGTGCAATGTTGGAAAAAGCGAAGGAAATGTTGGCGGAGTTGTTTGTTTATTTAACCTAAGTCATTGTAACGACACCACCGCAGTTAAATTTAGAAAACATTAAGTAAATGCAACAGGAATGCCTCATATATAAACAAATTATCACAACAGCCATCCAAAGTATCGACAACAAACTGCTTACAAAGTTGTGAAAATTGATTGCGAAGTTGGTTGTTTCAAGCGGGATTGTTACCTGAGATATCATAATAACAAGTACCATAGTTAAAAGTTCGAAAATGTGAATAAATATTTCGAGAATTGCTGTTAAATTACCGTAGTGTTGCTCCAAGTATGTAGAGGTCATAGTTCAATACTAGAATCTAGAATGTACTTTGTGCCAGCGATAACGATTTTAAAACATCCAAAAACATGAAATACCCGCCAATTCGGCTTAACTTGAAATGATCCATGCAGCTAAGTGGTTACGTGACCGACAAATGTTTAAAGTAGAGCATGATCGGGCGTGGTTAGTACTTGCATGGGAGACTCCCTGAGTAAACGAGCAGTTTAATTTATTTTTTTGTTTCATCACACACATAGTAAAGATATAAGGCCACGTTACTTCATTCTTTTTTTACAGTGATGGCAATCATTTATAGTGGAAAATCGTGGTTTTTTTGTAACTATTATAATTAAGGAAAAGTTTTCAAATTGCTTCTAATTTTCAAGAACAAGTTGTAGATGCTATCGGCACATAGTGGGTTTTAAGCCGTTAACACACCGGGCAAAGTTGTTCAAAGTGATGGCAAAGTTGTGCAAAGTTATGGAAACTTTGGTAGATATATCGGTATACATGACCTAAGTTGTTGGCATATAGAAACGTGCAGCTGTAAAGTCAACACATTTAATAAATGCCAATTGAAAGCAACCTATAGATGTTCACATAAACTGACTGTAAAATGTTAGAAAACAGCGTGCAATGTTGGAAAAAGCGAAGGAAATGTTGGCGGAGTTGTTTGTTTATTTAACCTAAGTCATTGTAACGACACCCCCGCAGTTAAATTTAGAAAACATTAAGTAAATGCAACAGGAATGCCTCATATATAAACAAATTATCACAACAGCCAACCAAAGTATCGACAACAAACTGCTTACAAAGTTGTGAAAATTGATTGCGAAGTTGGTTGTTTCATGCGGGATTGTTACCTGAGATATCATAATAACAAGTACCATAGTTAAAAGTTCGAAAATGTGAATAAATATTTCGAGAATTGCTGTTAAATTACCGTAGTGTTGCTCCAAGTATGTAGAGGTCATAGGTCAATACTAGAATCTAGAATGTACTTTGTGCCAGCGATAACGATTTTAAAACATCCAAAAACATGAAATACCCGCCAATTCGGCTTAACTTGAAATGATCCATGCAGCTAAGTGGTTACGTGACCGACAAATGTTTAAAGTAAAGCATGATCGGGAGTCGTTAGTACTTGCATGGGAGACTCCCTGAGTAAACGAGCAGTTTAATTTATTTTTTTGTTTCATCACACACATAGTAAAGATATAAGGCCACGTTACTTCATTCTTTTTTTTACAGTGATGGCAATCATTTATAGTGGAAAATCGTGGTTTTTTTGTAACTATTATAATTAAGGAAAAGTTTTCAAATTGCTTCTAATTTTCAAGAACAAGTTGTAGATGCTATCGGCACATAGTGGGTTTTAACCGTTAACACACCGGGCAAAGTTGTTCAAAGTGATGGCAAAGTTGTGCAAAGTTATGGAAACTTTGGTAGATATATCGGTATACATGACCTAAGTTGTTGGCATATAGAAACGTGCAGCTGTAAAGTCAACACATTTAATAAATGCCAATTGAAAGCAACCTATAGATGTTCACATAAACTGACTGTAAAATGTTAGAAAACAGCATGCAATGTTGGAAAAAGCGAAGGAAATGTTGGCGGAGTTGTTTGTTTATTTAACCTAAGTCATTGTAACGACACCACCGCAGTTAAATTTAGAAAACATTAAGTAAATGCAACAGGAATGCCTCATATATAAACAAATTATCACAACAGCCATCCAAAGTATCGACAACAAACTGCTTACAAAGTTGTGAAAATTGATTGCGAAGTTGGTTGTTTCAAGCGGGATTGTTACCTGAGATATCATAATAACAAGTACCATCGTTAAAAGTTCGAAAATGTGAATAAATATTTCGAGAATTGCTGTTAAATTACCGTAGTGTTGCTCCAAGTATGTAGAGGTCATAGGTCAATACTAGAATCTAGAATGTACTTTGTGCCAGCGATAACGATTTTAAAACATCCAAAAACATGAAATACCCGCCAATTCGGCTTAACTTGAAATGATCCATGCAGCTAAGTGGTTACGTGACCGACAAATGTTTAAAGTAAAGCATGTTCGGGCGTGGTTAGTACTTGCATGGGAGACTCCCTGAGTAAACGAGCAGTTTAATTTATTTTTTTGTTTCATCACACACATAGTAAAGATATAAGGCCACGTTACTTCATTCTTTTTTTACAGTGATGGCAATCATTTATAGTGGAAAATCGTGGTTTTTTTGTAACTATTATAATTAAAGAAAAGTTTTCAAATTGCTTCTAATTTTCAAGAACAAGTTGTAGATGCTATCGGCACATAGTGGGTTTTAAGCCGTTAACACACCGAGCAAAGTTGTTCAAAGTGATGGCAAAGTTGTGCAAAGTTATGGAAACTTTGGTAGATATATCGGTATACATGACCTAAGTTGTTGGCATATAGAAACGTGCAGCTGTAAAGTCAACACATTTAATAAATGCCAATTGAAAGCAACCTATAGATGTTCACATAAACTGACTGTAAAATGTTAGAAAACAGCGTGCAATGTTGGAAAAAGCGAAGGAAATGTTGGCGGAGTTGTTTGTTTATTTAACCTAAGTCATTGTAACGACACCCCCGCAGTTAAATTTAGAAAACATTAAGTAAATGCAACAGGAATGCCTCATATATAAACAAATTATCACAACAGCCAACCAAAGTATCGACTACAAACTGCTTACAAAGTTGTGAAAATTGATTGCGAAGTTGGTTGTTTCATGCGGGATTGTTACCTGAGATATCATAATAACAAGTACCATAGTTAAAAGTTCGAAAATGTGAATAAATATTTCGAGAATTGCTGTTAAATTACCGTAGTGTTGCTCCAAGTATGTAGAGGTCATAGGTCAATACTAGAATCTAGAATGTACTTTGTGCCAGCGATAACGATTTTAAAACATCCAAAAACATGAAATACCCGCCAATTCGGCTTAACTTGAAATGATCCATGCAGCTAAGTGGTTACGTGACCGACAAATGTTTAAAGTAAAGCATGATCGGGAGTCGTTAGTACTTGCATGGGAGACTCCCTGAGTAAACGAGCAGTTTAATTTATTTTTTTGTTTCATCACACACATAGTAAAGATATAAGGCCACGTTACTTCATTCTTTTTTTTACAGTGATGGCAATCATTTATAGTGGAAAATCGTGGTTTTTTTGTAACTATTATAATTAAGGAAAAGTTTTCAAATTGCTTCTAATTTTCAAGAACAAGTTGTAGATGCTATCGGCACATAGTGGGTTTTAACCGTTAACACACCGGGCAAAGTTGTTCAAAGTGATGGCAAAGTTGTGCAAAGTTATGGAAACTTTGGTAGATATATCGGTATACATGACCTAAGTTGTTGGCATATAGAAACGTGCAGCTGTAAAGTCAACACATTTAATAAATGCCAATTGAAAGCAACCTATAGATGTTCACATAAACTGACTGTAAAATGTTAGAAAACAGCATGCAATGTTGGAAAAAGCGAAGGAAATGTTGGCGGAGTTGTTTGTTTATTTAACCTAAGTCATTGTAACGACACCACCGCAGTTAAATTTAGAAAACATTAAGTAAATGCAACAGGAATGCCTCATATATAAACAAATTATCACAACAGCCATCCAAAGTATCGACAACAAACTGCTTACAAAGTTGTGAAAATTGATTGCGAAGTTGGTTGTTTCAAGCGGGATTGTTACCTGAGATATCATAATAACAAGTACCATCGTTAAAAGTTCGAAAATGTGAATAAATATTTCGAGAATTGCTGTTAAATTACCGTAGTGTTGCTCCAAGTATGTAGAGGTCATAGGTCAATACTAGAATCTAGAATGTACTTTGTGCCAGCGATAACGATTTTAAAACATCCAAAAACATGAAATACCCGCCAATTCGGCTTAACTTGAAATGATCCATGCAGCTAAGTGGTTACGTGACCGACAAATGTTTAAAGTAAAGCATGTTCGGGCGTGGTTAGTACTTGCATGGGAGACTCCCTGAGTAAACGAGCAGTTTAATTTATTTTTTTGTTTCATCACACACATAGTAAAGATATAAGGCCACGTTACTTCATTCTTTTTTTACAGTGATGGCAATCATTTATAGTGGAAAATCGTGGTTTTTTTGTAACTATTATAATTAAAGAAAAGTTTTCAAATTGCTTCTAATTTTCAAGAACAAGTTGTAGATGCTATCGGCACATAGTGGGTTTTAAGCCGTTAACACACCGAGCAAAGTTGTTCAAAGTGATGGCAAAGTTGTGCAAAGTTATGGAAACTTTGGTAGATATATCGGTATACATGACCTAAGTTGTTGGCATATAGAAACGTGCAGCTGTAAAGTCAACACATTTAATAAATGCCAATTGAAAGCAACCTATAGATGTTCACATAAACTGACTGTAAAATGTTAGAAAACAGCGTGCAATGTTGGAAAAAGCGAAGGAAATGTTGGCGGAGTTGTTTGTTTATTTAACCTAAGTCATTGTAACGACACCCCCGCAGTTAAATTTAGAAAACATTAAGTAAATGCAACAGGAATGCCTCATATATAAACAAATTATCACAACAGCCAACCAAAGTATCGACTACAAACTGCTTACAAAGTTGTGAAAATTGATTGCGAAGTTGGTTGTTTCATGCGGGATTGTTACCTGAGATATCATAATAACAAGTACCATAGTTAAAAGTTCGAAAATGTGAATAAATATTTCGAGAATTGCTGTTAAATTACCGTAGTGTTGCTCCAAGTATGTAGAGGTCATAGGTCAATACTAGAATCTAGAATGTACTTTGTGCCAGCGATAACGATTTTAAAACATCCAAAAACATGAAATACCCGCCAATTCGGCTTAACTTGAAATGATCCATGCAGCTAAGTGGTTACGTGACCGACAAATGTTTAAAGTAAAGCATGATCGGGAGTCGTTAGTACTTGCATGGGAGACTCCCTGAGTAAACGAGCAGTTTAATTTATTTTTTTGTTTCATCACACACATAGTAAAGATATAAGGCCACGTTACTTCATTCTTTTTTTTACAGTGATGGCAATCATTTATAGTGGAAAATCGTGGTTTTTTTGTAACTATTATAATTAAGGAAAAGTTTTCAAATTGCTTCTAATTTTCAAGAACAAGTTGTAGATGCTATCGGCACATAGTGGGTTTTAACCGTTAACACACCGGGCAAAGTTGTTCAAAGTGATGGCAAAGTTGTGCAAAGTTATGGAAACTTTGGTAGATATATCGGTATACATGACCTAAGTTGTTGGCATATAGAAACGTGCAGCTGTAAAGTCAACACATTTAATAAATGCCAATTGAAAGCAACCTATAGATGTTCACATAAACTGACTGTAAAATGTTAGAAAACAGCATGCAATGTTGGAAAAAGCGAAGGAAATGTTGGCGGAGTTGTTTGTTTATTTAACCTAAGTCATTGTAACGACACCACCGCAGTTAAATTTAGAAAACATTAAGTAAATGCAACAGGAATGCCTCATATATAAACAAATTATCACAACAGCCATCCAAAGTATCGACAACAAACTGCTTACAAAGTTGTGAAAATTGATTGCGAAGTTGGTTGTTTCAAGCGGGATTGTTACCTGAGATATCATAATAACAAGTACCATCGTTAAAAGTTCGAAAATGTGAATAAATATTTCGAGAATTGCTGTTAAATTACCGTAGTGTTGCTCCAAGTATGTAGAGGTCATAGGTCAATACTAGAATCTAGAATGTACTTTGTGCCAGCGATAACGATTTTAAAACATCCAAAAACATGAAATACCCGCCAATTCGGCTTAACTTGAAATGATCCATGCAGCTAAGTGGTTACGTGACCGACAAATGTTTAAAGTAAAGCATGTTCGGGCGTGGTTAGTACTTGCATGGGAGACTCCCTGAGTAAACGAGCAGTTTAATTTATTTTTTTGTTTCATCACACACATAGTAAAGATATAAGGCCACGTTACTTCATTCTTTTTTTACAGTGATGGCAATCATTTATAGTGGAAAATCGTGGTTTTTTTGTAACTATTATAATTAAAGAAAAGTTTTCAAATTGCTTCTAATTTTCAAGAACAAGTTGTAGATGCTATCGGCACATAGTGGGTTTTAAGCCGTTAACACACCGAGCAAAGTTGTTCAAAGTGATGGCAAAGTTGTGCAAAGTTATGGAAACTTTGGTAGATATATCGGTATACATGACCTAAGTTGTTGGCATATAGAAACGTGCAGCTGTAAAGTCAACACATTTAATAAATGCCAATTGAAAGCAACCTATAGATGTTCACATAAACTGACTGTAAAATGTTAGAAAACAGCGTGCAATGTTGGAAAAAGCGAAGGAAATGTTGGCGGAGTTGTTTGTTTATTTAACCTAAGTCATTGTAACGACACCCCCGCAGTTAAATTTAGAAAACATTAAGTAAATGCAACAGGAATGCCTCATATATAAACAAATTATCACAACAGCCATCCAAAGTATCGACAACAAACTGCTTACAAAGTTGTGAAAATTGATTGCGAAGTTGGTTGTTTCAAGCGGGATTGTTACCTGAGATATCATAATAACAAGTACCATCGTTAAAAGTTCGAAAATGTGAATAAATATTTCGAGAATTGCTGTTAAATTACCGTAGTGTTGCTCCAAGTATGTAGAGGTCATAGGTCAATACTAGAATCTAGAATGTACTTTGTGCCAGCGATAACGATTTTAAAACATCCAAAAACATGAAATACCCGCCAATTCGGCTTAACTTGAAATGATCCATGCAGCTAAGTGGTTACGTGACCGACAAATGTTTAAAGTAAAGCATGTTCGGGCGTGGTTAGTACTTGCATGGGAGACTCCCTGAGTAAACGAGCAGTTTAATTTATTTTTTTGTTTCATCACACACATAGTAAAGATATAAGGCCACGTTACTTCATTCTTTTTTTACAGTGATGGCAATCATTTATAGTGGAAAATCGTGGTTTTTTTGTAACTATTATAATTAAAGAAAAGTTTTCAAATTGCTTCTAATTTTCAAGAACAAGTTGTAGATGCTATCGGCACATAGTGGGTTTTAAGCCGTTAACACACCGAGCAAAGTTGTTCAAAGTGATGGCAAAGTTGTGCAAAGTTATGGAAACTTTGGTAGATATATCGGTATACATGACCTAAGTTGTTGGCATATAGAAACGTGCAGCTGTAAAGTCAACACATTTAATAAATGCCAATTGAAAGCAACCTATAGATGTTCACATAAACTGACTGTAAAATGTTAGAAAACAGCGTGCAATGTTGGAAAAAGCGAAGGAAATGTTGGCGGAGTTGTTTGTTTATTTAACCTAAGTCATTGTAACGACACCCCCGCAGTTAAATTTAGAAATCATTAAGTAAATGCAACAGGAATGCCTCATATATAAACAAATTATCACAACAGCCAACCAAAGTATCGACTACAAACTGCTTACAAAGTTGTGAAAATTGATTGCGAAGTTGGTTGTTTCATGCGGGATTGTTACCTGAGATATCATAATAACAAGTACCATAGTTAAAAGTTCGAAAATGTGAATAAATATTTCGAGAATTGCTGTTAAATTACCGTAGTGTTGCTCCAAGTATGTAGAGGTCATAGGTCAATACTAGAATCTAGAATGTACTTTGTGCCAGCGATAACGATTTTAAAACATCCAAAAACATGAAATACCCGCCAATTCGGCTTAACTTGAAATGATCCATGCAGCTAAGTGGTTACGTGACCGACAAATGTTTAAAGTAAAGCATGATCGGGCGTGGATAGTACTTGCATGGGAGACTCCCTGAGTAAACGAGCAGTTTAATTTATTTTTTTGTTTCATCACACACATAGTAAAGATATAAGGCCACGTTACTTCATTCTTTTTTTACAGTGATGGCAATCATTTATAGTGGAAAATCGTGGTTTTTTTGTAACTATTATAATTAAGGAAAAGTTTTCAAATTGCTTCTAATTTTCAAGAACAAGTTGTAGATGCTATCGGCACATAGTGGGTTTTAAGCCGTTAACACACCGGGCAAAGTTGTTCAAAGTGATGGCAAAGTTGTGCAAAGTTATGGAAACTTTAGTAGATATATCGGTATACATGACCTAAGTTGTTGGCATATAGAAACGTGCAGCTGTAAAGTCAACACATTTAATAAATGCCAATTGAAAGCAACCTATATATGTTCACATAAACTGACTGTAAAATGTTAGAAAACAGCGTGCAATGTTGGAAAAAGCGAAGGAAATGTTGGCGGAGTTGTTTGTTTATTTAACCTAAGTCATTGTAACGACACCACCGCAGTTAAATTTAGAAAACATTAAGTAAATGCAACAGGAATGCCTCATATATAAACAAATTATCACAACAGCCATCCAAAGTATCGACAACAAACTGCTTACAAAGTTGTGAAAATTGATTGCGAAGTTGGTTGTTTCAAGCGGGATTGTTACCTGAGATATCATAATAACAAGTACCATAGTTAAAAGTTCGAAAATGTGAATAAATATTTCGAGAATTGCTGTTAAATTACCGTAGTGTTGCTCCAAGTATGTATAGGTCATAGGTCAATACTAGAATCTAGAATGTACTTTGTGCCAGCGATAACGATTTTAAAACATCCAAAAACATGAAATACCCGCCAATTCGGCTTAACTTGAAATGATCCATGCAGCTAAGTGGTTACGTGACCGACAAATGTTTAAAGTAAAGCATGTTCGGGCGTGGTTAGTACTTGCATGGGAGACTCCCTGAGTAAACGAGCAGTTTAATTTATTTTTTTGTTTCATCACACACATAGTAAAGATATAAGGCCACGTTACTTCATTCTTTTTTTACAGTGATGGCAATCATTTATAGTGGAAAATCGTGGTTTTTTTGTAACTATTATAATTAAGGAAAATTTTTCAAATTGCTTCTAATTTTCAAGAACAAGTTGTAGATGCTATCGGCACATAGTGGGTTTTAAGCCGTTAACACACCGAGCAAAGTTGTTCAAAGTGATGGCAAAGTTGTGCAAAGTTATGGAAACTTTGGTAGATATATCGGTATACATGACCTAAGTTGTTGGCATATAGAAACGTGCAGCTGTAAAGTCAACACATTTAATAAATGCCAATTGAAAGCAACCTATAGATGTTCACATAAACTGACTGTAAAATGTTAGAAAACAGCGTGCAATGTTGGAAAAAGCGAAGGAAATGTTGGCGGAGTTGTTTGTTTATTTAACCTAAGTCATTGTAACGACACCCCCGCAGTTAAATTTAGAAAACATTAAGTAAATGCAACAGGAATGCCTCATATATAAACAAATTATCACAACAGCCAACCAAAGTATCGACAACAAACTGCTTACAAAGTTGTGAAAATTGATTGCGAAGTTGGTTATTTCAAGCGGGATTGTTACCTGAGATATCATAATAACAAGTACCATAGTTAAAAGTTCGAAAATGTGAATAAATATTTCGAGAATTGCTGTTAAATTACCGTAGTGTTGCTCCAAGTATGTAGAGGTCATAGGTCAATACTAGAATCTAGAATGTACTTTGTGCCAGCGATAATGATTTTAAAACATCCAAAAACATGAAATACCCGCCAATTCGGCTTAACTTGAAATGATCCATGCAGCTAAGTGGTTACGTGACCGACAAATGTTTAAAGTAAAGCATGATCGGGCGTGGTTAGTACTTGCATGGGAGACTCCCCGAGTAAACGAGCAGTTTAATTTATTTTTTTGTTTCATCACACACATAGTAAAGATATAAGGCCACGTTACTTCATTCTTTTTTTACAGTGATGGCAATCATTTATAGTGGAAAATCGTGGTTTTTTTGTAACTATTATAATTAAGGAAAAGTTTTCAAATTGCTTCTAATTTTCAAGAACAAGTTGTAGATGCTATCGGCACATAGTGGGTTTTAAGCCGTTAACACACCGGGCAAAGTTGTTCAAAGTGATGGCAAAGTTGTGCAAAGTTATGGAAACTTTGGTAGATATATCGGTATACATGACCTAAGTTGTTGGCATATAGAAACGTGCAGCTGTAAAGTCAACACATTTAATCAATGCCAATTGAAAGCAACCTATATATGTTCACATAAACTGACTGTAAAATGTTAGAAAACAGCGTGCAATGTTGGAAAAAGCGAAGGAAATGTTGGCGGAGTTGTTTGTTTATTTAACCTAAGTCATTGTAACGACACCACCGCAGTTAAATTTAGAAAACATTAAGTAAATGCAACAGGAATGCCTCATATATAAACAAATTATCACAACAGCCAACCAAAGTATCGACAACAAACTGCTTACAAAGTTGTGAAAATTGATTGCGAAGTTGGTTGTTTCAAGCGGGATTGTTACCTGAGATATCATAATAACAAGTACCATAGTTAAAAGTTCGAAAATGTGAATAAATATTTCGAGAATTGCTGTTAAATTACCGTAGTGTTGCTCCAAGTATGTAGAGGTCATAGGTCAATACTAGAATCTAGAATGTACTTTGTGCCAGCGATAATGATTTTAAAACATCCAAAAACATGAAATACCCGCCAATTCGGCTTAACTTGAAATGATCCATGCAGCTAAGTGGTTACGTGACCGACAAATGTTTAAAGTAAAGCATGATCGGGCGTGGTTAGTACTTGCATGGGAGACTCCCTGAGTAAACGAGCAGTTTAATTTATTTTTTTGTTTCATCACACACATAGTAAAGATATAAGGCCACGTTACTTCATTCTTTTTTTACAGTGATGGCAATCATTTATAGTGGAAAATCGTGGTTTTTTTGTAACTATTATAATTAAGGAAAAGTTTTCAAATTGCTTCTAATTTTCAAGAACAAGTTGTAGATGCTATCGGCACATAGTGGGTTTTAAGCCGTTAACACACCGGGCAAAGTTGTTCAAAGTGATGGCAAAGTTGTGCAAAGTTATGGAAACTTTGGTAGATATATCGGTATACATGACCTAAGTTGTTGGCATATAGAAACGTGCAGCTGTAAAGTCAACCATTTAATCAATGCCAATTGAAAGCAACCTATATATGTTCACATAAACTGACTGTAAAATGTTAGAAAACAGCGTGCAATGTTGGAAAAAGCGAAGGAAATGTTGGCGGAGTTGTTTGTTTATTTAACCTAAGTCATTGTAACGACACCCCCGCAGTTAAATTTAGAAAACATTAAGTAAATGCAACAGGAATGCCTCATATATAAACAAATTATCACAACAGCCAACCAAAGTATCGACAACAAACTGCTTACAAAGTTGTGAAAATTGATTGCGAAGTTGGTTGTTTCAAGCTGGATTGTTACCTGAGATATCATAATAACAAGTACCATAGTTAAAAGTTCGAAAATGTGAATAAATATTTCGAGAATTGCTGTTAAATTACCGTAGTGTTGCCCCAAGTATGTAGAGGTCATAGGTCAATACTAGAATCTAGAATGTACTTTGTGCCAGCGATAACGATTTTAAAACATCCAAAAACATGAAATACCCGCCAATTCGGCTTAACTTGAAATGATCCATGCAGCTAAGTGGTTACGTGACCGACAAATGTTTAAAGTAAAGCATGATCGGGCGTGGTTAGTACTTGCATGGGAGACTCCCTGAGTAAACGAGCAGTTTAATTTATTTTTTTGTTTCATCACACACATAGTAAAGCTATAAGGCCACGTTACTTCATTCTTTTTTTACAGTGATGGCAATCATTTATAGTGGAAAATCGTGTTTTTTTTGTAACTATTATAATTAAGGAAAAGTTTTCAAATTGCTTCTAATTTTCAAGAACAAGTTGTAGATGCTATCGGCACATAGTGGGTTTTAAGCCGTTAACACACCGGGCAAAGTTGTTCAAAGTGATGGCAAAGTTGTGCAAAGTTATGGAAACTTTGGTAGATATATCGGTATACATGACCTAAGTTGTTGGCATATAGAAACGTGCAGCTGTAAAGTCAACACATTTAATCAATGCCAATTGAAAGCAACCTATATATGTTCACATAAACTGACTGTAAAATGTTAGAAAACAGCGTGCAATGTTGGAAAAAGCGAAGGAAATGTTGGCGGAGTTGTTTGTTTATTTAACCTAAGTCATTGTAACGACACCCCCGCAGTTAAATTTAGAAAACATTAAGTAAATGCAACAGGAATGCCTCATATATAAACAAATTATCACAACAGCCAACCAAAGTATCGACAACAAACTGCTTACAAAGTTGTGAAAATTGATTGCGAAGTTGGTTGTTTCATGCGGGATTGTTACCTGAGATATCATAATAACAAGTACCATAGTTAAAAGTTCGAAAATGTGAATAAATATTTCGAGAATTGCTGTTAAATTACCGTAGTGTTGCTCCAAGTATGTAGAGGTCATAGGTCAATACTAGAATCTAGAATGTACTTTGTGCCAGCGATAACGATTTTAAAACATCCAAAAACATGAAATACCCGCCAATTCAGCTTAACTTGAAATGATCCATGCAGCTAAGTGGTTACGTGACCGACAAATGTTGAAAGTAAAGCACGATCGGGCGTGGTTAGTACTTGCATGGGAGACTCCCTGAGTAAACGAGCAGTTTAATTTATTTTTTTGTTTCATCACACACATAGTAAAGATATAAGGCCACGTTACTTCATTCTTTTTTTACAGTGATGGCAATCATTTATAGTGGAACATCGTGGTTTCTTTGTAACTATTATAATTAAGGAAAAGTTTTCAAATTGCTTCTAATTTTCAAGAACAAGTTGTAGATGATATCGGCACATAGTGGGTTTTAAGCCGTTAACACACCGGGCAAAGTTGTTCAAAGTGATGGCAAAGTTGTGCAAAGTTATGGAAACTTTGGTAGATATATCGGTATACATGACCTAAGTTGTTGGCATATAGAAACGTGCAGCTGTAAAGTCAACACATTTAATAAATGCCAATTGAAAGCAACCTATATATGTTCACATAAACTGACTGTAAAATGTTAGAAAACAGCGTGCAATGTTGGAAAAAGCGAAGGAAATGTTGGCGGAGTTGTTTGTTTATTTAACCTAAGTCATTGTAACGACACCCCCGCAGTTAAATTTAGAAAACATTAAGTAAATGCAACAGGAATGCCTCATATATAAACAAATTATCACAACAGCCAACCAAAGTATCGACAACAAACTGCTTACAAAGTTGTGAAAATTGATTGCGAAGTTGGTTGTTTCAAGCGGGATTGTTACCTGAGATATCATAATAACAAGTACCATAGTTAAAAGTTCGAAAATGTGAATAAATATTTCGAGAATTGCTGTTAAATTACCGTAGTGTTGCTCCAAGTATGTAGAGGTCATAGGTCAATACTAGAATCTAGAATGTACTTTGTGCCAGCGATAACGATTTTAAAACATCCAAAAACATGAAATACCCGCCAATTCGGCTTAACTTGAAATGATCCATGCAGCTAAGTGGTTACGTGACCGACAAATGTTTAAAGTAAAGCATGATCGGCCGTGGTTAGTACTTGCATGGGAGACTCCCTGAGCAAACGAGCAGTTTAATTTATTTTTTTGTTTCATCACACACATAGTAAAGATATAAGGCCACGTTACTTCATTCTTTTTTTACAGTGATGGCAATCATTTATAGTGGAAAATCGTGGTTTTTTTTGTAACTATTATAATTAAGGAAAAGTTTTCAAATTGCTTCTAATTTTCAAGAACAAGTTGTAGATGCTATCGGCACATAGTGAGTTTTAAGCCGTTAACACACCGGGCAAAGTTGTTCAAAGTGATGGCAAAGTTTTGCAAAGTTATGGAAACTTTGGTAGATATATCGGTATACATGACCTAAGTTGTTGGCATATAGAAACGTGCAGCTGTAAAGTCAACACATTTAATAAATGCCAATTGAAAGCAACCTATAGATGTTCACAAAAACTGACTGTAAAATGTTAGAAAACAGCGTGCAATGTTGGAAAAAGCGAAGGAAATGTTGGCGGAGTTGTTTGTTTATTTAACCTAAGTCATTGTAACGACACCCCCGCAGTTAAATTTAGAAAACATTAAGTAAATGCAACAGGAATGCCTCATATATAAACAAATTATCACAACAGCCAACCAAAGTATCGACAACAAACTGCTTACAAAGTTGTGAAAATTGATTGCGAAGTTGGTTGTTTCAAGCGGGATTGTTACCTGAGATATCATAATAACAAGTACCATAGTTAAAAGTTCGAAAATGTGAATAAATATTTCGAGAATTGCTGTTAAATTACCGTAGTGTTGCCCCAAGTATGTAGAGGTCATAGGTCAATACTAGAATCTAGAATGTACTTTGTGCCAGCGATAACGATTTTAAAACATCCAAAAACATGAAATACCCGCCAATTCGGCTTAACTTGAAATGATCCATGCAGCTAAGTGGATACGTGACCGACAAATGTTTAAAGTAAAGCATGATCGGGCGTGGTTAGTACTTGCATGGGAGACTCCCTGAGTAAACGAGTAGTTTAATTTATTTTTTTGTTTCATCACACACATAGTAAAGATATAAGGCCACGTTACTTCATTCTTTTTTTACAGTGATGGCAATCATTTATAGTGGAACATCGTGGTTTTTTTGTAACTATTATAATTAAGGAAAAGTTTTCAAATTGCTTCTAATTTTCAAGAACAAGTTGTAGATGCTATCGGCACATAGTGGGTTTTAAGCCGTTAACACACCGGGCAAAGTTGTTCAAAGTGATGGCAAAGTTGTGCAAAGTTATGGAAACTTTGGTAGATATATCGGTATACATGACCTAAGTTGTTGGCATATAGAAACGTGCAGCTGTAAAGTCAACACATTTAATAAATGCCAATTGAAAGCAACCTATATATGTTCACATAAACTGACTGTAAAATGTTAGAAAACAGCTTGCAATGTTGGAAAAAGCGAAGGAAATGTTGGCGGAGTTGTTTGTTTATTTAACCTAAGTCATTGTAACGACACCCCCGCAGTTAAATTTAGAAAACATTAAGTAAATGCAACAGGAATGCCTCATATATAAACAAATTATCACAACAGCCAACCAAAGTATCGACAACAAACTGCTTACAAAGTTGTGAAAATTGATTGCGAAGTTGGTTGTTTCAAGCGGGATTGTTACCTGAGATATCATAATAACAAGTACCATAGTTAAAAGTTCGAAAATGTGAATAAATATTTCGAGAATTGCTGTTAAATTACCGTAGTGTTGCTCCAAGTATGTAGAGGTCATAGGTCAATACTAGAATCTAGAATGTACTTTGTGCCAGCGATAACGATTTTAAAACATCCAAAAACATGAAATACCCGCCAATTCGGCTTAACTTGAAATGATCCATGCAGCTAAGTGGTTACGTGACCGACAAATGTTTAAAGTAAAGCATGATCGGCCGTGGTTAGTACTTGCATGGGAGACTCCCTGAGCAAACGAGCAGTTTAATTTATTTTTTTGTTTCATCACACACATAGTAAAGATATAAGGCCACGTTACTTCATTCTTTTTTTACAGTGATGGCAATCATTTATAGTGGAAAATCGTGGTTTTTTTTGTAACTATTATAATTAAGGAAAAGTTTTCAAATTGCTTCTAATTTTCAAGAACAAGTTGTAGATGCTATCGGCACATAGTGAGTTTTAAGCCGTTAACACACCGGGCAAAGTTGTTCAAAGTGATGGCAAAGTTTTGCAAAGTTATGGAAACTTTGGTAGATATATCGGTATACATGACCTAAGTTGTTGGCATATAGAAACGTGCAGCTGTAAAGTCAACACATTTAATAAATGCCAATTGAAAGCAACCTATAGATGTTCACAAAAACTGACTGTAAAATGTTAGAAAACAGCGTGCAATGTTGGAAAAAGCGAAGGAAATGTTGGCGGAGTTGTTTGTTTATTTAACCTAAGTCATTGTAACGACACCCCCGCAGTTAAATTTAGAAAACATTAAGTAAATGCAACAGGAATGCCTCATATATAAACAAATTATCACAACAGCCAACCAAAGTATCGACAACAATCTGCTTACAAAGTTGTGAAAATTGATTGCGAAGTTGGTTGTTTCAAGCGGGATTGTTACCTGAGATATCATAATAACAAGTACCATAGTTAAAAGTTCGAAAATGTGAATAAATATTTCGAGAATTGCTGTTAAATTACCGTAGTGTTGCCCCAAGTATGTAGAGGTCATAGGTCAATACTAGAATCTAGAATGTACTTTGTGCCAGCGATAACGATTTTAAAACATCCAAAAACATGAAATACCCGCCAATTCGGCTTAACTTGAAATGATCCATGCAGCTAAGTGGATACGTGACCGACAAATGTTTAAAGTAAAGCATGATCGGGCGTGGTTAGTACTTGCATGGGAGACTCCCTGAGTAAACGAGTAGTTTAATTTATTTTTTTGTTTCATCACACACATAGTAAAGATATAAGGCCACGTTACTTCATTCTTTTTTTACAGTGATGGCAATCATTTATAGTGGAACATCGTGGTTTTTTTGTAACTATTATAATTAAGGAAAAGTTTTCAAATTGCTTCTAATTTTCAAGAACAAGTTGTAGATGCTATCGGCACATAGTGGGTTTTAAGCCGTTAACACACCGGGCAAAGTTGTTCAAAGTGATGGCAAAGTTGTGCAAAGTTATGGAAACTTTGGTAGATATATCGGTATACATGACCTAAGTTGTTGGCATATAGAAACGTGCAGCTGTAAAGTCAACACATTTAATAAATGCCAATTGAAAGCAACCTATAGATGTTCACAAAAACTGACTGTAAAATGTTAGAAAACAGCGTGCAATGTTGGAAAAAGCGAAGGAAATGTTGGCGGAGTTGTTTGTTTATTTAACCTAAGTCATTGTAACGACACCCCCGCAGTTAAATTTAGAAAACATTAAGTAAATGCAACAGGAATGCCTCATATATAAACAAATTATCACAACAGCCAACCAAAGTATCGACAACAAACTGCTTACAAAGTTGTGAAAATTGATTGCGAAGTTGGTTGTTTCAAGCGGGATTGTTACCTGAGATATCATAATAACAAGTACCATAGTTAAAAGTTCGAAAATGTGAATAAATATTTCGAGAATTGCTGTTAAATTACCGTAGTGTTGCCCCAAGTATGTAGAGGTCATAGGTCAATACTAGAATCTAGAATGTACTTTGTGCCAGCGATAACGATTTTAAAACATCCAAAAACATGAAATACCCGCCAATTCGGCTTAACTTGAAATGATCCATGCAGCTAAGTGGATACGTGACCGACAAATGTTTAAAGTAAAGCATGATCGGGCGTGGTTAGTACTTGCATGGGAGACTCCCTGAGTAAACGAGTAGTTTAATTTATTTTTTTGTTTCATCACACACATAGTAAAGATATAAGGCCACGTTACTTCATTCTTTTTTTACAGTGATGGCAATCATTTATAGTGGAACATCGTGGTTTTTTTGTAACTATTATAATTAAGGAAAAGTTTTCAAATTGCTTCTAATTTTCAAGAACAAGTTGTAGATGCTATCGGCACATAGTGGGTTTTAAGCCGTTAACACACCGGGCAAAGTTGTTCAAAGTGATGGCAAAGTTGTGCAAAGTTATGGAAACTTTGGTAGATATATCGGTATACATGACCTAAGTTGTTGGCATATAGAAACGTGCAGCTGTAAAGTCAACACATTTAATAAATGCCAATTGAAAGCAACCTATATATGTTCACATAAACTGACTGTAAAATGTTAGAAAACAGCTTGCAATGTTGGAAAAAGCGAAGGAAATGTTGGCGGAGTTGTTTGTTTATTTAACCTAAGTCATTGTAACGACACCCCCGCAGTTAAATTTAGAAAACATTAAGTAAATGCAACAGGAATGCCTCATATATAAACAAATTATCACAACAGCCAACCAAAGTATCGACAACAAACTGCTTACAAAGTTGTGAAAATTGATTGCGAAGTTGGTTGTTTCAAGCGGGATTGTTACCTGAGATATCATAATAACAAGTACCATAGTTAAAAGTTCGAAAATGTGAATAAATATTTCGAGAATTGCTGTTAAATTACCGTAGTGTTGCTCCAAGTATGTAGAGGTCATAGGTCAATACTAGAATCTAGAATGTACTTTGTGCCAGCGATAACGATTTTAAAACATCCAAAAACATGAAATACCCGCCAATTCGGCTTAACTTGAAATGATCCATGCAGCTAAGTGGTTACGTGACCGACAAATGTTTAAAGTAAAGCATGATCGGCCGTGGTTAGTACTTGCATGGGAGACTCCCTGAGCAAACGAGCAGTTTAATTTATTTTTTTGTTTCATCACACACATAGTAAAGATATAAGGCCACGTTACTTCATTCTTTTTTTACAGTGATGGCAATCATTTATAGTGGAAAATCGTGGTTTTTTTTGTAACTATTATAATTAAGGAAAAGTTTTCAAATTGCTTCTAATTTTCAAGAACAAGTTGTAGATGCTATCGGCACATAGTGAGTTTTAAGCCGTTAACACACCGGGCAAAGTTGTTCAAAGTGATGGCAAAGTTTTGCAAAGTTATGGAAACTTTGGTAGATATATCGGTATACATGACCTAAGTTGTTGGCATATAGAAACGTGCAGCTGTAAAGTCAACACATTTAATAAATGCCAATTGAAAGCAACCTATAGATGTTCACAAAAACTGACTGTAAAATGTTAGAAAACAGCGTGCAATGTTGGAAAAAGCGAAGGAAATGTTGGCGGAGTTGTTTGTTTATTTAACCTAAGTCATTGTAACGACACCCCCGCAGTTAAATTTAGAAAACATTAAGTAAATGCAACAGGAATGCCTCATATATAAACAAATTATCACAACAGCCAACCAAAGTATCGACAACAAACTGCTTACAAAGTTGTGAAAATTGATTGCGAAGTTGGTTGTTTCAAGCGGGATTGTTACCTGAGATATCATAATAACAAGTACCATAGTTAAAAGTTCGAAAATGTGAATAAATATTTCGAGAATTGCTGTTAAATTACCGTAGTGTTGCCCCAAGTATGTAGAGGTCATAGGTCAATACTAGAATCTAGAATGTACTTTGTGCCAGCGATAACGATTTTAAAACATCCAAAAACATGAAATACCCGCCAATTCGGCTTAACTTGAAATGATCCATGCAGCTAAGTGGATACGTGACCGACAAATGTTTAAAGTAAAGCATGATCGGGCGTGGTTAGCACTTGCATGGGAGACTCCCTGAGTAAACGAGTAGTTTAATTTATTTTTTTGTTTCATCACACACATAGTAAAGATATAAGGCCACGTTACTTCATTCTTTTTTTACAGTGATGGCAATCATTTATAGTGGAACATCGTGGTTTTTTTGTAACTATTATAATTAAGGAAAAGTTTTCAAATTGCTTCTAATTTTCAAGAACAAGTTGTAGATGCTATCGGCACATAGTGGGTTTTAAGCCGTTAACACACCGGGCAAAGTTGTTCAAAGTGATGGCAAAGTTGTGCAAAGTTATGGAAACTTTGGTAGATATATCGGTATACATGACCTAAGTTGTTGGCATATAGAAACGTGCAGCTGTAAAGTCAACACATTTAATAAATGCCAATTGAAAGCAACCTATATATGTTCACATAAACTGACTGTAAAATGTTAGAAAACAGCGTGCAATGTTGGAAAAAGCGAAGGAAATGTTGGCGGAGTTGTTTGTTTATTTAACCTAAGTCATTGTAACGACACCCCCGCAGTTAAATTTAGAAAACATTAAGTAAATGCAACAGGAATGCCTCATATATAAACAAATTATCACAACAGCCAACCAAAGTATCGACAACAAACTGCTTACAAAGTTGTGAAAATTGATTGCGAAGTTGGTTGTTTCAAGCGGGATTGTTACCTGAGATATCATAATAACAAGTATCATAGTTAAAAGTTCGAAAATGTGAATAAATATTTCGAGAATTGCTGTTAAATTACCGTAGTGTTGCTCCAAGTATGTAGAGGTCATAGGTCAATACTAGAATCTAGAATGTACTTTGTGCCAGCGATAACGATTTTAAAACATCCAAAAACATGAAATACCCGCCAATTCGGCTTAACTTGAAATGATCCATGCAGCTAAGTGGTTACGTGACCGACAAATGTTTAAAGTAAAGCATGATCGGCCGTGGTTAGTACTTGCATGGGAGACTCCCTGAGCAAACGAGCAGTTTAATTTATTTTTTTGTTTCATCACACACATAGTAAAGATATAAGGCCACGTTACTTCATTCTTTTTTTACAGTGATGGCAATCATTTATAGTGGAAAATCGTGGTTTTTTTTGTAACTATTATAATTAAGGAAAAGTTTTCAAATTGCTTCTAATTTTCAAGAACAAGTTGTAGATGCTATCGGCACATAGTGGGTTTTAAGCCGTTAACACACCGAGCAAAGTTGTTCAAAGTGATGGCAAAGTTGTGCAAAGTTATGGAAACTTTGGTAGATATATCGGTATACATGACCTAAGTTGTTGGCATATAGAAACGTGCAGCTGTAAAGTCAACACATTTAATAAATGCCAATTGAAAGCAACCTATAGATGTTCACATAAACTGACTGTAAAATGTTAGAAAACAGCGTGCAATGTTGGAAAAAGCGAAGGAAATGTTGGCGGAGTTGTTTGTTTATTTAACCTAAGTCATTGTAACGACACCCCCGCAGTTAAATTTAGAAAACATTAAGTAAATGCAACAGGAATGCCTCATATATAAACAAATTATCACAACAGCCAACCAAAGTATCGACTACAAACTGCTTACAAAGTTGTGAAAATTGATTGCGAAGTTGGTTGTTTCATGCGGGATTGTTACCTGAGTTATCATAATAACAAGTACCATAGTTAAAAGTTCGAAAATGTGAATAAATATTTCGAGAATTGCTGTTAAATTACCGTAGTGTTGCTCCAAGTATGTAGAGGTCATAGGTCAATACTAGAATCTAGAATGTACTTTGTGCCAGCGATAACGATTTTAAAACATCCAAAAACATGAAATACCCGCCAATTCGGCTTAACTTGAAATGATCCATGCAGCTAAGTGGTTACGTGACCGACAAATGTTTAAAGTAAAGCATGATCGGCCGTGGTTAGTACTTGCATGGGAGACTCCCTGAGCAAACGAGCAGTTTAATTTATTTTTTTGTTTCATCACACACATAGTAAAGATATAAGGCCACGTTACTTCATTCTTTTTTTACAGTGATGGCAATCATTTATAGTGGAAAATCGTGGTTTTTTTTGTAACTATTATAATTAAGGAAAAGTTTTCAAATTGCTTCTAATTTTCAAGAACAAGTTGTAGATGCTATCGGCACATAGTGGGTTTTAAGCCGTTAACACACCGAGCAAAGTTGTTCAAAGTGATGGCAAAGTTGTGCAAAGTTATGGAAACTTTGGTAGATATATCGGTATACATGACCTAAGTTGTTGGCATATAGAAACGTGCAGCTGTAAAGTCAACACATTTAATAAATGCCAATTGAAAGCAACCTATAGATGTTCACATAAACTGACTGTAAAATGTTAGAAAACAGCGTGCAATGTTGGAAAAAGCGAAGGAAATGTTGGCGGAGTTGTTTGTTTATTTAACCTAAGTCATTGTAACGACACCCCCGCAGTTAAATTTAGAAAACATTAAGTAAATGCAACAGGAATGCCTCATATATAAACAAATTATCACAACAGCCAACCAAAGTATCGACAACAAACTGCTTACAAAGTTGTGAAAATTGATTGCGAAGTTGGTTGTTTCAAGCGGGATTGTTACCTGAGATATCATAATAACAAGTACCATAGTTAAAAGTTCGAAAATGTGAATAAATATTTCGAGAATTGCTGTTAAATTACCGTAGTGTTGCCCCAAGTATGTAGAGGTCATAGGTCAATACTAGAATCTAGAATGTACTTTGTGCCAGCGATAACGATTTTAAAACATCCAAAAACATGAAATACCCGCCAATTCGGCTTAACTTGAAATGATCCATGCAGCTAAGTGGATACGTGACCGACAAATGTTTAAAGTAAAGCATGATCGGGCGTGGTTAGTACTTGCATGGGAGACTCCCTGAGTAAACGAGTAGTTTAATTTATTTTTTTGTTTCATCACACACATAGTAAAGATATAAGGCCACGTTACTTCATTCTTTTTTTACAGTGATGGCAATCATTTATAGTGGAACATCGTGGTTTTTTTGTAACTATTATAATTAAGGAAAAGTTTTCAAATTGCTTCTAATTTTCAAGAACAAGTTGTAGATGCTATCGGCACATAGTGGGTTTTAAGCCGTTAACACACCGGGCAAAGTTGTTCAAAGTGATGGCAAAGTTGTGCAAAGTTATGGAAACTTTGGTAGATATATCGGTATACATGACCTAAGTTGTTGGCATATAGAAACGTGCAGCTGTAAAGTCAACACATTTAATAAATGCCAATTGAAAGCAACCTATATATGTTCACATAAACTGACTGTAAAATGTTAGAAAACAGCGTGCAATGTTGGAAAAAGCGAAGGAAATGTTGGCGGAGTTGTTTGTTTATTTAACCTAAGTCATTGTAACGACACCCCCGCAGTTAAATTTAGAAAACATTAAGTAAATGCAACAGGAATGCCTCATATATAAACAAATTATCACAACAGCCAACCAAAGTATCGACAACAAACTGCTTACAAAGTTGTGAAAATTGATTGCGAAGTTGGTTGTTTCAAGCGGGATTGTTACCTGAGATATCATAATAACAAGTATCATAGTTAAAAGTTCGAAAATGTGAATAAATATTTCGAGAATTGCTGTTAAATTACCGTAGTGTTGCTCCAAGTATGTAGAGGTCATAGGTCAATACTAGAATCTAGAATGTACTTTGTGCCAGCGATAACGATTTTAAAACATCCAAAAACATGAAATACCCGCCAATTCGGCTTAACTTGAAATGATCCATGCAGCTAAGTGGTTACGTGACCGACAAATGTTTAAAGTAAAGCATGATCGGCCGTGGTTAGTACTTGCATGGGAGACTCCCTGAGCAAACGAGCAGTTTAATTTATTTTTTTGTTTCATCACACACATAGTAAAGATATAAGGCCACGTTACTTCATTCTTTTTTTACAGTGATGGCAATCATTTATAGTGGAAAATCGTGGTTTTTTTTGTAACTATTATAATTAAGGAAAAGTTTTCAAATTGCTTCTAATTTTCAAGAACAAGTTGTAGATGCTATCGGCACATAGTGGGTTTTAAGCCGTTAACACACCGAGCAAAGTTGTTCAAAGTGATGGCAAAGTTGTGCAAAGTTATGGAAACTTTGGTAGATATATCGGTATACATGACCTAAGTTGTTGGCATATAGAAACGTGCAGCTGTAAAGTCAACACATTTAATAAATGCCAATTGAAAGCAACCTATAGATGTTCACATAAACTGACTGTAAAATGTTAGAAAACAGCGTGCAATGTTGGAAAAAGCGAAGGAAATGTTGGCGGAGTTGTTTGTTTATTTAACCTAAGTCATTGTAACGACACCCCCGCAGTTAAATTTAGAAAACATTAAGTAAATGCAACAGGAATGCCTCATATATAAACAAATTATCACAACAGCCAACCAAAGTATCGACTACAAACTGCTTACAAAGTTGTGAAAATTGATTGCGAAGTTGGTTGTTTCATGCGGGATTGTTACCTGAGTTATCATAATAACAAGTACCATAGTTAAAAGTTCGAAAATGTGAATAAATATTTCGAGAATTGCTGTTAAATTACCGTAGTGTTGCTCCAAGTATGTAGAGGTCATAGGTCAATACTAGAATCTAGAATGTACTTTGTGCCAGCGATAACGATTTTAAAACATCCAAAAACATGAAATACCCGCCAATTCGGCTTAACTTGAAATGATCCATGCAGCTAAGTGGTTACGTGACCGACAAATGTTTAAAGTAAAGCATGATCGGCCGTGGTTAGTACTTGCATGGGAGACTCCCTGAGCAAACGAGCAGTTTAATTTATTTTTTTGTTTCATCACACACATAGTAAAGATATAAGGCCACGTTACTTCATTCTTTTTTTACAGTGATGGCAATCATTTATAGTGGAAAATCGTGGTTTTTTTTGTAACTATTATAATTAAGGAAAAGTTTTCAAATTGCTTCTAATTTTCAAGAACAAGTTGTAGATGCTATCGGCACATAGTGGGTTTTAAGCCGTTAACACACCGAGCAAAGTTGTTCAAAGTGATGGCAAAGTTGTGCAAAGTTATGGAAACTTTGGTAGATATATCGGTATACATGACCTAAGTTGTTGGCATATAGAAACGTGCAGCTGTAAAGTCAACACATTTAATAAATGCCAATTGAAAGCAACCTATAGATGTTCACATAAACTGACTGTAAAATGTTAGAAAACAGCGTGCAATGTTGGAAAAAGCGAAGGAAATGTTGGCGGAGTTGTTTGTTTATTTAACCTAAGTCATTGTAACGACACCCCCGCAGTTAAATTTAGAAAACATTAAGTAAATGCAACAGGAATGCCTCATATATAAACAAATTATCACAACAGCCAACCAAAGTATCGACTACAAACTGCTTACAAAGTTGTGAAAATTGATTGCGAAGTTGGTTGTTTCATGCGGGATTGTTACCTGAGTTATCATAATAACAAGTACCATAGTTAAAAGTTCGAAAATGTGAATAAATATTTCGAGAATTGCTGTTAAATTACCGTAGTGTTGCTCCAAGTATGTAGAGGTCATAGGTCAATACTAGAATCTAGAATGTACTTTGTGCCAGCGATAACGATTTTAAAACATCCAAAAACATGAAATACCCGCCAATTCGGCTTAACTTGAAATGATCCATGCAGCTAAGTGGTTACGTGACCGACAAATGTTTAAAGTAAAGCATGATCGGGCGTGGTTAGTACTTGCATGGGAGACTCCCTGAGTAAACGAGCAGTTTAATTTATTTTTTTGTTTCATCACACACATAGTAAAGATATAAGGCCACGTTACTTCATTCTTTTTTTACAGTGATGGCAATCATTTATAGTGGAAAATCGTGGTTTTTTTGTAACTATTATAATTAAGGAAAAGTTTTCAAATTGCTTCTAATTTTCAAGAACAAGTTGTAGATGCTATCGGCACATAGTGGGTTTTAAGCCGTTAACACACCGGGCAAAGTTGTTCAAAGTGATGGCAAAGTTGTGCAAAGTTATGGAAACTTTGGTAGATATATCGGTATACATGACCTAAGTTGTTGGCATATAGAAACGTGCAGCTGTAAAGTCAACACATTTAATAAATGCCAATTGAAAGCAACCAATATATGTTCACATAAACTGACTGTAAAATGTTAGAAAACAGCGTGCAATGTTGGAAAAAGCGAAGGAAATGTTGGCGGAGTTGTTTGTTTATTTAACCTAAGTCATTGTAACGACACCCCCGCAGTTAAATTTAGAAAACATTAAGTAAATGCAACAGGAATGCCTCATATATAAACAAATTATCACAACAGCCAACCAAAGTATCGACAACAAACTGCTTACAAAGTTGTGAAAATTGATTGCGAAGTTGGTTGTTTCAAGCGGGATTGTTACCTGATATATCATAATAACAAGTACCATAGTTAAAAGTTCGAAAATGTGAATAAATATTTCGAGAATTGCTGTTAAATTACCGTAGTGTTGCTCCAAGTATGTAGAGGTCATAGGTCAATACTAGAATCTAGAATGTACTTTGTGCCAGCGATAACGATTTTAAAACATCCAAAAACATGAAATACCCGCCAATTCGGCTTAACTTGAAATGATCCATGCAGCTAAGTGGTTACGTGACCGACAAATGTTTAAAGTAAAGCATGATCGGGCGTGGTTAGTACTTGCATGGGAGACTCCCTGAGTAAACGAGCAGTTTAATTTATTTTTTTGTTTCATCACACACATAGTAAAGATATAAGGCCACGTTACTTCATTCTTTTTTTACAGTGATGGCAATCATTTATAGTGGAAAATCGTGGTTTTTTGTAACTGTTATAATTAAGGAAAAGTTTTCAAATTGCTTCTAATTTTCAAGAACAAGTTGTAGATGCTATCGGCACATAGTGGGTTTTAAGCCGTTAACACACCGGGCAAAGTTGTTCAAAGTGATGGCAAAGTTGTGCAAAGTTATGGAAACTTTGGTAGATATATCGGTATACATGACCTAAGTTGTTGGCATATAGAAACGTGCAGCTGTAAAGTCAACACATTTAATAAATGCCAATTGAAAGCAACCTATAGATGTTCACATAAACTGACTGTAAAATGTTAGAAAACAGCGTGCAATGTTGGAAAAAGCGAAGGAAATGTTGGCGGAGTTGTTTGTTTATTTAACCTAAGTCATTGTAACGACACCCCCGCAGTTAAATTTAGAAAACATTAAGTAAATGCAACAGGAATGCCTCATATATAAACAAATTATCACAACAGCCAACCAAAGTATCGACTACAAACTGCTTACAAAGTTGTGAAAATTGATTGCGAAGTTGGTTGTTTCATGCGGGATTGTTACCTGAGTTATCATAATAACAAGTACCATAGTTAAAAGTTCGAAAATGTGAATAAATATTTCGAGAATTGCTGTTAAATTACCGTAGTGTTGCTCCAAGTATGTAGAGGTCATAGGTCAATACTAGAATCTAGAATGTACTTTGTGCCAGCGATAACGATTTTAAAACATCCAAAAACATGAAATACCCGCCAATTCGGCTTAACTTGAAATGATCCATGCAGCTAAGTGGTTACGTGACCGACAAATGTTTAAAGTAAAGCATGATCGGCCGTGGTTAGTACTTGCATGGGAGACTCCCTGAGCAAACGAGCAGTTTAATTTATTTTTTTGTTTCATCACACACATAGTAAAGATATAAGGCCACGTTACTTCATTCTTTTTTTACAGTGATGGCAATCATTTATAGTGGAAAATCATGGTTTTTTTTGTAACTATTATAATTAAGGAAAAGTTTTCAAATTGCTTCTAATTTTCAAGAACAAGTTGTAGATGCTATCGGCACATAGTGGGTTTTAAGCCGTTAACACACCGAGCAAAGTTGTTCAAAGTGATGGCAAAGTTGTGCAAAGTTATGGAAACTTTGGTAGATATATCGGTATACATGACCTAAGTTGTTGGCATATAGAAACGTGCAGCTGTAAAGTCAACACATTTAATAAATGCCAATTGAAAGCAACCTATAGATGTTCACATAAACTGACTGTAAAATGTTAGAAAACAGCGTGCAATGTTGGAAAAAGCGAAGGAAATGTTGGCGGAGTTGTTTGTTTATTTAACCTAAGTCATTGTAACGACACCCCCGCAGTTAAATTTAGAAAACATTAAGTAAATGCAACAGGAATGCCTCATATATAAACAAATTATCACAACAGCCAACCAAAGTATCGACTACAAACTGCTTACAAAGTTGTGAAAATTGATTGCGAAGTTGGTTGTTTCATGCGGGATTGTTACCTGAGTTATCATAATAACAAGTACCATAGTTAAAAGTTCGAAAATGTGAATAAATATTTCGAGAATTGCTGTTAAATTACCGTAGTGTTGCTCCAAGTATGTAGAGGTCATAGGTCAATACTAGAATCTAGAATGTACTTTGTGCCAGCGATAACGATTTTAAAACATCCAAAAACATGAAATACCCGCCAATTCGGCTTAACTTGAAATGATCCATGCAGCTAAGTGGTTACGTGACCGACAAATGTTTAAAGTAAAGCATGATCGGGCGTGGTTAGTACTTGCATGGGAGACTCCCTGAGTAAACGAGCAGTTTAATTTATTTTTTTGTTTCATCACACACATAGTAAAGATATAAGGCCACGTTACTTCATTCTTTTTTTACAGTGATGGCAATCATTTATAGTGGAAAATCGTGGTTTTTTTGTAACTATTATAATTAAGGAAAAGTTTTCAAATTGCTTCTAATTTTCAAGAACAAGTTGTAGATGCTATCGGCACATAGTGGGTTTTAAGCCGTTAACACACCGGGCAAAGTTGTTCAAAGTGATGGCAAAGTTGTGCAAAGTTATGGAAACTTTGGTAGATATATCGGTATACATGACCTAAGTTGTTGGCATATAGAAACGTGCAGCTGTAAAGTCAACACATTTAATAAATGCCAATTGAAAGCAACCAATATATGTTCACATAAACTGACTGTAAAATGTTAGAAAACAGCGTGCAATGTTGGAAAAAGCGAAGGAAATGTTGGCGGAGTTGTTTGTTTATTTAACCTAAGTCATTGTAACGACACCCCCGCAGTTAAATTTAGAAAACATTAAGTAAATGCAACAGGAATGCCTCATATATAAACAAATTATCACAACAGCCAACCAAAGTATCGACAACAAACTGCTTACAAAGTTGAGAAAATTGATTGCGAAGTTGGTTGTTTCAAGCGGGATTGTTACCTGATATATCATAATAACAAGTACCATAGTTAAAAGTTCGAAAATGTGAATAAATATTTCGAGAATTGCTGTTAAATTACCGTAGTGTTGCTCCAAGTATGTAGAGGTCATAGGTCAATACTAGAATCTAGAATGTACTTTGTGCCAGCGATAACGATTTTAAAACATCCAAAAACATGAAATACCCGCCAATTCGGCTTAACTTGAAATGATCCATGCAGCTAAGTGGTTACGTGACCGACAAATGTTTAAAGTAAAGCATGATCGGGCGTGGTTAGTACTTGCATGGGAGACTCCCTGAGTAAACGAGCAGTTTAATTTATTTTTTTGTTTCATCACACACATAGTAAAGATATAAGGCCACGTTACTTCATTCTTTTTTTACAGTGATGGCAATCATTTATAGTGGAAAATCGTGGTTTTTTTGTAACTATTATAATTAAGGAAAAGTTTTCAAATTGCTTCTAATTTTCAAGAACAAGTTGTAGATGCTATCGGCACATAGTGGGTTTTAAGCCGTTAACACACCGGGCAAAGTTGTTCAAAGTGATGGCAAAGTTGTGCAAAGTTATGGAAACTTTGGTAGATATATCGGTATACATGACCTAAGTTGTTGGCATATAGAAACGTGCAGCTGTAAAGTCAACACATTTAATAAATGCCAATTGAAAGCAACCAATATATGTTCACATAAACTGACTGTAAAATGTTAGAAAACAGCGTGCAATGTTGGAAAAAGCGAAGGAAATGTTGGCGGAGTTGTTTGTTTATTTAACCTAAGTCATTGTAACGACACCCCCGCAGTTAAATTTAGAAAACATTAAGTAAATGCAACAGGAATGCCTCATATATAAACAAATTATCACAACAGCCAACCAAAGTATCGACTACAAACTGCTTACAAAGTTGTGAAAATTGATTGCGAAGTTGGTTGTTTCATGCGGGATTGTTACCTGAGTTATCATAATAACAAGTACCATAGTTAAAAGTTCGAAAATGTGAATAAATATTTCGAGAATTGCTGTTAAATTACCGTAGTGTTGCTCCAAGTATGTAGAGGTCATAGGTCAATAGTAGAATCTAGAATGTACTTTGTGCCAGCGATAACGATTTTAAAACATCCAAAAACATGAAATACCCGCCAATTCGGCTTAACTTGAAATGATCCATGCAGCTAAGTGGTTACGTGACCGACAAATGTTTAAAGTAAAGCATGATCGGCCGTGGTTAGTACTTGCATGGGAGACTCCCTGAGCAAACGAGCAGTTTAATTTATTTTTTTGTTTCATCACACACATAGTAAAGATATAAGGCCACGTTACTTCATTCTTTTTTTACAGTGATGGCAATCATTTATAGTGGAAAATCGTGGTTTTTTTTGTAACTATTATAATTAAGGAAAAGTTTTCAAATTGCTTCTAATTTTCAAGAACAAGTTGTAGATGCTATCGGCACATAGTGGGTTTTAAGCCGTTAACACACCGAGCAAAGTTGTTCAAAGTGATGGCAAAGTTGTGCAAAGTTATGGAAACTTTGGTAGATATATCGGTATACATGACCTAAGTTGTTGGCATATAGAAACGTGCAGCTGTAAAGTCAACACATTTAATAAATGCCAATTGAAAGCAACCTATAGATGTTCACATAAACTGACTGTAAAATGTTAGAAAACAGCGTGCAATGTTGGAAAAAGCGAAGGAAATGTTGGCGGAGTTGTTTGTTTATTTAACCTAAGTCATTGTAACGACACCCCCGCAGTTAAATTTAGAAAACATTAAGTAAATGCAACAGGAATGCCTCATATATAAACAAATTATCACAACAGCCAACCAAAGTATCGACTACAAACTGCTTACAAAGTTGTGAAAATTGATTGCGAAGTTGGTTGTTTCATGCGGGATTGTTACCTGAGTTATCATAATAACAAGTACCATAGTTAAAAGTTCGAAAATGTGAATAAATATTTCGAGAATTGCTGTTAAATTACCGTAGTGTTGCTCCAAGTATGTAGAGGTCATAGGTCAATACTAGAATCTAGAATGTACTTTGTGCCAGCGATAACGATTTTAAAACATCCAAAAACATGAAATACCCGCCAATTCGGCTTAACTTGAAATGATCCATGCAGCTAAGTGGTTACGTGACCGACAAATGTTTAAAGTAAAGCATGATCGGGCGTGGTTAGTACTTGCATGGGAGACTCCCTGAGTAAACGAGCAGTTTAATTTATTTTTTTGTTTCATCACACACATAGTAAAGATATAAGGCCACGTTACTTCATTCTTTTTTTACAGTGATGGCAATCATTTATAGTGGAAAATCGTGGTTTTTTTGTAACTATTATAATTAAGGAAAAGTTTTCAAATTGCTTCTAATTTTCAAGAACAAGTTGTAGATGCTATCGGCACATAGTGGGTTTTAAGCCGTTAACACACCGGGCAAAGTTGTTCAAAGTGATGGCAAAGTTGTGCAAAGTTATGGAAACTTTGGTAGATATATCGGTATACATGACCTAAGTTGTTGGCATATAGAAACGTGCAGCTGTAAAGTCAACACATTTAATAAATGCCAATTGAAAGCAACCAATATATGTTCACATAAACTGACTGTAAAATGTTAGAAAACAGCGTGCAATGTTGGAAAAAGCGAAGGAAATGTTGGCGGAGTTGTTTGTTTATTTAACCTAAGTCATTGTAACGACACCCCCGCAGTTAAATTTAGAAAACATTAAGTAAATGCAACAGGAATGCCTCATATATAAACAAATTATCACAACAGCCAACCAAAGTATCGACAACAAACTGCTTACAAAGTTGAGAAAATTGATTGCGAAGTTGGTTGTTTCAAGCGGGATTGTTACCTGATATATCATAATAACAAGTACCATAGTTAAAAGTTCGAAAATGTGAATAAATATTTCGAGAATTGCTGTTAAATTACCGTAGTGTTGCTCCAAGTATGTAGAGGTCATAGGTCAATACTAGAATCTAGAATGTACTTTGTGCCAGCGATAACGATTTTAAAACATCCAAAAACATGAAATACCCGCCAATTCGGCTTAACTTGAAATGATCCATGCAGCTAAGTGGTTACGTGACCGACAAATGTTTAAAGTAAAGCATGATCGGGCGTGGTTAGTACTTGCATGGGAGACTCCCTGAGTAAACGAGCAGTTTAATTTATTTTTTTGTTTCATCACACACATAGTAAAGATATAAGGCCACGTTACTTCATTCTTTTTTTACAGTGATGGCAATCATTTATAGTGGAAAATCGTGGTTTTTTTGTAACTATTATAATTAAGGAAAAGTTTTCAAATTGCTTCTAATTTTCAAGAACAAGTTGTAGATGCTATCGGCACATAGTGGGTTTTAAGCCGTTAACACACCGGGCAAAGTTGTTCAAAGTGATGGCAAAGTTGTGCAAAGTTATGGAAACTTTGGTAGATATATCGGTATACATGACCTAAGTTGTTGGCATATAGAAACGTGCAGCTGTAAAGTCAACACATTTAATAAATGCCAATTGAAAGCAACCAATATATGTTCACATAAACTGACTGTAAAATGTTAGAAAACAGCGTGCAATGTTGGAAAAAGCGAAGGAAATGTTGGCGGAGTTGTTTGTTTATTTAACCTAAGTCATTGTAACGACACCCCCGCAGTTAAATTTAGAAAACATTAAGTAAATGCAACAGGAATGCCTCATATATAAACAAATTATCACAACAGCCAACCAAAGTATCGACAACAAACTGCTTACAAAGTTGAGAAAATTGATTGCGAAGTTGGTTGTTTCAAGCGGGATTGTTACCTGATATATCATAATAACAAGTACCATAGTTAAAAGTTCGAAAATGTGAATAAATATTTCGAGAATTGCTGTTAAATTACCGTAGTGTTGCTCCAAGTATGTAGAGGTCATAGGTCAATACTAGAATCTAGAATGTACTTTGTGCCAGCGATAACGATTTTAAAACATCCAAAAACATGAAATACCCGCCAATTCGGCTTAACTTGAAATGATCCATGCAGCTAAGTGGTTACGTGACCGACAAATGTTTAAAGTAAAGCATGATCGGGCGTGGTTAGTACTTGCATGGGAGACTCCCTGAGTAAACGAGCAGTTTAATTTATTTTTTTGTTTCATCACACACATAGTAAAGATATAAGGCCACGTTACTTCATTCTTTTTTTACAGTGATGGCAATCATTTATAGTGGAAAATCGTGGTTTTTTTGTAACTATTATAATTAAGGAAAAGTTTTCAAATTGCTTCTAATTTTCAAGAACAAGTTGTAGATGCTATCGGCACATAGTGGGTTTTAAGCCGTTAACACACCGGGCAAAGTTGTTCAAAGTGATGGCAAAGTTGTGCAAAGTTATGGAAACTTTGGTAGATATATCGGTATACATGACCTAAGTTGTTGGCATATAGAAACGTGCAGCTGTAAAGTCAACACATTTAATAAATGCCAATTGAAAGCAACCAATATATGTTCACATAAACTGACTGTAAAATGTTAGAAAACAGCGTGCAATGTTGGAAAAAGCGAAGGAAATGTTGGCGGAGTTGTTTGTTTATTTAACCTAAGTCATTGTAACGACACCCCCGCAGTTAAATTTAGAAAACATTAAGTAAATGCAACAGGAATGCCTCATATATAAACAAATTATCACAACAGCCAACCAAAGTATCGACAACAAACTGCTTACAAAGTTGAGAAAATTGATTGCGAAGTTGGTTGTTTCAAGCGGGATTGTTACCTGATATATCATAATAACAAGTACCATAGTTAAAAGTTCGAAAATGTGAATAAATATTTCGAGAATTGCTGTTAAATTACCGTAGTGTTGCTCCAAGTATGTAGAGGTCATAGGTCAATACTAGAATCTAGAATGTACTTTGTGCCAGCGATAACGATTTTAAAACATCCAAAAACATGAAATACCCGCCAATTCGGCTTAACTTGAAATGATCCATGCAGCTAAGTGGTTACGTGACCGACAAATGTTTAAAGTAAAGCATGATCGGGCGTGGTTAGTACTTGCATGGGAGACTCCCTGAGTAAACGAGCAGTTTAATTTATTTTTTTGTTTCATCACACACATAGTAAAGATATAAGGCCACGTTACTTCATTCTTTTTTTACAGTGATGGCAATCATTTATAGTGGAAAATCGTGGTTTTTTGTAACTGTTATAATTAAGGAAAAGTTTTCAAATTGCTTCTAATTTTCAAGAACAAGTTGTAGATGCTATCGGCACATAGTGGGTTTTAAGCCGTTAACACACCGGGCAAAGTTGTTCAAAGTGATGGCAAAGTTGTGCAAAGTTATGGAAACTTTGGTAGATATATCGGTATACATGACCTAAGTTGTTGGCATATAGAAACGTGCAGCTGTAAAGTCAACACATTTAATAAATGCCAATTGAAAGCAACCTATAGATGTTCACATAAACTGACTGTAAAATGTTAGAAAACAGCGTGCAATGTTGGAAAAAGCGAAGGAAATGTTGGCGGAGTTGTTTGTTTATTTAACCTAAGTCATTGTAACGACACCACCGCAGTTAAATTTAGAAAACATTAAGTAAATGCAACAGGAATGCCTCATATATAAACAAATTATCACAACAGCCATCCAAAGTATCGACAACAAACTGCTTACAAAGTTGTGAAAATTGATTGCGAAGTTGGTTGTTTCAAGCGGGATTGTTACCTGAGATATCATAATAACAAGTACCATAGTTAAAAGTCCAAAAATGTGAATAAATATTTCGAGAATTGCTGTTAAATTACCGTAGTGTTGCTCCAAGTATGTAGAGGTCATAGGTCAATACTAGAATCTAGAATGTACTTTGTGCCAGCGATAACGATTTTAAAACATCCAAAAACATGAAATACCCGCCAATTCGGCTTAACTTGAAATGATCCATGCAGCTAAGTGGTTACGTGACCGACAAATGTTTAAAGTAAAGCATGATCGGGCGTGGTTAGTACTTGCATGGGAGACTCCCTGAGTAAACGAGCAGTTTAATTTATTTTTTTGTTTCATCACACACATAGTAAAGATATAAGGCCACGTTACTTCATTCTTTTTTTACAGTGATGGCAATCATTTATAGTGGAAAATCGTGGTTTTTTGTAACTGTTATAATTAAGGAAAAGTTTTCAAATTGCTTCTAATTTTCAAGAACAAGTTGTAGATGCTATCGGCACATAGTGGGTTTTAAGCCGTTAACACACCGGGCAAAGTTGTTCAAAGTGATGGCAAAGTTGTGCAAAGTTATGGAAACTTTGGTAGATATATCGGTATACATGACCTAAGTTGTTGGCATATAGAAACGTGCAGCTGTAAAGTCAACACATTTAATAAATGCCAATTGAAAGCAACCTATAGATGTTCACATAAACTGACTGTAAAATGTTAGAAAACAGCGTGCAATGTTGGAAAAAGCGAAGGAAATGTTGGCGGAGTTGTTTGTTTATTTAACCTAAGTCATTGTAACGACACCACCGCAGTTAAATTTAGAAAACATTAAGTAAATGCAACAGGAATGCCTCATATATAAACAAATTATCACAACAGCCATCCAAAGTATCGACAACAAACTGCTTACAAAGTTGTGAAAATTGATTGCGAAGTTGGTTGTTTCAAGCGGGATTGTTACCTGAGATATCATAATAACAAGTACCATAGTTAAAAGTTCAAAAATGTGAATAAATATTTCGAGAATTGCTGTTAAATTACCGTAGTGTTGCTCCAAGTATGTAGAGGTCATAGGTCAATACTAGAATCTAGAATGTACTTTGTGCCAGCGATAACGATTTTAAAACATCCAAAAACATGAAATACCCGCCAATTCGGCTTAACTTGAAATGATCCATGCAGCTAAGTGGTTACGTGACCGACAAATGTTTAAAGTAAAGCATGATCGGGCGTGGTTAGTACTTGCATGGGAGACTCCCTGAGTAAACGAGCAGTTTAATTTATTTTTTTGTTTCATCACACACATAGTAAAGATATAAGGCCACGTTACTTCATTCTTTTTTTACAGTGATGGCAATCATTTATAGTGGAAAATCGTGGTTTTTTTGTAACTATTATAATTAAGGAAAAGTTTTCAAATTGCTTCTAATTTTCAAGAACAAGTTGTAGATGCTATCGGCACATAGTGGGTTTTAAGCCGTTAACACACCGGGCAAAGTTGTTCAAAGTGATGGCAAAGTTGTGCAAAGTTATGGAAACTTTGGTAGATATATCGGTATACATGACCTAAGTTGTTGGCATATAGAAACGTGCAGCTGTAAAGTCAACACATTTAATAAATGCCAATTGAAAGCAACCAATATATGTTCACATAAACTGACTGTAAAATGTTAGAAAACAGCGTGCAATGTTGGAAAAAGCGAAGGAAATGTTGGCGGAGTTGTTTGTTTATTTAACCTAAGTCATTGTAACGACACCCCCGCAGTTAAATTTAGAAAACATTAAGTAAATGCAACAGGAATGCCTCATATATAAACAAATTATCACAACAGCCAACCAAAGTATCGACAACAAACTGCTTACAAAGTTGTGAAAATTGATTGCGAAGTTGGTTGTTTCAAGCGGGATTGTTACCTGATATATCATAATAACAAGTACCATAGTTAAAAGTTCGAAAATGTGAATAAATATTTCGAGAATTGCTGTTAAATTACCGTAGTGTTGCTCCAAGTATGTAGAGGTCATAGGTCAATACTAGAATCTAGAATGTACTTTGTGCCAGCGATAACGATTTTAAAACATCCAAAAACATGAAATACCCGCCAATTCGGCTTAACTTGAAATGATCCATGCAGCTAAGTGGTTACGTGACCGACAAATGTTTAAAGTAAAGCATGATCGGGCGTGGTTAGTACTTGCATGGGAGACTCCCTGAGTAAACGAGCAGTTTAATTTATTTTTTTGTTTCATCACACACATAGTAAAGATATAAGGCCACGTTACTTCATTCTTTTTTTACAGTGATGGCAATCATTTATAGTGGAAAATCGTGGTTTTTTGTAACTGTTATAATTAAGGAAAAGTTTTCAAATTGCTTCTAATTTTCAAGAACAAGTTGTAGATGCTATCGGCACATAGTGGGTTTTAAGCCGTTAACACACCGGGCAAAGTTGTTCAAAGTGATGGCAAAGTTGTGCAAAGTTATGGAAACTTTGGTAGATATATCGGTATACATGACCTAAGTTGTTGGCATATAGAAACGTGCAGCTGTAAAGTCAACACATTTAATAAATGCCAATTGAAAGCAACCTATAGATGTTCACATAAACTGACTGTAAAATGTTAGAAAACAGCGTGCAATGTTGGAAAAAGCGAAGGAAATGTTGGCGGAGTTGTTTGTTTATTTAACCTAAGTCATTGTAACGACACCCCCGCAGTTAAATTTAGAAAACATTAAGTAAATGCAACAGGAATGCCTCATATATAAACAAATTATCACAACAGCCAACCAAAGTATCGACAACAAACTGCTTACAAAGTTGTGAAAATTGATTGCGAAGTTGGTTGTTTCATGCGGGATTGTTACCTGAGTTATCATAATAACAAGTACCATAGTTAAAAGTTCGAAAATGTGAATAAATATTTCGAGAATTGCTGTTAAATTACCGTAGTGTTGCTCCAAGTATGTAGAGGTCATAGGTCAATACTAGAATCTAGAATGTACTTTGTGCCAGCGATAACGATTTTAAAACATCCAAAAACATGAAATACCCGCCAATTCGGCTTAACTTGAAATGATCCATGCAGCTAAGTGGTTACGTGACCGACAAATGTTTAAAGTAAAGCATGATCGGGCGTGGTTAGTACTTGCATGGGAGACTCCCTGAGTAAACGAGCAGTTTAATTTATTTTTTTGTTTCATCACACACATAGTAAAGATATAAGGCCACGTTACTTCATTCTTTTTTTACAGTGATGGCAATCATTTATAGTGGAAAATCGTGGTTTTTTTGTAACTGTTATAATTAAGGAAAAGTTTTCAAATTGCTTCTAATTTTCAAGAACAAGTTGTAGATGCTATCGGCACATAGTGGGTTTTAAGCCGTTAACACACCGGGCAAAGTTGTTCAAAGTGATGGCAAAGTTGTGCAAAGTTATGGAAACTTTGGTAGATATATCGGTATACATGACCTAAGTTGTTGGCATATAGAAACGTGCAGCTGTAAAGTCAACACATTTAATAAATGCCAATTGAAAGCAACCTATAGATGTTCACATAAACTGACTGTAAAATGTTAGAAAACAGCGTGCAATGTTGGAAAAAGCGAAGGAAATGTTGGCGGAGTTGTTTGTTTATTTAACCTAAGTCATTGTAACGACACCCCCGCAGTTAAATTTAGAAAACATTAAGTAAATGCAACAGGAATGCCTCATATATAAACAAATTATCACAACAGCCAACCAAAGTATCGACTACAAACTGCTTACAAAGTTGTGAAAATTGATTGCGAAGTTGGTTGTTTCATGCGGGATTGTTACCTGAGTTATCATAATAACAAGTACCATAGTTAAAAGTTCGAAAATGTGAATAAATATTTCGAGAATTGCTGTTAAATTACCGTAGTGTTGCTCCAAGTATGTAGAGGTCATAGGTCAATACTAGAATCTAGAATGTACTTTGTGCCAGCGATAACGATTTTAAAACATCCAAAAACATGAAATACCCGCCAATTCGGCTTAACTTGAATTGATCCATGCAGCTAAGTGGTTACGTGACCGACAAATGTTTAAAGTAAAGCATGATCGGGCGTGGTTAGTACTTGCATGGGAGACTCCCTGAGTAAACGAGCAGTTTAATTTATTTTTTTGTTTCATCACACACATAGTAAAGATATAAGGCCACGTTACTTAATTCTTTTTTTACAGTGATGGCAATCATTTATAGTGGAAAATCGTGTTTTTTTTGTAACTATTATAATTAAGGAAAAGTTTTCAAATTGCTTCTAATTTTCAAGAACAAGTTGTAGATGCTATCGGCACATAGTGGGTTTTAAGCCGTTAACACACCGAGCAAAGTTGTTCAAAGTGATGGCAAAGTTGTGCAAAGTTATGGAAACTTTGGTAGATATATCGGTATACATAACCTAAGTTGTTGGCATATAGAAACGTGCAGCTGTAAAGTCAACACATTTAATAAATGCCAATTGAAAGCAACCTATAGATGTTCACATAAACTGACTGTAAAATGTTAGAAAACAGCGTGCAATGTTGGAAAAAGCGAAGGAAATGTTGGCGGAGTTGTTTGTTTATTTAACCTAAGTCATTGTAACGACACCCCCGCAGTTAAATTTAGAAAACATTAAGTAAATGCAACAGGAATGCCTCATATATAAACAAATTATCACAACAGCCAACCAAAGTATCGACTACAAACTGCTTACAAAGTTGTGAAAATTGATTGCGAAGTTGGTTGTTTCATGCGGGATTGTTACCTGAGTTATCATAATAACAAGTACCATAGTTAAAAGTTCGAAAATGTGAATAAATATTTCGAGAATTGCTGTTAAATTACCGTAGTGTTGCTCCAAGTATGTAGAGGTCATAGGTCAATACTAGAATCTAGAATGTACTTTGTGCCAGCGATAACGATTTTAAAACATCCAAAAACATGAAATACCCGCCAATTCGGCTTAACTTGAAATGATCCATGCAGCTAAGTGGTTACGTGACCGACAAATGTTTAAAGTAAAGCATGATCGGGCGTGGTTAGTACTTGCATGGGAGACTCCCTGAGTAAACGAGCAGTTTAATTTATTTTTTTGTTTCATCACACACATAGTAAAGATATAAGGCCACGTTACTTCATTCTTTTTTTACAGTGATGGCAATCATTTATAGTGGAAAATCGTGGTTTTTTTGTAACTGTTATAATTAAGGAAAAGTTTTCAAATTGCTTCTAATTTTCAAGAACAAGTTGTAGATGCTATCGGCACATAGTGGGTTTTAAGCCGTTAACACACCGGGCAAAGTTGTTCAAAGTGATGGCAAAGTTGTGCAAAGTTATGGAAACTTTGGTAGATATATCGGTATACATGACCTAAGTTGTTGGCATATAGAAACGTGCAGCTGTAAAGTCAACACATTTAATAAATGCCAATTGAAAGCAACCTATATATGTTCACATAAACTGACTGTAAAATGTTAGAAAACAGCGTGCAATGTTGGAAAAAGCGAAGGAAATGTTGGCGGAGTTGTTTGTTTATTTAACCTAAGTCATTGTAACGACACCCCCGCAGTTAAATTTAGAAAACATTAAGTAAATGCAACAGGAATGCCTCATATATAAACAAATTATCACAACAGCCAACCAAAGTATCGACAACAAACTGCTTACAAAGTTGTGAAAATTGATTGCGAAGTTGGTTGTTTCATGCGGGATTGTTACTTGAGTTATCATAATAACAAGTACCATAGTTAAAAGTTCGAAAATGTGAATAAATATTTCGAGAATTGCTGTTAAATTACCGTAGTGTTGCTCCAAGTATGTAGAGGTCATAGGTCAATACTAGAATCTAGAATGTACTTTGTGCCAGCGATAACGATTTTAAAACATCCAAAAACATGAAATACCCGCCAATTCGGCTTAACTTGAAATGATCCATGCAGCTAAGTGGTTACGTGACCGACAAATGTTTAAAGTAAAGCATGATCGGGCGTGGTTAGTACTTGCATGGGAGACTCCCTGAGTAAACGAGCAGTTTAATTTATTTTTTTGTTTCATCACACACATAGTAAAGATATAAGGCCACGTTACTTAATTCTTTTTTTACAGTGATGGCAATCATTTATAGTGGAAAATCGTGGTTTTTTTGTAACTATTATAATTAAGGAAAAGTTTTCAAATTGCTTCTAATTTTCAAGAACAAGTTGTAGATGCTATCGGCACATAGTGGGTTTTAAGCCGTTAACACACCGAGCAAAGTTGTTCAAAGTGATGGCAAAGTTGTGCAAAGTTATGGAAACTTTGGTAGATATATCGGTATACATGACCTAAGTTGTTGGCATATAGAAACGTGCAGCTGTAAAGTCAACACATTTAATAAATGCCAATTGAAAGCAACCTATAGATGTTCACATAAACTGACTGTAAAATGTTAGAAAACAGCGTGCAATGTTGGAAAAAGCGAAGGAAATGTTGGCGGAGTTGTTTGTTTATTTAACCTAAGTCATTGTAACGACACCCCCGCAGTTAAATTTAGAAAACATTAAGTAAATGCAACAGGAATGCCTCATATATAAACAAATTATCACAACAGCCAACCAAAGTATCGACTACAAACTGCTTACAAAGTTGTGAAAATTGATTGCGAAGTTGGTTGTTTCATGCGGGATTGTTACCTGAGTTATCATAATAACAAGTACCATAGTTAAAAGTTCGAAAATGTGAATAAATATTTCGAGAATTGCTGTTAAATTACCGTAGTGTTGCTCCAAGTATGTAGAGGTCATAGGTCAATACTAGAATCTAGAATGTACTTTGTGCCAGCGATAACGATTTTAAAACATCCAAAAACATGAAATACCCGCCAATTCGGCTTAACTTGAAATGATCCATGCAGCTAAGTGGTTACGTGACCGACAAATGTTTAAAGTAAAGCATGATCGGGCGTGGTTAGTACTTGCATGGGAGACTCCCTGAGTAAACGAGCAGTTTAATTTATTTTTTTGTTTCATCACACACATAGTAAAGATATAAGGCCACGTTACTTCATTCTTTTTTTACAGTGATGGCAATCATTTATAGTGGAAAATCGTGGTTTTTTTGTAACTGTTATAATTAAGGAAAAGTTTTCAAATTGCTTCTAATTTTCAAGAACAAGTTGTAGATGCTATCGGCACATAGTGGGTTTTAAGCCGTTAACACACCGGGCAAAGTTGTTCAAAGTGATGGCAAAGTTGTGCAAAGTTATGGAAACTTTGGTAGATATATCGGTATACATGACCTAAGTTGTTGGCATATAGAAACGTGCAGCTGTAAAGTCAACACATTTAATAAATGCCAATTGAAAGCAACCTATATATGTTCACATAAACTGACTGTAAAATGTTAGAAAACAGCGTGCAATGTTGGAAAAAGCGAAGGAAATGTTGGCGGAGTTGTTTGTTTATTTAACCTACGTCATTGTAACGACACCCCCGCAGTTAAATTTAGAAAACATTAAGTAAATGCAACAGGAATGCATCATATATAAACAAATTATCACAACAGCCAACCAAAGTATCGACTACAAACTGCTTACAAAGTTGTGAAAATTGATTGCGAAGTTGGTTGTTTCATGCGGGATTGTTACCTGAGTTATCATAATAACAAGTACCATAGTTAAAAGTTCGAAAATGTGAATAAATATTTCGAGAATTGCTGTTAAATTACCGTAGTGTTGCTCCAAGTATGTAGAGGTCATAGGTCAATACTAGAATCTAGAATGTACTTTGTGCCAGCGATAACGATTTTAAAACATCCAAAAACATGAAATACCCGCCAATTCGGCTTAACTTGAAATGATCCATGCAGCTAAGTGGTTACGTGACCGACAAATGTTTAAAGTAAAGCATGATCGGGCGTGGTTAGTACTTGCATGGGAGACTCCCTGAGTAAACGAGCAGTTTAATTTATTTTTTTGTTTCATCACACACATAGTAAAGATATAAGGCCACGTTACTTAATTCTTTTTTTACAGTGATGGCAATCATTTATAGTGGAAAATCGTGGTTTTTTTGTAACTGTTATAATTAAGGAAAAGTTTTCAAATTGCTTCTAATTTTCAAGAACAAGTTGTAGATGCTATCGGCACATAGTGGGTTTTAAGCCGTTAACACACCGGGCAAAGTTGTTCAAAGTGATGGCAAAGTTGTGCAAAGTTATGGAAACTTTGGTAGATATATCGGTATACATGACCTAAGTTGTTGGCATATAGAAACGTGCAGCTGTAAAGTCAACACATTTAATAAATGCCAATTGAAAGCAACCTATATATGTTCACATAAACTGACTGTAAAATGTTAGAAAACAGCGTGCAATGTTGGAAAAAGCGAAGGAAATGTTGGCGGAGTTGTTTGTTTATTTAACCTACGTCATTGTAACGACACCCCCGCAGTTAAATTTAGAAAACATTAAGTAAATGCAACAGGAATGCCTCATATATAAACAAATTATCACAACAGCCAACCAAAGTATCGACTACAAACTGCTTACAAAGTTGTGAAAATTGATTGCGAAGTTGGTTGTTTCATGCGGGATTGTTACCTGAGTTATCATAATAACAAGTACCATAGTTAAAAGTTCGAAAATGTGAATAAATATTTCGAGAATTGCTGTTAAATTACCGTAGTGTTGCTCCAAGTATGTAGAGGTCATAGGTCAATACTAGAATCTAGAATGTACTTTGTGCCAGCGATAACGATTTTAAAACATCCAAAAACATGAAATACCCGCCAATTCGGCTTAACTTGAAATGATCCATGCAGCTAAGTGGTTACGTGACCGACAAATGTTTAAAGTAAAGCATGATCGGGCGTGGTTAGTACTTGCATGGGAGACTCCCTGAGTAAACGAGCAGTTTAATTTATTTTTTTGTTTCATCACACACATAGTAAAGATATAAGGCCACGTTACTTAATTCTTTTTTTACAGTGATGGCAATCATTTATAGTGGAAAATCGTGGTTTTTTTGTAACTATTATAATTAAGGAAAAGTTTTCAAATTGCTTCTAATTTTCAAGAACAAGTTGTAGATGCTATCGGCACATAGTGGGTTTTAAGCCGTTAACACACCGGGCAAAGTTGTTCAAAGTGATGGCAAAGTTGTGCAAAGTTATGGAAACTTTGGTAGATATATCGGTATACATGACCTAAGTTGTTGGCATATAGAAACGTGCAGCTGTAAAGTCAACACATTTAATAAATGCCAATTGAAAGCAACCTATATATGTTCACATAAACTGACTGTAAAATGTTAGAAAACAGCGTGCAATGTTGGAAAAAGCGAAGGAAATGTTGGCGGAGTTGTTTGTTTATTTAACCTAAGTCATTGTAACGACACCCCCGCAGTTAAATTTAGAAAACATTAAGTAAATGCAACAGGAATGCCTCATATATAAACAAATTATCACAACAGCCAACCAAAGTATCGACTACAAACTGCTTACAAAGTTGTGAAAATTGATTGCGAAGTTGGTTGTTTCATGCGGGATTGTTACCTGAGTTATCATAATAACAAGTACCATAGTTAAAAGTTCGAAAATGTGAATAAATATTTCGAGAATTGCTGTTAAATTACCGTAGTGTTGCTCCAAGTATGTAGAGGTCATAGGTCAATACTAGAATCTAGAATGTACTTTGTGCCAGCGATAACGATTTTAAAACATCCAAAAACATGAAATACCCGCCAATTCGGCTTAACTTGAAATGATCCATGCAGCTAAGTGGTTACGTGACCGACAAATGTTTAAAGTAAAGCATGATCGGGCGTGGTTAGTACTTGCATGGGAGACTCCCTGAGTAAACGAGCAGTTTAATTTATTTTTTTGTTTCATCACACACATAGTAAAGATATAAGGCCACGTTACTTCATTCTTTTTTTACAGTGATGGCAATCATTTATAGTGGAAAATCGTGGTTTTTTTGTAACTGTTATAATTAAGGAAAAGTTTTCAAATTGCTTCTAATTTTCAAGAACAAGTTGTAGATGCTATCGGCACATAGTGGGTTTTAAGCCGTTAACACACCGGGCAAAGTTGTTCAAAGTGATGGCAAAGTTGTGCAAAGTTATGGAAACTTTGGTAGATATATCGGTATACATGACCTAAGTTGTTGGCATATAGAAACGTGCAGCTGTAAAGTCAACACATTTAATAAATGCCAATTGACAGCAACCTATATATGTTCACATAAACTGACTGTAAAATGTTAGAAAACAGCGTGCAATGTTGGAAAAAGCGAAGGAAATGTTGGCGGAGTTGTTTGTTTATTTAACCTACGTCATTGTAACGACACCCCCGCAGTTAAATTTAGAAAACATTAAGTAAATGCAACAGGAATGCCTCATATATAAACAAATTATCACAACAGCCAACCAAAGTATCGACTACAAACTGCTTACAAAGTTGTGAAAATTGATTGCGAAGTTGGTTGTTTCATGCGGGATTGTTACCTGAGTTATCATAATAACAAGTACCATAGTTAAAAGTTCGAAAATGTGAATAAATATTTCGAGAATTGCTGTTAAATTACCGTAGTGTTGCTCCAAGTATGTAGAGGTCATAGGTCAATACTAGAATCTAGAATGTACTTTGTGCCAGCGATAACGATTTTAAAACATCCAAAAACATGAAATACCCGCCAATTCGGCTTAACTTGAAATGATCCATGCAGCTAAGTGGTTACGTGACCGACAAATGTTTAAAGTAAAGCATGATCGGGCGTGGTTAGTACTTGCATGGGAGACTCCCTGAGTAAACGAGCAGTTTAATTTATTTTTTTGTTTCATCACACACATAGTAAAGATATAAGGCCACGTTACTTAATTCTTTTTTTACAGTGATGGCAATCATTTATAGTGGAAAATCGTGGTTTTTTTGTAACTATTATAATTAAGGAAAAGTTTTCAAATTGCTTCTAATTTTCAAGAACAAGTTGTAGATGCTATCGGCACATAGTGGGTTTTAAGCCGTTAACACACCGGGCAAAGTTGTTCAAAGTGATGGCAAAGTTGTGCAAAGTTATGGAAACTTTGGTAGATATATCGGTATACATGACCTAAGTTGTTGGCATATAGAAACGTGCAGCTGTAAAGTCAACACATTTAATAAATGCCAATTGAAAGCAACCTATATATGTTCACATAAACTGACTGTAAAATGTTAGAAAACAGCGTGCAATGTTGGAAAAAGCGAAGGAAATGTTGGCGGAGTTGTTTGTTTATTTAACCTAAGTCATTGTAACGACACCCCCGCAGTTAAATTTAGAAAACATTAAGTAAATGCAACAGGAATGCCTCATATATAAACAAATTATCACAACAGCCAACCAAAGTATCGACTACAAACTGCTTACAAAGTTGTGAAAATTGATTGCGAAGTTGGTTGTTTCATGCGGGATTGTTACCTGAGTTATCATAATAACAAGTACCATAGTTAAAAGTTCGAAAATGTGAATAAATATTTCGAGAATTGCTGTTAAATTACCGTAGTGTTGCTCCAAGTATGTAGAGGTCATAGGTCAATACTAGAATCTAGAATGTACTTTGTGCCAGCGATAACGATTTTAAAACATCCAAAAACATGAAATACCCGCCAATTCGGCTTAACTTGAAATGATCCATGCAGCTAAGTGGTTACGTGACCGACAAATGTTTAAAGTAAAGCATGATCGGGCGTGGTTAGTACTTGCATGGGAGACTCCCTGAGTAAACGAGCAGTTTAATTTATTTTTTTGTTTCATCACACACATAGTAAAGATATAAGGCCACGTTACTTCATTCTTTTTTTACAGTGATGGCAATCATTTATAGTGGAAAATCGTGGTTTTTTTGTAACTATTATAATTAAGGAAAAGTTTTCAAATTGCTTCTAATTTTCAAGAACAAGTTGTAGATGCTATCGGCACATAGTGGGTTTTAAGCCGTTAACACACCGGGCAAAGTTGTTCAAAGTGATGGCAAAGTTATGGAAACTTTGGTAGATATATCGGTATACATGACCTAAGTTGTTGGCATATAGAAACGTGCAGCTGTAAAGTCAACACATTTAATAAATGCCAATTGAAAGCAACCTATATATGTTCACATAAACTGACTGTAAAATGTTAGAAAACAGCGTGCAATGTTGGAAAAAGCGAAGGAAATGTTGGCGGAGTTGTTTGTTTATTTAACCTAAGTCATTGTAACGACACCCCCGCAGTTAAATTTAGAAAACATTAAGTAAATGCAACAGGAATGCCTCATATATAAACAAATTATCACAACAGCCAACCAAAGTATCGACAACAAACTGCTTACAAAGTTGTGAAAATTGATTGCGAAGTTGGTTGTTTCAAGCGGGATTGTTACCTGAGATATCATAATAACAAGTACCATAGTTAAAAGTTCGAAAATGTGAATAAATATTTCGAGAATTGCTGTTAAATTACCGTAGTGTTGCTCCAAGTATGTAGAGGTCATAGGTCAATACTAGAATCTAGAATGTACTTTGTGCCAGCGATAACGATTTTAAAACATCCAAAAACATGAAATACCCGCCAATTCGGCTAAACTTGAAATGATCCATGCAGCTAAGTGGTTACGTGACCGACAAATGTTTAAAGTAAAGCATGATCGGCCGTGGTTAGTACTTGCATGGGAGACTCCCTGAGCAAACGAGCAGTTTAATTTATTTTTTTGTTTCATCACACACATAGTAAAGATATAAGGCCACGTTACTTCATTCTTTTTTTACAGTGATGGCAATCATTTATAGTGGAAAATCGTGGTTTTTTTGTAACTATTATAATTAAGGAAAAGTTTTCAAATTGCTTCTAATTTTCAAGAACAAGTTGTAGATGCTATCGGCACATAGTGGGTTTTAAGCCGTTAACACACCGAGCAAAGTTGTTCAAAGTGATGGCAAAGTTGTGCAAAGTTATGGAAACTTTGGTAGATATATCGGTATACATGACCTAAGTTGTTGGCATATAGAAACGTGCAGCTGTAAAGTCAACACATTTAATGAATGCCAATTGAAAGCAACCTATATATGTTCACATAAACTGACTGTAAAATGTTAGAAAACAGCGTGCAATGTTGGAAAAAGCGAAGGAAATGTTGGCGGAGTTGTTTGTTTATTTAACCTAAGTCATTGTAACGACACCACCGCAGTTAAATTTAGAAAACATTAAGTAAATGCAACAGGAATGCCTCATATATAAACAAATTATCACAACAGCCAACCAAAGTATCGACTACAAACTGCTTACAAAGTTGTGAAAATTGATTGCGAAGTTGGTTGTTTCATGCGGGATTGTTACCTGAGATATCATAATAACAAGTACCATAGTTAAAAGTTCGAAAATGTGAATAAATATTTCGAGAATTGCTGTTAAATTACCGTAGTGTTGCTCCAAGTATGTAGAGGTCATTGGTCAATACTAGAATCTAGAATGTACTTTGTGCCAGCGATAACGATTTTAAAACATCCAAAAACATGAAATACCCGCCAATTCGGCTTAACTTGAAATGATCCATGCAGCTAAGTGGTTACGTGACCGACAAATGTTTAAAGTAAAGCATGATCGGGCGTGGTTAGTACTTGCATGGGAGACTCCCTGAGTAAACGAGCAGTTTAATTTATTTTTTTGTTTCATCACACACATAGTAAAGATATAAGGCCACGTTACTTCATTCTTTTTTTACAGTGATGGCAATCATTTATAGTGGAAAATCGTGGTTTTTTTGTAACTATTATAATTAAGGAAAAGTTTTCAAATTGCTTCTAATTTTCAAGAACAAGTTGTAGATGCTATCGGCACATAGTGGGTTTTAAGCCGTTAACACACCGGGCAAAGTTGTTCAAAGTGATGGCAAAGTTGTGCAAAGTTATGGAAACTTTGGTAGATATATCGGTATACATGACCTAAGTTGTTGGCATATAGAAACGTGCAGCTGTAAAGTCAACACATTTAATAAATGCCAATTGAAAGCAACCTATATATGTTCACATAAACTGACTGTAAAATGTTAGAAAACAGCGTGCAATGTTGGAAAAAGCGAAGGAAATGTTGGCGGAGTTGTTTGTTTATTTAACCTAAGTCATTGTAACGACACCCCCGCAGTTAAATTTAGAAAACATTAAGTAAATGCAACAGGAATGCCTCATATATAAACAAATTATCACAACAGCCAACCAAAGTATCGACTACAAACTGCTTACAAAGTTGTGAAAATTGATTGCGAAGTTGGTTGTTTCATGCGGGATTGTTACCTGAGTTATCATAATAACAAGTACCATAGTTAAAAGTTCGAAAATGTGAATAAATATTTCGAGAATTGCTGTTAAATTACCGTAGTGTTGCTCCAAGTATGTAGAGGTCATAGGTCAATACTAGAATCTAGAATGTACTTTGTGCCAGCGATAACGATTTTAAAACATCCAAAAACATGAAATACCCGCCAATTCGGCTTAACTTGAAATGATCCATGCAGCTAAGTGGTTACGTGACCGACAAATGTTTAAAGTAAAGCATGATCGGGCGTGGTTAGTACTTGCATGGGAGACTCCCTGAGTAAACGAGCAGTTTAATTTATTTTTTTGTTTCATCACACACATAGTAAAGATATAAGGCCACGTTACTTCATTCTTTTTTTACAGTGATGGCAATCATTTATAGTGGAAAATCGTGGTTTTTTTGTAACTGTTATAATTAAGGAAAAGTTTTCAAATTGCTTCTAATTTTCAAGAACAAGTTGTAGATGCTATCGGCACATAGTGGGTTTTAAGCCGTTAACACACCGGGCAAAGTTGTTCAAAGTGATGGCAAAGTTGTGCAAAGTTATGGAAACTTTGGTAGATATATCGGTATACATGACCTAAGTTGTTGGCATATAGAAACGTGCAGCTGTAAAGTCAACACATTTAATAAATGCCAATTGAAAGCAACCTATATATGTTCACATAAACTGACTGTAAAATGTTAGAAAACAGCGTGCAATGTTGGAAAAAGCGAAGGAAATGTTGGCGGAGTTGTTTGTTTATTTAACCTACGTCATTGTAACGACACCCCCGCAGTTAAATTTAGAAAACATTAAGTAAATGCAACAGGAATGCCTCATATATAAACAAATTATCACAACAGCCAACCAAAGTATCGACTACAAACTGCTTACAAAGTTGTGAAAATTGATTGCGAAGTTGGTTGTTTCATGCGGGATTGTTACCTGAGTTATCATAATAACAAGTACCATAGTTAAAAGTTCGAAAATGTGAATAAATATTTCGAGAATTGCTGTTAAATTACCGTAGTGTTGCTCCAAGTATGTAGAGGTCATAGGTCAATACTAGAATCTAGAATGTACTTTGTGCCAGCGATAACGATTTTAAAACATCCAAAAACATGAAATACCCGCCAATTCGGCTTAACTTGAAATGATCCATGCAGCTAAGTGGTTACGTGACCGACAAATGTTTAAAGTAAAGCATGATCGGGCGTGGTTAGTACTTGCATGGGAGACTCCCTGAGTAAACGAGCAGTTTAATTTATTTTTTTGTTTCATCACACACATAGTAAAGATATAAGGCCACGTTACTTAATTCTTTTTTTACAGTGATGGCAATCATTTATAGTGGAAAATCGTGGTTTTTTTGTAACTATTATAATTAAGGAAAAGTTTTCAAATTGCTTCTAATTTTCAAGAACAAGTTGTAGATGCTATCGGCACATAGTGGGTTTTAAGCCGTTAACACACCGGGCAAAGTTGTTCAAAGTGATGGCAAAGTTGTGCAAAGTTATGGAAACTTTGGTAGATATATCGGTATACATGACCTAAGTTGTTGGCATATAGAAACGTGCAGCTGTAAAGTCAACACATTTAATAAATGCCAATTGAAAGCAACCTATATATGTTCACATAAACTGACTGTAAAATGTTAGAAAACAGCGTGCAATGTTGGAAAAAGCGAAGGAAATGTTGGCGGAGTTGTTTGTTTATTTAACCTAAGTCATTGTAACGACACCCCCGCAGTTAAATTTAGAAAACATTAAGTAAATGCAACAGGAATGCCTCATATATAAACAAATTATCACAACAGCCAACCAAAGTATCGACTACAAACTGCTTACAAAGTTGTGAAAATTGATTGCGAAGTTGGTTGTTTCATGCGGGATTGTTACCTGAGTTATCATAATAACAAGTACCATAGTTAAAAGTTCGAAAATGTGAATAAATATTTCGAGAATTGCTGTTAAATTACCGTAGTGTTGCTCCAAGTATGTAGAGGTCATAGGTCAATACTAGAATCTAGAATGTACTTTGTGCCAGCGATAACGATTTTAAAACATCCAAAAACATGAAATACCCGCCAATTCGGCTTAACTTGAAATGATCCATGCAGCTAAGTGGTTACGTGACCGACAAATGTTTAAAGTAAAGCATGATCGGGCGTGGTTAGTACTTGCATGGGAGACTCCCTGAGTAAACGAGCAGTTTAATTTATTTTTTTGTTTCATCACACACATAGTAAAGATATAAGGCCACGTTACTTCATTCTTTTTTTACAGTGATGGCAATCATTTATAGTGGAAAATCGTGGTTTTTTTGTAACTATTATAATTAAGGAAAAGTTTTCAAATTGCTTCTAATTTTCAAGAACAAGTTGTAGATGCTATCGGCACATAGTGGGTTTTAAGCCGTTAACACACCGGGCAAAGTTGTTCAAAGTGATGGCAAAGTTGTGCAAAGTTATGGAAACTTTGGTAGATATATCGGTATACATGACCTAAGTTGTTGGCATATAGAAACGTGCAGCTGTAAAGTCAACACATTTAATAAATGCCAATTGAAAGCAACCTATATATGTTCACATAAACTGACTGTAAAATGTTAGAAAACAGCGTGCAATGTTGGAAAAAGCGAAGGAAATGTTGGCGGAGTTGTTTGTTTATTTAACCTAAGTCATTGTAACGACACCCCCGCAGTTAAATTTAGAAAACATTAAGTAAATGCAACAGGAATGCCTCATATATAAACAAATTATCACAACAGCCAACCAAAGTATCGACAACAAACTGCTTACAAAGTTGTGAAAATTGATTGCGAAGTTGGTTGTTTCAAGCGGGATTGTTACCTGAGATATCATAATAACAAGTACCATAGTTAAAAGTTCGAAAATGTGAATAAATATTTCGAGAATTGCTGTTAAATTACCGTAGTGTTGCTCCAAGTATGTAGAGGTCATAGGTCAATACTAGAATCTAGAATGTACTTTGTGCCAGCGATAACGATTTTAAAACATCCAAAAACATGAAATACCCGCCAATTCGGCTAAACTTGAAATGATCCATGCAGCTAAGTGGTTACGTGACCGACAAATGTTTAAAGTAAAGCATGATCGGCCGTGGTTAGTACTTGCATGGGAGACTCCCTGAGCAAACGAGCAGTTTAATTTATTTTTTTGTTTCATCACACACATAGTAAAGATATAAGGCCACGTTACTTCATTCTTTTTTTACAGTGATGGCAATCATTTATAGTGGAAAATCGTGGTTTTTTTGTAACTATTATAATTAAGGAAAAGTTTTCAAATTGCTTCTAATTTTCAAGAACAAGTTGTAGATGCTATCGGCACATAGTGGGTTTTAAGCCGTTAACACACCGAGCAAAGTTGTTCAAAGTGATGGCAAAGTTGTGCAAAGTTATGGAAACTTTGGTAGATATATCGGTATACATGACCTAAGTTGTTGGCATATAGAAACGTGCAGCTGTAAAGTCAACACATTTAATGAATGCCAATTGAAAGCAACCTATATATGTTCACATAAACTGACTGTAAAATGTTAGAAAACAGCGTGCAATGTTGGAAAAAGCGAAGGAAATGTTGGCGGAGTTGTTTGTTTATTTAACCTAAGTCATTGTAACGACACCACCGCAGTTAAATTTAGAAAACATTAAGTAAATGCAACAGGAATGCCTCATATATAAACAAATTATCACAACAGCCAACCAAAGTATCGACTACAAACTGCTTACAAAGTTGTGAAAATTGATTGCGAAGTTGGTTGTTTCATGCGGGATTGTTACCTGAGATATCATAATAACAAGTACCATAGTTAAAAGTTCGAAAATGTGAATAAATATTTCGAGAATTGCTGTTAAATTACCGTAGTGTTGCTCCAAGTATGTAGAGGTCATTGGTCAATACTAGAATCTAGAATGTACTTTGTGCCAGCGATAACGATTTTAAAACATCCAAAAACATGAAATACCCGCCAATTCGGCTTAACTTGAAATGATCCATGCAGCTAAGTGGTTACGTGACCGACAAATGTTTAAAGTAAAGCATGATCGGGCGTGGTTAGTACTTGCATGGGAGACTCCCTGAGTAAACGAGCAGTTTAATTTATTTTTTTGTTTCATCACACACATAGTAAAGATATAAGGCCACGTTACTTCATTCTTTTTTTACAGTGATGGCAATCATTTATAGTGGAAAATCGTGGTTTTTTTGTAACTATTATAATTAAGGAAAAGTTTTCAAATTGCTTCTAATTTTCAAGAACAAGTTGTAGATGCTATCGGCACATAGTGGGTTTTAAGCCGTTAACACACCGGGCAAAGTTGTTCAAAGTGATGGCAAAGTTGTGCAAAGTTATGGAAACTTTGGTAGATATATCGGTATACATGACCTAAGTTGTTGGCATATAGAAACGTGCAGCTGTAAAGTCAACACATTTAATAAATGCCAATTGAAAGCAACCTATATATGTTCACATAAACTGACTGTAAAATGTTAGAAAACAGCGTGCAATGTTGGAAAAAGCGAAGGAAATGTTGGCGGAGTTGTTTGTTTATTTAACCTAAGTCATTGTAACGACACCCCCGCAGTTAAATTTAGAAAACATTAAGTAAATGCAACAGGAATGCCTCATATATAAACAAATTATCACAACAGCCAACCAAAGTATCGACAACAAACTGCTTACAAAGTTGTGAAAATTGATTGCGAAGTTGGTTGTTTCAAGCGGGATTGTTACCTGAGATATCATAATAACAAGTACCATAGTTAACAGTTCGAAAATGTGAATAAATATTTCGAGAATTGCTGTTAAATTACCGTAGTGTTGCTCCAAGTATGTAGAGGTCATAGGTCAATACTAGAATCTAGAATGTACTTTGTGCCAGCGATAACGATTTTAAAACATCCAAAAACATGAAATACCCGCCAATTCGGCTAAACTTGAAATGATCCATGCAGCTAAGTGGTTACGTGACCGACAAATGTTTAAAGTAAAGCATGATCGGCCGTGGTTAGTACTTGCATGGGAGACTCCCTGAGCAAACGAGCAGTTTAATTTATTTTTTTGTTTCATCACACACATAGTAAAGATATAAGGCCACGTTACTTCATTCTTTTTTTACAGTGATGGCAATCATTTATAGTGGAAAATCGTGGTTTTTTTGTAACTATTATAATTAAGGAAAAGTTTTCAAATTGCTTCTAATTTTCAAGAACAAGTTGTAGATGCTATCGGCACATAGTGGGTTTTAAGCCGTTAACACACCGAGCAAAGTTGTTCAAAGTGATGGCAAAGTTGTGCAAAGTTATGGAAACTTTGGTAGATATATCGGTATACATGACCTAAGTTGTTGGCATATAGAAACGTGCAGCTGTAAAGTCAACACATTTAATAAATGCCAATTGAAAGCAACCTATATATGTTCACATAAACTGACTGTAAAATGTTAGAAAACAGCGTGCAATGTTGGAAAAAGCGAAGGAAATGTTGGCGGAGTTGTTTGTTTATTTAACCTAAGTCATTGTAACGACACCACCGCAGTTAAATTTAGAAAACATTAAGTAAATGCAACAGGAATGCCTCATATATAAACAAATTATCACAACAGCCAACCAAAGTATCGACTACAAACTGCTTACAAAGTTGTGAAAATTGATTGCGAAGTTGGTTGTTTCATGCGGGATTGTTACCTGAGATATCATAATAACAAGTACCATAGTTAAAAGTTCGAAAATGTGAATAAATATTTCGAGAATTGCTGTTAAATTACCGTAGTGTTGCTCCAAGTATGTAGAGGTCATTGGTCAATACTAGAATCTAGAATGTACTTTGTGCCAGCGATAACGATTTTAAAACATCCAAAAACATGAAATACCCGCCAATTCGGCTTAACTTGAAATGATCCATGCAGCTAAGTGGTTACGTGACCGACAAATGTTTAAAGTAAAGCATGATCGGGCGTGGTTAGTACTTGCATGGGAGACTCCCTGAGTAAACGAGCAGTTTAATTTATTTTTTTTGTTTCATCACACACATAGTAAAGATATAAGGCCACGTTACTTCATTCTTTTTTTACAGTGATGGCAATCATTTATAGTGGAAAATCGTGGTTGTTTTGTAACTATTATAATTAAGGAAAAGTTTTCAAATTGCTTCTAATTTTCAAAAACAAGTTGTAGATGCTATCGGCACATAGTGGGTTTTAAGCCGTTAACACACCGGGCAAAATTGTTCAAAGTGATGGCAAAGTTGTGCAAAGTTATGGAAACTTTGGTAGATATATCGGTATACATGACCTAAGTTGTTGGCATATAGAAACGTGCAGCTGTAAAGTCAACACATTTAATAAATGCCAATTGAAAGCAACCTATAGATGTTCACATAAACTGACTGTAAAATGTTAGAAAACAGCGTGCAATGTTGGAAAAAGCGAAGGAAATGTTGGCGGAGTTGTTTGTTTATTTAACCTAAGTCATTGTAACGACACCACCGCAGTTAAATTTAGAAAACATTAAGTAAATGCAACAGGAATGCCTCATATATAAACAAATTATCACAACAGCCAACCAAAGTATCGACTACAAACTGCTTACAAAGTTGTGAAAATTGATTGCGAAGTTGGTTGTTTCATGCGGGATTGTTACCTGAGATATCATAATAACAAGTACCATAGTTAAAAGTTCGAAAATGTGAATAAATATTTCGAGAATTGCTGTTAAATTACCGTAGTGTTGCTCCAAGTATGTAGAGGTCATTGGTCAATACTAGAATCTAGAATGTACTTTGTGCCAGCGATAACGATTTTAAAACATCCAAAAACATGAAATACCCGCCAATTCGGCTTAACTTGAAATGATCCATGCAGCTAAGTGGTTACGTGACCGACAAATGTTTAAAGTAAAGCATGATCGGGCGTGGTTAGTACTTGCATGGGAGACTCCCTGAGTAAACGAGCAGTTTAATTTATTTTTTTGTTTCATCACACACATAGTAAAGATATAAGGCCACGTTACTTCATTCTTTTTTTACAGTGATGGCAATCATTTATAGTGGAAAATCGTGGTTGTTTTGTAACTATTATAATTAAGGAAAAGTTTTCAAATTGCTTCTAATTTTCAAGAACAAGTTGTAGATGCTATCGGCACATAGTGGGTTTTAAGCCGTTAACACACCGGGCAAAATTGTTCAAAGTGATGGCAAAGTTGTGCAAAGTTATGGAAACTTTGGTAGATATATCGGTATACATGACCTAAGTTGTTGGCATATAGAAACGTGCAGCTGTAAAGTCAACACATTTAATAAATGCCAATTGAAAGCAACCTATAGATGTTCACATAAACTGACTGTAAAATGTTAGAAAACAGCGTGCAATGTTGGAAAAAGCGAAGGAAATGTTGGCGGAGTTGTTTGTTTATTTAACCTAAGTCATTGTAACGACACCCCCGCAGTTAAATTTAGAAAACATTAAGTAAATGCAACAGGAATGCCTCATATATAAACAAATTATCACAACAGCCAACCAAAGTATCGACTACAAACTGCTTACAAAGTTGTGAAAATTGATTGCGAAGTTGGTTGTTTCATGCGGGATTGTTACCTGAGATATCATAATAACAAGTACCATAGTTAAAAGTTCGAAAATGTGAATAAATATTTCGAGAATTGCTGTTAAATTACCGTAGTGTTGCTCCAAGTATGTAGAGGTCATTGGTCAATACTAGAATCTAGAATGTACTTTGTGCCAGCGATAACGATTTTAAAACATCCAAAAACATGAAATACCCGCCAATTCGGCTTAACTTGAAATGATCCATGCAGCTAAGTGGTTACGTGACCGACAAATGTTTAAAGTAAAGCATGATCGGGCGTGGTTAGTACTTGCATGGGAGACTCCCTGAGTAAACGAGCAGTTTAATTTATTTTTTTGTTTCATCACACACCCAGTAAAGATATAAGGCCACGTTACTTCATTCTTTTTTTACAGTGATGGCAATCATTTATAGTGGAAAATCGTGGTTTTTTTGTAACTATTATAATTAAGGAAAAGTTTTCAAATTGCTTCTAATTTTCAAGAACAAGTTGTAGATGCTATCGGCACATAGTGGGTTTTAAGCCGTTAACACACCGAGCAAAGTTGTTCAAAGTGATGGCAAAGTTGTGCAAAGTTATGGAAACTTTGGTAGATATATCGGTATACATGACCTAAGTTGTTGGCATATAGAAACGTGCAGCTGTAAAGTCAACACATTTAATAAATGCCAATTGAAAGCAACCTATAGATGTTCACATAAACTGACTGTAAAATGTTAGAAAACAGCGTGCAATGTTGGAAAAAGCGAAGGAAATGTTGGCGGAGTTGTTTGTTTATTTAACCTAAGTCATTGTAACGACACCCCCGCAGTTAAATTTAGAAAACATTAAGTAAATGCAACAGGAATGCCTCATATATAAACAAATTATCACAACAGCCAACCAAAGTATCGACTACAAACTGCTTACAAAGTTGTGAAAATTGATTGCGAAGTTGGTTGTTTCATGCGGGATTGTTACCTGAGATATCATAATAACAAGTACCATAGTTAAAAGTTCGAAAATGTGAACAAATATTTCGAGAATTGCTGTTAAATTACCGTAGTGTTGCTCCAAGTATGTAGAGGTCATAGGTCAATACTAGAATCTAGAATGTACTTTGTGCCAGCGATAACGATTTTAAAACATCCAAAAACATGAAATACCCGCCAATTCGGCTTAACTTGAAATGATCCATGCAGCTAAGTGGTTACGTGACCGACAAATGTTTAAAGTAAAGCATGATCGGGCGTGGTTAGTACTTGCATGGGAAACTCCCTGAGTAAACGAGCAGTTTAATTTATTTTTTTGTTTCATCACACACATAGTAAAGATATAAGGCCACGTTACTTCATTCTTTTTTTACAGTGATGGCAATCATTTATAGTGGAAAATCGTGGTTTTTTTGTAACTATTATAATTAAGGAAAAGTTTTCAAATTGCTTCTAATTTTCAAGAACAAGTTGTAGATGCTATCGGCACATAGTGGGTTTTAAGCCGTTAACACACCGAGCAAAGTTGTTCAAAGTGATGGCAAAGTTGTGCAAAGTTATGGAAACTTTGGTAGATATATCGGTATACATGACCTAAGTTGTTGGCATATAGAAACGTGCAGCTGTAAAGTCAACACATTTAATAAATGCCAATTGAAAGCAACCTATAGATGTTCACATAAACTGACTGTAAAATGTTAGAAAACAGCGTGCAATGTTGGAAAAAGCGAAGGAAATGTTGGCGGAGTTGTTTGTTTATTTAACCTAAGTCATTGTAACGACACCCCCGCAGTTAAATTTAGAAAACATTAAGTAAATGCAACAGGAATGCCTCATATATAAACAAATTATCACAACAGCCAACCAAAGTATCGACTACAAACTGCTTACAAAGTTGTGAAAATTGATTGCGAAGTTGGTTGTTTCATGCGGGATTGTTACCTGAGATATCATAATAACAAGTACCATAGTTAAAAGTTCGAAAATGTGAATAAATATTTCGAGAATTGCTGTTAAATTACCGTAGTGTTGCTCCAAGTATGTAGAGGTCATAGGTCAATACTAGAATCTAGAATGTACTTTGTGCCAGCGATAACGATTTTAAAACATCCAAAAACATGAAATACCCGCCAATTCGGCTTAACTTGAAATGATCCATGCAGCTAAGTGGTTACGTGACCGACAAATGTTTAAAGTAAAGCATGATCGGGCGTGGTTAGTACTTGCATGGGAAACTCCCTGAGTAAACGAGCAGTTTAATTTATTTTTTTGTTTCATCACACACATAGTAAAGATATAAGGCCACGTTACTTCATTCTTTTTTTACAGTGATGGCAATCATTTATAGTGGAAAATCGTGGTTTTTTTGTAACTATTATAATTAAGGAAAAGTTTTCAAATTGCTTCTAATTTTCAAGAACAAGTTGTAGATGCTATCGGCACATAGTGGGTTTTAAGCCGTTAACACACCAAGCAAAGTTGTTCAAAGTGATGGCAAAGTTGTGCAAAGTTATGGAAACTTTGGTAGATATATCGGTATACATGACCTAAGTTGTTGGCATATAGAAACGTGCAGCTGTAAAGTCAACACATTTAATAAATGCCAATTGAAAGCAACCTATAGATGTTCACATAAACTGACTGTAAAATGTTAGAAAACAGCGTGCAATGTTGGAAAAAGCGAAGGAAATGTTGGCGGAGTTGTTTGTTTATTTAACCTAAGTCATTGTAACGACACCCCCGCAGTTAAATTTAGAAAACATTAAGTAAATGCAACAGGAATGCCTCATATATAAACAAATTATCACAACAGCCAACCAAAGTATCGACTACAAACTGCTTACAAAGTTGTGAAAATTGATTGCGAAGTTGGTTGTTTCATGCGGGATTGTTACCTGAGATATCATAATAACAAGTACCATAGTTAAAAGTTCGAAAATGTGAATAAATATTTCGAGAATTGCTGTTAAATTACCATAGTGTTGCTCCAAGTATGTAGAGGTCATAGGTCAATACTAGAATCTAGAATGTACTTTGTGCCAGCGATAACGATTTTAAAACATCCAAAAACATGAAATACCCGCCAATTCGGCTTAACTTGAAATGATCCATGCAGCTAAGTGGTTACGTGACCGACAAATGTTTAAAGTAAAGCATGATCGGGCGTGGTTAGTACTTGCATGGGAGACTCCCTGAGTAAACGAGCAGTTTAATTTATTTTTTTGTTTCATCACACACATAGTAAAGATATAAGGCCACGTTACTTCATTCTTTTTTTACAGTGATGGCAATCATTTATAGTGGAAAATCGTGGTTGTTTTGTAACTATTATAATTAAGGAAAAGTTTTCAAATTGCTTCTAATTTTCAAGAACAAGTTGTAGATGCTATCGGCACATAGTGGGTTTTAAGCCGTTAACACACCGGGCAAAGTTGTTCAAAGTGATGGCAAAGTTGTGCAAAGTTATGGAAACTTTGGTAGATATATCGGTATACATGACCTAAGTTGTTGGCATATAGAAACGTGCAGCTGTAAAGTCAACACATTCAATAAATGCCAATTGAAAGCAACCTATAGATGTTCACATAAACTGACTGTAAAATGTTAGAAAACAGCGTGCAATGTTGGAAAAAGCGAAGGAAATGTTGGCGGAGTTGTTTGTTTATTTAACCTAAGTCATTGTAACGACACCCCCGCAGTTAAATTTAGAAAACATTAAGTAAATGCAACAGGAATGCCTCATATATAAACAAATTATCACAACAGCCAACCAAAGTATCGACTACAAACTGCTTACAAAGTTGTGAAAATTGATTGCGAAGTTGGTTGTTTCATGCGGGATTGTTACCTGAGATATCATAATAACAAGTACCATAGTTAAAAGTTCGAAAATGTGAATAAATATTTCGAGAATTGCTGTTAAATTACCGTAGTGTTGCTCCAAGTATGTAGAGGTCATAGGTCAATACTAGAATCTAGAATGTACTTTGTGCCAGCGATAACGATTTTAAAACATCCAAAAACATGAAATACCCGCCAATTCGGCTTAACTTGAAATGATCCATGCAGCTAAGTGGTTACGTGACCGACAAATGTTTAAAGTAAAGCATGATCGGGCGTGGTTAGTACTTGCATGGGAGACTCCCTGAGTAAACGAGCAGTTTAATTTATTTTTTTGTTTCATCACACACATAGTAAAGATATAAGGCCACGTTACTTCATTCTTTTTTTACAGTGATGGCAATCATTTATAGTGGAAAATCGTGGTTGTTTTGTAACTATTATAATTAAGGAAAAGTTTTCAAATTGCTTCTAATTTTCAAGAACAAGTTGTAGATGCTATCGGCACATAGTGGGTTTTAAGCCGTTAACACACCGGGCAAAGTTGTTCAAAGTGATGGCAAAGTTGTGCAAAGTTATGGAAACTTTGGTAGATATATCGGTATACATGACCTAAGTTGTTGGCATATAGAAACGTGCAGCTGTAAAGTCAACACATTTAATAAATGCCAATTGAAAGCAACCTATAGATGTTCACATAAACTGACTGTAAAATGTTAGAAAACAGCGTGCAATGTTGGAAAAAGCGAAGGAAATGTTGGCGGAGTTGTTTGTTTATTTAACCTAAGTCATTGTAACGACACCCCCGCAGTTAAATTTAGAAAACATTAAGTAAATGCAACAGGAATGCCTCATATATAAACAAATTATCACAACAGCCAACCAAAGTATCGACTACAAACTGCTTACAAAGTTGTGAAAATTGATTGCGAAGTTGGTTGTTTCATGCGGGATTGTTACCTGAGATATCATAATAACAAGTACCATAGTTAAAAGTTCGAAAATGTGAATAAATATTTCGAGAATTGCTGTTAAATTACCGTAGTGTTGCTCCAAGTATGTAGAGGTCATAGGTCAATACTAGAATCTAGAATGTACTTTGTGCCAGCGATAACGATTTTAAAACATCCAAAAACATGAAATACCCGCCAATTCGGCTTAACTTGAAATGATCCATGCAGCTAAGTGGTTACGTGACCGACAAATGTTTAAAGTAAAGCATGATCGGGCGTGGTTAGTACTTGCATGGGAGACTCCCTGAGTAAACGAGCAGTTTAATTTATTTTTTTGTTTCATCACACACATAGTAAAGATATAAGGCCACGTTACTTCATTCTTTTTTTACAGTGATGGCAATCATTTATAGTGGAAAATCGTGGTTGTTTTGTAACTATTATAATTAAGGAAAAGTTTTCAAATTGCTTCTAATTTTCAAGAACAAGTTGTAGATGCTATCGGCACATAGTGGGTTTTAAGCCGTTAACACACCGGGCAAAGTTGTTCAAAGTGATGGCAAAGTTGTGCAAAGTTATGGAAACTTTGGTAGATATATCGGTATACATGACCTAAGTTGTTGGCATATAGAAACGTGCAGCTGTAAAGTCAACACATTTAATAAATGCCAATTGAAAGCAACCTATAGATGTTCACATAAACTGACTGTAAAGTGTTAGAAAACAGCGTGCAATGTTGGAAAAAGCGAAGGAAATGTTGGCGGAGTTGTTTGTTTATTTAACCTAAGTTATTGTAACGACACCCCCGCAGTTAAATTTAGAAAACATTAAGTAAATGCAACAGGAATGCCTCATATATAAACAAATTATCACAACAGCCAACCAAAGTATCGACTACAAACTGCTTACAAAGTTGTGAAAATTGATTGCGAAGTTGGTTGTTTCATGCAGGATTGTTACCTGAGATATCATAATAACAAGTACCATAGTTAAAAGTTCGAAAATGTGAATAAATATTTCGAGAATTGCTGTTAAATTACCGTAGTGTTGCTCCAAGTATGTAGAGGTCATAGGTCAATACTATAATCTAGAATGTACTTTGTGCCAGCGATAACGATTTTAAAACATCCAAAAACATGAAATACCCGCCAATTCGGCTTAACTTGAAATGATCCATGCAGCTAAGTGGTTACGTGACCGACAAATGTTTAAAGTAAAGCATAATCGGGCGTGGTTAGTACTTGCATGGGAGACTCCCTGAGTAAACGAGCAGTTTAATTTATTTTTTTGTTTCATCACACGCATAGTAAAGATATAAGGCCACGTTACTTCATTCTTTTTTTACAGTGATGGCAATCATTTATAGTGGAAAATCGTGGTTTTTTTGTAACTATTATAATTAAGGAAAAGTTTTCAAATTGCTTCTAATTTTCAAGAACAAGTTGTAGATGCTATCGGCACATAGTGGGTTTTAAGCCGTTAACACACCGGGCAAAGTTGTTCAAAGTGATGGCAAAGTTGTGCAAAGTTATGGAAACTTTGGTAGATATATCGGTATACATGACCTAAGTTGTTGGCATATAGAAACGTGCAGCTGTAAAGTCAACACATTTAATAATTGCCAATTGAAAGCAACCTATAGATGTTCACATAAACTGACTGTAAAATGTTAGAAAACAGCGTGCAATGTTGGAAAAAGCGAAGGAAATGTTGGCGGAGTTGTTTGTTTATTTAACCTAAGTCATTGTAACGACACCCCCGCAGTTAAATTTAGAAAACATTAAGTAAATGCAACAGGAATGCCTCATATATAAACAAATTATCACAACAGCCAACCAAAGTATCGACTACAAACTGCTTACAAAGTTGTGAAAATTGATTGCGAAGTTGGTTGTTTCATGCGGGATTGTTACCTGAGATATCATAATAACAAGTACCATAGTTAAAAGTTCGAAAATGTGAATAAATATTTCGAGAATTGCTGTTAAATTACCGTAGTGTTGCTCCAAGTATGTAGAGGTCATAGGTCAATACTAGAATCTAGAATGTACTTTGTGCCAGCGATAACGATTTTAAAACATCCAAAAACATGAAATACCCGCCAATTCGGCTTAACTTGAAATGATCCATGCAGCTAAGTGGTTACGTGACCGACAAATGTTTAAAGTAAAGCATGATCGGGCGTGGTTAGTACTTGCATGGGAGACTCCCTGAGCAAACGAGCAGTTTAATTTATTTTTTTGTTTCATCACACACATAGTAAAGATATAAGGCCACGTTACTTCATTCTTTTTTTACAGTGATGGCAATCATTTATAGTGGAAAATCGTGGTTTTTTTGTAACTATTATAATTAAGGAAAAGTTTTCAAATTGCTTCTAATTTTCAAGAACAAGTTGTAGATGCTATCGGCACATAGTGGGTTTTAAGCCGTTAACACACCGAGCAAAGTTGTTCAAAGTGATGGCAAAGTTGTGCAAAGTTATGGAAACTTTGGTAGATATATCGGTATACATGACCTAAGTTGTTGGCATATAGAAACGTGCAGCTGTAAAGTCAACACATTTAATAAATGCCAATTGAAAGCAACCTATAGATGTTCACATAAACTGACTGTAAAATGTTAGAAAACAGCGTGCAATGTTGGAAAAAGCGAAGGAAATGTTGGCGGAGTTGTTTGTTTATTTAACCTAAGTCATTGTAACGACACCCCCGCAGTTAAATTTAGAAAACATTAAGTAAATGCAACAGGAATGCCTCATATATAAACAAATTATCACAACAGCCAACCAAAGTATCGACTACAAACTGCTTACAAAGTTGTGAAAATTGATTGCGAAGTTGGTTGTTTCATGCGGGATTGTTACCTGAGATATCATAATAACAAGTACCATAGTTAAAAGTTCGAAAATGTGAATAAATATTTCGAGAATTGCTGTTAAATTACCGTAGTGTTGCTCCAAGTATGTAGAGGTCATAGGTCAATACTAGAATCTAGAATGTACTTTGTGCCAGCGATAACGATTTTAAAACATCCAAAAACATGAAATACCCGCCAATTCGGCTTAACTTGAAATGATCCATGCAGCTAAGTGGTTACGTGACCGACAAATATTTAAAGTAAAGCATGATCGGGCGTGGTTAGTACTTGCATGGGAGACTCCCTGAGTAAACGAGCAGTTTAATTTATTTTTTTGTTTCATCACACACATAGTAAAGATATAAGGCCACGTTACTTCATTCTTTTTTTACAGTGATGGCAATCATTTATAGTGGAAAATCGTGGTTGTTTTGTAACTATTATAATTAAGGAAAAGTTTTCAAATTGCTTCTAATTTTCAAGAACAAGTTGTAGATGCTATCGGCACATAGTGGGTTTTAAGCCGTTAACACACCGGGCAAAGTTGTTCAAAGTGATGGCAAAGTTGTGCAAAGTTATGGAAACTTTGGTAGATATATCGGTATACATGACCTAAGTTGTTGGCATATAGAAACGTGCAGCTGTAAAGTCAACACATTTAATAAATGCCAATTGAAAGCAACCTATAGATGTTCACATAAACTGACTGTAAAATGTTAGAAAACAGCGTGCAATGTTGGAAAAAGCGAAGGAAATGTTGGCGGAGTTGTTTGTTTATTTAACCTAAGTCATTGTAACGACACCCCCGCAGTTAAATTTAGAAAACATTAAGTAAATGCAACAGGAATGCCTCATATATAAACAAATTATCACAACAGCCAACCAAAGTATCGACTACAAACTGCTTACAAAGTTGTGAAAATTGATTGCGAAGTTGGTTGTTTCATGCGGGATTGTTACCTGAGATATCATAATAACAAGTACCATAGTTAAAAGTTCGAAAATGTGAATAAATATTTCGAGAATTGCTGTTAAATTACCGTAGTGTTGCTCCAAGTATGTAGAGGTCATAGGTCAATACTAGAATCTAGAATGTACTTTGTGCCAGCGATAACGATTTTAAAACATCCAAAAACATGAAATACCCGCCAATTCGGCTTAACTTGAAATGATCCATGCAGCTAAGTGGTTACGTGACCGACAAATGTTTAAAGTAAAGCATGATCGGGCGTGGTTAGTACTTGCATGGGAGACTCCCTGAGTAAACGAGCAGTTTAATTTATTTTTTTGTTTCATCACACACATAGTAAAGATATAAGGCCACGTTACTTCATTCTTTTTTTACAGTGATGGCAATCATTTATAGTGGAAAATCGTGGTTGTTTTGTAACTATTATAATTAAGGAAAAGTTTTCAAATTGCTTCTAATTTTCAAGAACAAGTTGTAGATGCTATCGGCACATAGTGGGTTTTAAGCCGTTAACACACCGGGCAAAGTTGTTCAAAGTGATGGCAAAGTTGTGCAAAGTTATGGAAACTTTGGTAGATATATCGGTATACATGACCTAAGTTGTTGGCATATAGAAACGTGCAGCTGTAAAGTCAACACATTTAATAAATGCCAATTGAAAGCAACCTATAGATGTTCACATAAACTGACTGTAAAATGTTAGAAAACAGCGTGCAATGTTGGAAAAAGCGAAGGAAATGTTGGCGGAGTTGTTTGTTTATTTAACCTAAGTCATTGTAACGACACCACCGCAGTTAAATTTAGAAAACATTAAGTAAATGCAACAGGAATGCCTCATATATAAACAAATTATCACAACAGCCATCCAAAGTATCGACAACAAACTGCTTACAAAGTTGTGAAAATTGATTGCGAAGTTGGTTGTTTCAAGCGGGATTGTTACCTGAGATATCATAATAACAAGTACCATAGTTAAAAGTTCAAAAATGTGAATAAATATTTCGAGAATTGCTGTTAAATTACCGTAGTGTTGCTCCAAGTATGTAGAGGTCATAGGTCAATACTAGAATCTAGAATGTACTTTGTGCCAGCGATAACGATTTTAAAACATCCAAAAACATGAAATACCCGCCAATTCGGCTTAACTTGAAATGATCTATGCAGCTAAGTGGTTACGTGACCGACAAATGTTTAAAGTAAAGCATGATCGGGCGTGGTTAGTACTTGCATGGGAGACTCCCTGAGTAAACGAGCAGTTTAATTTATTTTTTTTGTTTCATCACACACATAGTAAAGATATAAGGCCACGTTACTTCATTCTTTTTTTACAGTGATGGCAATCATTTATAGTGGAAAATCGTGGTTGTTTTGTAACTATTATAATTAAGGAAAAGTTTTCAAATTGCTTCTAATTTTCAAGAACAAGTTGTAGATGCTATCGGCACATAGTGGGTTTTAAGCCGTTAACACACCGGGCAAAGTTGTTCAAAGTGATGGCAAAGTTGTGCAAAGTTATGGAAACTTTGGTAGATATATCGGTATACATGACCTAAGTTGTTGGCATATAGAAACGTGCAGCTGTAAAGTCAACACATTTAATAAATGCCAATTGAAAGCAACCTATAGATGTTCACATAAACTGACTGTAAAATGTTAGAAAACAGCGTGCAATGTTGGAAAAAGCGAAGGAAATGTTGGCGGAGTTGTTTGTTTATTTAACCTAAGTCATTGTAACGACACCCCCGCAGTTAAATTTAGAAAACATTAAGTAAATGCAACAGGAATGCCTCATATATAAACAAATTATCACAACAGCCAACCAAAGTATCGACTACAAACTGCTTACAAAGTTGTGAAAATTGATTGCGAAGTTGGTTGTTTCATGCGGGATTGTTACCTGAGATATCATAATAACAAGTACCATAGTTAAAAGTTCGAAAATGTGAATAAATATTTCGAGAATTGCTGTTAAATTACCGTAGTGTTGCTCCAAGTATGTAGAGGTCATAGGTCAATACTAGAATCTAGAATGTACTTTGTGCCAGCGATAACGATTTTAAAACATCCAAAAACATGAAATACCCGCCAATTCGGCTTAACTTGAAATGATCCATGCAGCTAAGTGGTTACGTGACCGACAAATGTTTAAAGTAAAGCATGATCGGGCGTGGTTAGTACTTGCATGGGAGACTCCCTGAGTAAACGAGCAGTTTAATTTATTTTTTTGTTTCATCACACACATAGTAAAGATATAAGGCCACGTTACTTCATTCTTTTTTTACAGTGATGGCAATCATTTATAGTGGAAAATCGTGGTTGTTTTGTAACTATTATAATTAAGGAAAAGTTTTCAAATTGCTTCTAATTTTCAAGAACAAGTTGTAGATGCTATCGGCACATAGTGGGTTTTAAGCCGTTAACACACCGGGCAAAGTTGTTCAAAGTGATGGCAAAGTTGTGCAAAGTTATGGAAACTTTGGTAGATATATCGGTATACATGACCTAAGTTGTTGGCATATAGAAACGTGCAGCTGTAAAGTCAACACATTTAATAAATGCCAATTGAAAGCAACCTATAGATGTTCACATAAACTGACTGTAAAATGTTAGAAAACAGCGTGCAATGTTGGAAAAAGCGAAGGAAATGTTGGCGGAGTTGTTTGTTTATTTAACCTAAGTCATTGTAACGACACCCCCGCAGTTAAATTTAGAAAACATTAAGTAAATGCAACAGGAATGCCTCATATATAAACAAATTATCACAACAGCCAACCAAAGTATCGACTACAAACTGCTTACAAAGTTGTGAAAATTGATTGCGAAGTTGGTTGTTTCATGCGGGATTGTTACCTGAGATATCATAATAACAAGTACCATAGTTAAAAGTTCGAAAATGTGAATAAATATTTCGAGAATTGCCGTTAAATTACCGTAGTGTTGCTCCAAGTATGTAGAGGTCATAGGTCAATACTATAATCTAGAATGTACTTTGTGCCAGCGATAACGATTTTAAAACATCCAAAAACATGAAATACCCGCCAATTCGGCTTAACTTGAAATGATCCATGCAGCTAAGTGGTTACGTGACCGACAAATGTTTAAAGTAAAGCATAATCGGGCGTGGTTAGTACTTGCATGGGAGACTCCCTGAGCAAACGAGCAGTTTAATTTATTTTTTTGTTTCATCACACACATAGTAAAGATATAAGGCCACGTTACTTCATTCTTTTTTTACAGTGACGGCAATCATTTATAGTGGAAAATCGTGGTTTTTTTGTAACTATTATAATTAAGGAAAAGTTTTCAAATTGCTTCTAATTTTCAAGAACAAGTTGTAGATGCTATCGGCACATAGTGGGTTTTAAGCCGTTAACACACCGGGCAAAGTTGTTCAAAGTGATGGCAAAGTTGTGCAAAGTTATGGAAACTTTGGTAGATATATCGGTATACATGACCTAAGTTGTTGGCATATAGAAACGTGCAGCTGTAAAGTCAACACATTTAATAAATGCCAATTGAAAGCAACCTATAGATGTTCACATAAACTGACTGTAAAATGTTAGAAAACAGCGTGCAATGTTGGAAAAAGCGAAGGAAATGTTGGCGGAGTTGTTTGTTTATTTAACCTAAGTCATTGTAACGACAACCCCGCAGTTAAATTTAGAAAACATTAAGTAAATGCAACAGGAATGCCTCATATATAAACAAATTATCACAACAGCCAACCAAAGTATCGACTACAAACTGCTTACAAAGTTGTGAAAATTGATTGCGAAGTTGGTTGTTTCATGCGGGATTGTTACCTGAGATATCATAATAACAAGTACCATAGTTAAAAGTTCGAAAATGTGAATAAATATTTCGAGAATTGCTGTTAAATTACCGTAGTGTTGCTCCAAGTATGTAGAGGTCATAGGTCAATACTAGAATCTAGAATGTACTTTGTGCCAGCGATAACGATTTTAAAACATCCAAAAACATGAAATACCCGCCAATTCGGATTAACTTGAAATGATCCATGCAGCTAAGTGGTTACGTGACCGACAAATGTTTAAAGTAAAGCATGATCGGGCGTGGTTAGTACTTGCATGGGAGACTCCCTGAGTAAACGAGCAGTTTAATTTATTTTTTTGTTTCATCACACACATAGTAAAGATATAAGGCCACGTTACTTCATTCTTTTTTTACAGTGATGGCAATCATTTATAGTGGAAAATCGTGGTTGTTTTGTAACTATTATAATTAAGGAAAAGTTTTCAAATTGCTTCTAATTTTCAAGAACAAGTTGTAGATGCTATCGGCACATAGTGGGTTTTAAGCCGTTAACACACCGGGCAAAGTTGTTCAAAGTGATGGCAAAGTTGTGCAAAGTTATGGAAACTTTGGTAGATATATCGGTATACATGACCTAAGTTGTTGGCATATAGAAACGTGCAGCTGTAAAGTCAACACATTTAATAAATGCCAATTGAAAGCAACCTATAGATGTTCACATAAACTGACTGTAAAATGTTAGAAAACAGCGTGCAATGTTGGAAAAAGCGAAGGAAATGTTGGCGGAGTTGTTTGTTTATTTAACCTAAGTCATTGTAACGACAACCCCGCAGTTAAATTTAGAAAACATTAAGTAAATGCAACAGGAATGCCTCATATATAAACAAATTATCACAACAGCCAACCAAAGTATCGACTACAAACTGCTTACAAAGTTGTGAAAATTGATTGCGAAGTTGGTTGTTTCATGCGGGATTGTTACCTGAGATATCATAATAACAAGTACCATAGTTAAAAGTTCGAAAATGTGAATAAATATTTCGAGAATTGCTGTTAAATTACCGTAGTGTTGCTCCAAGTATGTAGAGGTCATAGGTCAATACTAGAATCTAGAATGTACTTTGTGCCAGCGATAACGATTTTAAAACATCCAAAAACATGAAATACCCGCCAATTCGGATTAACTTGAAATGATCCATGCAGCTAAGTGGTTACGTGACCGACAAATGTTTAAAGTAAAGCATGATCGGGCGTGGTTAGTACTTGCATGGGAGACTCCCTGAGTAAACGAGCAGTTTAATTTATTTTTTTGTTTCATCACACACATAGTAAAGATATAAGGCCACGTTACTTCATTCTTTTTTTACAGTGATGGCAATCATTTATAGTGGAAAATCGTGGTTGTTTTGTAACTATTATAATTAAGGAAAAGTTTTCAAATTGCTTCTAATTTTCAAGAACAAGTTGTAGATGCTATCGGCACATAGTGGGTTTTAAGCCGTTAACACACCGGGCAAAGTTGTTCAAAGTGATGGCAAAGTTGTGCAAAGTTATGGAAACTTTGGTAGATATATCGGTATACATGACCTAAGTTGTTGGCATATAGAAACGTGCAGCTGTAAAGTCAACACATTTAATAAATGCCAATTGAAAGCAACCTATAGATGTTCACATAAACTGACTGTAAAATGTTAGAAAACAGCGTGCAATGTTGGAAAAAGCGAAGGAAATGTTGGCGGAGTTGTTTGTTTATTTAACCTAAGTCATTGTAACGACACCACCGCAGTTAAATTTAGAAAACATTAAGTAAATGCAACAGGAATGCCTCATATATAAACAAATTATCACAACAGCCATCCAAAGTATCGACAACAAACTGCTTACAAAGTTGTGAAAATTGATTGCGAAGTTGGTTGTTTCAAGCGGGATTGTTACCTGAGATATCATAATAACAAGTACCATAGTTAAAAGTTCAAAAATGTGAATAAATATTTCGAGAATTGCTGTTAAATTACCGTAGTGTTGCTCCAAGTATGTAGAGGTCATAGGTCAATACTAGAATCTAGAATGTACTTTGTGCCAGCGATAACGATTTTAAAACATCCAAAAACATGAAATACCCGCCAATTCGGCTTAACTTGAAATGATCTATGCAGCTAAGTGGTTACGTGACCGACAAATGTTTAAAGTAAAGCATGATCGGGCGTGGTTAGTACTTGCATGGGAGACTCCCTGAGTAAACGAGCAGTTTAATTTATTTTTTTTGTTTCATCACACACATAGTAAAGATATAAGGCCACGTTACTTCATTCTTTTTTTACAGTGATGGCAATCATTTATAGTGGAAAATCGTGGTTGTTTTGTAACTATTATAATTAAGGAAAAGTTTTCAAATTGCTTCTAATTTTCAAGAACAAGTTGTAGATGCTATCGGCACATAGTGGGTTTTAAGCCGTTAACACACCGGGCAAAGTTGTTCAAAGTGATGGCAAAGTTGTGCAAAGTTATGGAAACTTTGGTAGATATATCGGTATACATGACCTAAGTTGTTGGCATATAGAAACGTGCAGCTGTAAAGTCAACACATTTAATAAATGCCAATTGAAAGCAACCTATAGATGTTCACATAAACTGACTGTAAAATGTTAGAAAACAGCGTGCAATGTTGGAAAAAGCGAAGGAAATGTTGGCGGAGTTGTTTGTTTATTTAACCTAAGTCATTGTAACGACAACCCCGCAGTTAAATTTAGAAAACATTAAGTAAATGCAACAGGAATGCCTCATATATAAACAAATTATCACAACAGCCAACCAAAGTATCGACTACAAACTGCTTACAAAGTTGTGAAAATTGATTGCGAAGTTGGTTGTTTCATGCGGGATTGTTACCTGAGATATCATAATAACAAGTACCATAGTTAAAAGTTCGAAAATGTGAATAAATATTTCGATAATTGCTGTTAAATTACCGTAGTGTTGCTCCAAGTATGTAGAGGTCATAGGTCAATACTAGAATCTAGAATGTACTTTGTGCCAGCGATAACGATTTTAAAACATCCAAAAACATGAAATACCCGCCAATTCGGATTAACTTGAAATGATCCATGCAGCTAAGTGGTTACGTGACCGACAAATGTTTAAAGTAAAGCATGATCGGGCGTGGTTAGTACTTGCATGGGAGACTCCCTGAGTAAACGAGCAGTTTAATTTATTTTTTTGTTTCATCACACACATAGTAAAGATATAAGGCCACGTTACTTCATTCTTTTTTTACAGTGATGGCAATCATTTATAGTGGAAAATCGTGGTTGTTTTGTAACTATTATAATTAAGGAAAAGTTTTCAAATTGCTTCTAATTTTCAAGAACAAGTTGTAGATGCTATCGGCACATAGTGGGTTTTAAGCCGTTAACACACCGGGCAAAGTTGTTCAAAGTGATGGCAAAGTTGTGCAAAGTTATGGAAACTTTGGTAGATATATCGGTATACATGACCTAAGTTGTTGGCATATAGAAACGTGCAGCTGTAAAGTCAACACATTTAATAAATGCCAATTGAAAGCAACCTATAGATGTTCACATAAACTGACTGTAAAATGTTAGAAAACAGCGTGCAATGTTGGAAAAAGCGAAGGAAATGTTGGCGGAGTTGTTTGTTTATTTAACCTAAGTCATTGTAACGACACCACCGCAGTTAAATTTAGAAAACATTAAGTAAATGCAACAGGAATGCCTCATATATAAACAAATTATCACAACAGCCATCCAAAGTATCGACAACAAACTGCTTACAAAGTTGTGAAAATTGATTGCGAAGTTGGTTGTTTCAAGCGGGATTGTTACCTGAGATATCATAATAACAAGTACCATAGTTAAAAGTTCAAAAATGTGAATAAATATTTCGAGAATTGCTGTTAAATTACCGTAGTGTTGCTCCAAGTATGTAGAGGTCATAGGTCAATACTAGAATCTAGAATGTACTTTGTGCCAGCGATAACGATTTTAAAACATCCAAAAACATGAAATACCCGCCAATTCGGCTTAACTTGAAATGATCTATGCAGCTAAGTGGTTACGTGACCGACAAATGTTTAAAGTAAAGCATGATCGGGCGTGGTTAGTACTTGCATGGGAGACTCCCTGAGTAAACGAGCAGTTTAATTTATTTTTTTTGTTTCATCACACACATAGTAAAGATATAAGGCCACGTTACTTCATTCTTTTTTTACAGTGATGGCAATCATTTATAGTGGAAAATCGTGGTTGTTTTGTAACTATTATAATTAAGGAAAAGTTTTCAAATTGCTTCTAATTTTCAAGAACAAGTTGTAGATGCTATCGGCACATAGTGGGTTTTAAGCCGTTAACACACCGGGCAAAGTTGTTCAAAGTGATGGCAAAGTTGTGCAAAGTTATGGAAACTTTGGTAGATATATCGGTATACATGACCTAAGTTGTTGGCATATAGAAACGTGCAGCTGTAAAGTCAACACATTTAATAAATGCCAATTGAAAGCAACCTATAGATGTTCACATAAACTGACTGTAAAATGTTAGAAAACAGCGTGCAATGTTGGAAAAAGCGAAGGAAATGTTGGCGGAGTTGTTTGTTTATTTAACCTAAGTCATTGTAACGACACCCCCGCAGTTAAATTTAGAAAACATTAAGTAAATGCAACAGGAATGCCTCATATATAAACAAATTATCACAACAGCCAACCAAAGTATCGACTACAAACTGCTTACAAAGTTGTGAAAATTGATTGCGAAGTTGGTTGTTTCATGCGGGATTGTTACCTGAGATATCATAATAACAAGTACCATAGTTAAAAGTTCGAAAATGTGAATAAATATTTCGAGAATTGCTGTTAAATTACCGTAGTGTTGCTCCAAGTATGTAGAGGTCATAGGTCAATACTAGAATCTAGAATGTACTTTGTGCCAGCGATAACGATTTTAAAACATCCAAAAACATGAAATACCCGCCAATTCGGCTTAACTTGAAATGATCCATGCAGCTAAGTGGTTACGTGACCGACAAATGTTTAAAGTAAAGCATGATCGGGCGTGGTTAGTACTTGCATGGGAGACTCCCTGAGTAAACGAGCAGTTTAATTTATTTTTTTGTTTCATCACACACATAGTAAAGATATAAGGCCACGTTACTTCATTCTTTTTTTACAGTGATGGCAATCATTTATAGTGGAAAATCGTGGTTGTTTTGTAACTATTATAATTAAGGAAAAGTTTTCAAATTGCTTCTAATTTTCAAGAACAAGTTGTAGATGCTATCGGCACATAGTGGGTTTTAAGCCGTTAACACACCGGGCAAAGTTGTTCAAAGTGATGGCAAAGTTGTGCAAAGTTATGGAAACTTTGGTAGATATATCGGTATACATGACCTAAGTTGTTGGCATATAGAAACGTGCAGCTGTAAAGTCAACACATTTAATAAATGCCAATTGAAAGCAACCTATAGATGTTCACATAAACTGACTGTAAAATGTTAGAAAACAGCGTGCAATGTTGGAAAAAGCGAAGGAAATGTTGGCGGAGTTGTTTGTTTATTTAACCTAAGTCATTGTAACGACACCCCCGCAGTTAAATTTAGAAAACATTAAGTAAATGCAACAGGAATGCCTCATATATAAACAAATTATCACAACAGCCAACCAAAGTATCGACTACAAACTGCTTACAAAGTTGTGAAAATTGATTGCGAAGTTGGTTGTTTCATGCGGGATTGTTACCTGAGATATCATAATAACAAGTACCATAGTTAAAAGTTCGAAAATGTGAATAAATATTTCGAGAATTGCCGTTAAATTACCGTAGTGTTGCTCCAAGTATGTAGAGGTCATAGGTCAATACTATAATCTAGAATGTACTTTGTGCCAGCGATAACGATTTTAAAACATCCAAAAACATGAAATACCCGCCAATTCGGCTTAACTTGAAATGATCCATGCAGCTAAGTGGTTACGTGACCGACAAATGTTTAAAGTAAAGCATAATCGGGCGTGGTTAGTACTTGCATGGGAGACTCCCTGAGCAAACGAGCAGTTTAATTTATTTTTTTGTTTCATCACACACATAGTAAAGATATAAGGCCACGTTACTTCATTCTTTTTTTACAGTGATGGCAATCATTTATAGTGGAAAATCGTGGTTTTTTTGTAACTATTATAATTAAGGAAAAGTTTTCAAATTGCTTCTAATTTTCAAGAACAAGTTGTAGATGCTATCGGCACATAGTGGGTTTTAAGCCGTTAACACACCGGGCAAAGTTGTTCAAAGTGATGGCAAAGTTGTGCAAAGTTATGGAAACTTTGGTAGATATATCGGTATACATGACCTAAGTTGTTGGCATATAGAAACGTGCAGCTGTAAAGTCAACACATTTAATAAATGCCAATTGAAAGCAACCTATAGATGTTCACATAAACTGACTGTAAAATGTTAGAAAACAGCGTGCAATGTTGGAAAAAGCGAAGGAAATGTTGGCGGAGTTGTTTGTTTATTTAACCTAAGTCATTGTAACGACAACCCCGCAGTTAAATTTAGAAAACATTAAGTAAATGCAACAGGAATGCCTCATATATAAACAAATTATCACAACAGCCAACCAAAGTATCGACTACAAACTGCTTACAAAGTTGTGAAAATTGATTGCGAAGTTGGTTGTTTCATGCGGGATTGTTACCTGAGATATCATAATAACAAGTACCATAGTTAAAAGTTCGAAAATGTGAATAAATATTTCGAGAATTGCTGTTAAATTACCGTAGTGTTGCTCCAAGTATGTAGAGGTCATAGGTCAATACTAGAATCTAGAATGTACTTTGTGCCAGCGATAACGATTTTAAAACATCCAAAAACATGAAATACCCGCCAATTCGGATTAACTTGAAATGATCCATGCAGCTAAGTGGTTACGTGACCGACAAATGTTTAAAGTAAAGCATGATCGGGCGTGGTTAGTACTTGCATGGGAGACTCCCTGAGTAAACGAGCAGTTTAATTTATTTTTTTGTTTCATCACACACATAGTAAAGATATAAGGCCACGTTACTTCATTCTTTTTTTACAGTGATGGCAATCATTTATAGTGGAAAATCGTGGTTGTTTTGTAACTATTATAATTAAGGAAAAGTTTTCAAATTGCTTCTAATTTTCAAGAACAAGTTGTAGATGCTATCGGCACATAGTGGGTTTTAAGCCGTTAACACACCGGGCAAAGTTGTTCAAAGTGATGGCAAAGTTGTGCAAAGTTATGGAAACTTTGGTAGATATATCGGTATACATGACCTAAGTTGTTGGCATATAGAAACGTGCAGCTGTAAAGTCAACACATTTAATAAATGCCAATTGAAAGCAACCTATAGATGTTCACATAAACTGACTGTAAAATGTTAGAAAACAGCGTGCAATGTTGGAAAAAGCGAAGGAAATGTTGGCGGAGTTGTTTGTTTATTTAACCTAAGTCATTGTAACGACACCCCCGCAGTTAAATTTAGAAAACATTAAGTAAATGCAACAGGAATGCCTCATATATAAACAAATTATCACAACAGCCAACCAAAGTATCGACTACAAACTGCTTACAAAGTTGTGAAAATTGATTGCGAAGTTGGTTGTTTCATGCGGGATTGTTACCTGAGATATCATAATAACAAGTACCATAGTTAAAAGTTCGAAAATGTGAATAAATATTTCGAGAATTGCTGTTAAATTACCGTAGTGTTGCTCCAAGTATGTAGAGGTCATAGGTCAATACTAGAATCTAGAATGTACTTTGTGCCAGCGATAACGATTTTAAAACATCCAAAAACATGAAATACCCGCCAATTCGGCTTAACTTGAAATGATCCATGCAGCTAAGTGGTTACGTGACCGACAAATGTTTAAAGTAAAGCATGATCGGGCGTGGTTAGTACTTGCATGGGAGACTCCCTGAGTAAACGAGCAGTTTAATTTATTTTTTTGTTTCATCACACACATAGTAAAGATATAAGGCCACGTTACTTCATTCTTTTTTTACAGTGATGGCAATCATTTATAGTGGAAAATCGTGGTTGTTTTGTAACTATTATAATTAAGGAAAAGTTTTCAAATTGCTTCTAATTTTCAAGAACAAGTTGTAGATGCTATCGGCACATAGTGGGTTTTAAGCCGTTAACACACCGGGCAAAGTTGTTCAAAGTGATGGCAAAGTTGTGCAAAGTTATGGAAACTTTGGTAGATATATCGGTATACATGACCTAAGTTGTTGGCATATAGAAACGTGCAGCTGTAAAGTCAACACATTTAATAAATGCCAATTGAAAGCAACCTATAGATGTTCACATAAACTGACTGTAAAATGTTAGAAAACAGCGTGCAATGTTGGAAAAAGCGAAGGAAATGTTGGCGGAGTTGTTTGTTTATTTAACCTAAGTCATTGTAACGACACCCCCGCAGTTAAATTTAGAAAACATTAAGTAAATGCAACAGGAATGCCTCATATATAAACAAATTATCACAACAGCCAACCAAAGTATCGACTACAAACTGCTTACAAAGTTGTGAAAATTGATTGCGAAGTTGGTTGTTTCATGCGGGATTGTTACCTGAGATATCATAATAACAAGTACCATAGTTAAAAGTTCGAAAATGTGAATAAATATTTCGAGAATTGCCGTTAAATTACCGTAGTGTTGCTCCAAGTATGTAGAGGTCATAGGTCAATACTATAATCTAGAATGTACTTTGTGCCAGCGATAACGATTTTAAAACATCCAAAAACATGAAATACCCGCCAATTCGGCTTAACTTGAAATGATCCATGCAGCTAAGTGGTTACGTGACCGACAAATGTTTAAAGTAAAGCATAATCGGGCGTGGTTAGTACTTGCATGGGAGACTCCCTGAGCAAACGAGCAGTTTAATTTATTTTTTTGTTTCATCACACACATAGTAAAGATATAAGGCCACGTTACTTCATTCTTTTTTTACAGTGATGGCAATCATTTATAGTGGAAAATCGTGGTTTTTTTGTAACTATTATAATTAAGGAAAAGTTTTCAAATTGCTTCTAATTTTCAAGAACAAGTTGTAGATGCTATCGGCACATAGTGGGTTTTAAGCCGTTAACACACCGGGCAAAGTTGTTCAAAGTGATGGCAAAGTTGTGCAAAGTTATGGAAACTTTGGTAGATATATCGGTATACATGACCTAAGTTGTTGGCATATAGAAACGTGCAGCTGTAAAGTCAACACATTTAATAAATGCCAATTGAAAGCAACCTATAGATGTTCACATAAACTGACTGTAAAATGTTAGAAAACAGCGTGCAATGTTGGAAAAAGCGAAGGAAATGTTGGCGGAGTTGTTTGTTTATTTAACCTAAGTCATTGTAACGACAACCCCGCAGTTAAATTTAGAAAACATTAAGTAAATGCAACAGGAATGCCTCATATATAAACAAATTATCACAACAGCCAACCAAAGTATCGACTACAAACTGCTTACAAAGTTGTGAAAATTGATTGCGAAGTTGGTTGTTTCATGCGGGATTGTTACCTGAGATATCATAATAACAAGTACCATAGTTAAAAGTTCGAAAATGTGAATAAATATTTCGAGAATTGCTGTTAAATTACCGTAGTGTTGCTCCAAGTATGTAGAGGTCATAGGTCAATACTAGAATCTAGAATGTACTTTGTGCCAGCGATAACGATTTTAAAACATCCAAAAACATGAAATACCCGCCAATTCGGATTAACTTGAAATGATCCATGCAGCTAAGTGGTTACGTGACCGACAAATGTTTAAAGTAAAGCATGATCGGGCGTGGTTAGTACTTGCATGGGAGACTCCCTGAGTAAACGAGCAGTTTAATTTATTTTTTTGTTTCATCACACACATAGTAAAGATATAAGGCCACGTTACTTCATTCTTTTTTTACAGTGATGGCAATCATTTATAGTGGAAAATCGTGGTTGTTTTGTAACTATTATAATTAAGGAAAAGTTTTCAAATTGCTTCTAATTTTCAAGAACAAGTTGTAGATGCTATCGGCACATAGTGGGTTTTAAGCCGTTAACACACCGGGCAAAGTTGTTCAAAGTGATGGCAAAGTTGTGCAAAGTTATGGAAACTTTGGTAGATATATCGGTATACATGACCTAAGTTGTTGGCATATAGAAACGTGCAGCTGTAAAGTCAACACATTTAATAAATGCCAATTGAAAGCAACCTATAGATGTTCACATAAACTGACTGTAAAATGTTAGAAAACAGCGTGCAATGTTGGAAAAAGCGAAGGAAATGTTGGCGGAGTTGTTTGTTTATTTAACCTAAGTCATTGTAACGACAACCCCGCAGTTAAATTTAGAAAACATTAAGTAAATGCAACAGGAATGCCTCATATATAAACAAATTATCACAACAGCCAACCAAAGTATCGACTACAAACTGCTTACAAAGTTGTGAAAATTGATTGCGAAGTTGGTTGTTTCATGCGGGATTGTTACCTGAGATATCATAATAACAAGTACCATAGTTAAAAGTTCGAAAATGTGAATAAATATTTCGAGAATTGCTGTTAAATTACCGTAGTGTTGCTCCAAGTATGTAGAGGTCATAGGTCAATACTAGAATCTAGAATGTACTTTGTGCCAGCGATAACGATTTTAAAACATCCAAAAACATGAAATACCCGCCAATTCGGATTAACTTGAAATGATCCATGCAGCTAAGTGGTTACGTGACCGACAAATGTTTAAAGTAAAGCATGATCGGGCGTGGTTAGTACTTGCATGGGAGACTCCCTGAGTAAACGAGCAGTTTAATTTATTTTTTTGTTTCATCACACACATAGTAAAGATATAAGGCCACGTTACTTCATTCTTTTTTTACAGTGATGGCAATCATTTATAGTGGAAAATCGTGGTTGTTTTGTAACTATTATAATTAAGGAAAAGTTTTCAAATTGCTTCTAATTTTCAAGAACAAGTTGTAGATGCTATCGGCACATAGTGGGTTTTAAGCCGTTAACACACCGGGCAAAGTTGTTCAAAGTGATGGCAAAGTTGTGCAAAGTTATGGAAACTTTGGTAGATATATCGGTATACATGACCTAAGTTGTTGGCATATAGAAACGTGCAGCTGTAAAGTCAACACATTTAATAAATGCCAATTGAAAGCAACCTATAGATGTTCACATAAACTGACTGTAAAATGTTAGAAAACAGCGTGCAATGTTGGAAAAAGCGAAGGAAATGTTGGCGGAGTTGTTTGTTTATTTAACCTAAGTCATTGTAACGACACCCCCGCAGTTAAATTTAGAAAACATTAAGTAAATGCAACAGGAATGCCTCATATATAAACAAATTATCACAACAGCCAACCAAAGTATCGACTACAAACTGCTTACAAAGTTGTGAAAATTGATTGCGAAGTTGGTTGTTTCATGCGGGATTGTTACCTGAGATATCATAATAACAAGTACCATAGTTAAAAGTTCGAAAATGTGAATAAATATTTCGAGAATTGCCGTTAAATTACCGTAGTGTTGCTCCAAGTATGTAGAGGTCATAGGTCAATACTATAATCTAGAATGTACTTTGTGCCAGCGATAACGATTTTAAAACATCCAAAAACATGAAATACCCGCCAATTCGGCTTAACTTGAAATGATCCATGCAGCTAAGTGGTTACGTGACCGACAAATGTTTAAAGTAAAGCATAATCGGGCGTGGTTAGTACTTGCATGGGAGACTCCCTGAGCAAACGAGCAGTTTAATTTATTTTTTTGTTTCATCACACACATAGTAAAGATATAAGGCCACGTTACTTCATTCTTTTTTTACAGTGATGGCAATCATTTATAGTGGAAAATCGTGGTTTTTTTGTAACTATTATAATTAAGGAAAAGTTTTCAAATTGCTTCTAATTTTCAAGAACAAGTTGTAGATGCTATCGGCACATAGTGGGTTTTAAGCCGTTAACACACCGGGCAAAGTTGTTCAAAGTGATGGCAAAGTTGTGCAAAGTTATGGAAACTTTGGTAGATATATCGGTATACATGACCTAAGTTGTTGGCATATAGAAACGTGCAGCTGTAAAGTCAACACATTTAATAAATGCCAATTGAAAGCAACCTATAGATGTTCACATAAACTGACTGTAAAATGTTAGAAAACAGCGTGCAATGTTGGAAAAAGCGAAGGAAATGTTGGCGGAGTTGTTTGTTTATTTAACCTAAGTCATTGTAACGACACCCCCGCAGTTAAATTTAGAAAACATTAAGTAAATGCAACAGGAATGCCTCATATATAAACAAATTATCACAACAGCCAACCAAAGTATCGACTACAAACTGCTTACAAAGTTGTGAAAATTGATTGCGAAGTTGGTTGTTTCATGCGGGATTGTTACCTGAGATATCATAATAACAAGTACCATAGTTAAAAGTTCGAAAATGTGAATAAATATTTCGAGAATTGCTGTTAAATTACCGTAGTGTTGCTCCAAGTATGTAGAGGTCATAGGTCAATACTAGAATCTAGAATGTACTTTGTGCCAGCGATAACGATTTTAAAACATCCAAAAACATGAAATACCCGCCAATTCGGCTTAACTTGAAATGATCCATGCAGCTAAGTGGTTACGTGACCGACAAATGTTTAAAGTAAAGCATAATCGGGCGTGGTTAGTACTTGCATGGGAGACTCCCTGAGCAAACGAGCAGTTTAATTTATTTTTTTGTTTCATCACACACATAGTAAAGATATAAGGCCACGTTACTTCATTCTTTTTTTACAGTGATGGCAATCATTTATAGTGGAAAATCGTGTTTTTTTTGTAACTATTATAATTAAGGAAAAGTTTTCAAATTGCTTCTAATTTTCAAGAACAAGTTGTAGATGCTATCGGCACATAGTGGGTTTTAAGCCGTTAACACACCGGGCAAAGTTGTTCAAAGTGATGGCAAAGTTGTGCAAAGTTATGGAAACTTTGGTAGATATATCGGTATACATGACCTAAGTTGTTGGCATATAGAAACGTGCAGCTGTAAAGTCAACACATTTAATAAATGCCAATTGAAAGCAACCTATAGATGTTCACATAAACTGACTGTAAAATGTTAGAAAACAGCGTGCAATGTTGGAAAAAGCGAAGGAAATGTTGGCGGAGTTGTTTGTTTATTTAACCTAAGTCATTGTAACGACACCCCCGCAGTTAAATTTAGAAAACATTAAGTAAATGCAACAGGAATGCCTCATATATAAACAAATTATCACAACAGCCAACCAAAGTATCGACTACAAACTGCTTACAAAGTTGTGAAAATTGATTGCGAAGTTGGTTGTTTCATGCGGGATTGTTACCTGAGATATCATAATAACAAGTACCATAGTTAAAAGTTCGAAAATGTGAATAAATATTTCGAGAATTGCTGTTAAATTACCGTAGTGTTGCTCCAAGTATGTAGAGGTCATAGGTCAATACTAGAATCTAGAATGTACTTTGTGCCAGCGATAACGATTTTAAAACATCCAAAAACATGAAATACCCGCCAATTCGGCTTAACTTGAAATGATCCATGCAGCTAAGTGGTTACGTGACCGACAAATGTTTAAAGTAAAGCATGATCGGGCGTGGTTAGTACTTGCATGGGAGACTCCCTGAGCAAACGAGCAGTTTAATTTATTTTTTTGTTTCATCACACACGTAGTAAAGATATAAGGCCACGTTACTTCATTCTTTTTTTACAGTGATGGCAATCATTTATAGTGGAAAATCGTGTTTTTTTTGTAACTATTATAATTAAGGAAAAGTTTTCAAATTGCTTCTAATTTTCAAGAACAAGTTGTAGATGCTATCGGCACATAGTGGGTTTTAAGCCGTTAACACACCGAGCAAAGTTGTTCAAAGTGATGGCAAAGTTGTGCAAAGTTATGGAAACTTTGGTAGATATATCGGTATACATGACCTAAGTTGTTGGCATATAGAAACGTGCAGCTGTAAAGTCCACACATTTAATAAATGCCAATTGAAAGCAACCTATAGATGTTCACATAAACTGACTGTAAAATGTTAGAAAACAGCGTGCAATGTTGGAAAAAGCGAAGGAAATGTTGGCGGAGTTGTTTGTTTATTTAACCTAAGTCATTGTAACGACACCCCCGCAGTTAAATTTAGAAAACATTAAGTAAATGCAACAGGAATGCCTCATATATAAACAAATTATCACAACACCCAACCAAAGTATCGACTACAAACTGCTTACAAAGTTGTGAAAATTGATTGCGAAGTTGGTTGTTTCATGCGGGATTGTTACCTGAGATATCATAATAACAAGTACCATAGTTAAAAGTTCGAAAATGTGAATAAATATTTCGAGAATTGCTGTTAAATTACCGTAGTGTTGCTCCAAGTATGTAGAGGTCATAGGTCAATACTAGAATCTAGAATGTACTTTGTGCCAGCGATAACGATTTTAAAACATCCAAAAACATGAAATACCCGCCAATTCGGCTTAACTTGAAATGATCCATGCAGCTAAGTGGTTACGGGACCGACAAATGTTTAAAGTAAAGCATGATCGGGCGTGGTTAGTACTTGCATGGGAGACTCCCTGAGCAAACGAGCAGTTTAATTTGTTTTTTTGTTTCATCACACACGTAGTAAAGATATAAGGCCACGTTACTTCATTCTTTTTTTACAGTGATGGCAATCATTTATAGTGGAAAATCGTGTTTTTTTGTAACTATTATAATTAAGGAAAAGTTTTCAAATTGCTTCTAATTTTCATGAACAAGTTGTAGATGCTATCGGCACATAGTGGGTTTTAAGCCGTTAACACACCGAGCAAAGTTGTTCAAAGTGATGGCAAAGTTGTGCAAAGTTATGGAAACTTTGGTAGATATATCGGTATACATGACCTAAGTTGTTGGCATATAGAAACGTGCAGCTGTAAAGTCAACACATTTAATAAATGCCAATTGAAAGCAACCTATAGATGTTCACATAAACTGACTGTAAAATGTTAGAAAACAGCGTGCAATGTTGGAAAAAGCGAAGGAAATGTTGGCGGAGTTGTTTGTTTATTTAACCTAAGTCATTGTAACAACACCCCCGCAGTTAAATTTAGAAAACATTAAGTAAATGCAACAGGAATGCCTCATATATAAACAAATTATCACAACACCCAACCAAAGTATCGACTACAAACTGCTTACAAAGTTGTGAAAATTGATTGCGAAGTTGGTTGTTTCATGCGGGATTGTTACCTGAGATATCATAATAACAAGTACCATAGTTAAAAGTTCGAAAATGTGAATAAATATTTCGAGAATTGCTGTTAAATTACCGTAGTGTTGCTCCAAGTATGTAGAGGTCATAGGTCAATACTAGAATCTAGAATGTACTTTGTGCCAGCGATAACGATTTTAAAACATCCAAAAACATGAAATACCCGCCAATTCGGCTTAACTTGAAATGATCCATGCAGCTAAGTGGTTACGGGACCGACAAATGTTTAAAGTAAAGCATGATCGGGCTTGGTTAGTACTTGCATGGGAGACTCCCTGAGCAAACGAGCAGTTTAATTTATTTTTTTGTTTCATCACACACGTAGTAAAGATATAAGGCCACGTTACTTCATTCTTTTTTTACAGTGATGGCAATCATTTATAGTGGAAAATCGTGTTTTTTTTTGTAACTATTATAATTAAGGAAAAGTTTTCAAATTGCTTCTAATTTTCAAGAACAAGTTGTAGATGCTATCGGCACATAGTGGGTTTTAAGCCGTTAACACACTGAGCAAAGTTGTTCAAAGTGATGGCAAAGTTGTGCAAAGTTATGGAAACTTTGGTAGATATATCGGTATACATGACCTAAGTTGTTGGCATATAGAAACGTGCAGCTGTAAAGTCAACACATTTAATAAATGCCAATTGAAAGCAACCTATAGATGTTCACATAAACTGACTGTAAAATGTTAGAAAACAGCGTGCAATGTTGGAAAAAGCGAAGGAAATGTTGGCGGAGTTGTTTGTTTATTTAACCTAAGTCATTGTAACGACACCCCCGCAGTTAAATTTAGAAAACATTAAGTAAATGCAACAGGAATGCCTCATATATAAACAAATTATCACAACACCCAACCAAAGTATCGACTACAAACTGCTTACAAAGTTGTGAAAATTGATTGCGAAGTTGGTTGTTTCATGCGGGATTGTTACCTGAGATATCATAATAACAAGTACCATAGTTAAAAGTTCGAAAATGTGAATAAATATTTCGAGAATTGCTGTTAAATTACCGTAGTGTTGCTCCAAGTATGTAGAGGTCATAGGTCAATACTAGAATCTAGAATGTACTTTGTGCCAGCGATAACGATTTTAAAACATCCAAAAACATGAAATACCCGCCAATTCGGCTTAACTTGAAATGATCCATGCAGCTAAGTGGTTACGGGACCGACAAATGTTTAAAGTAAAGCATGATCGGGCTTGGTTAGTACTTGCATGGGAGACTCCCTGAGCAAACGAGCAGTTTAATTTATTTTTTTGTTTCATCACACACGTAGTAAAGATATAAGGCCACGTTACTTCATTCTTTTTTTACAGTGATGGCAATCATTTATAGTGGAAAATCGTGTTTTTTTTGTAACTATTATAATTAAGGAAAAGTTTTCAAATTGCTTCTAATTTTCAAGAACAAGTTGTAGATGCTATCGGCACATAGTGGGTTTTAAGCCGTTAACACACCGAGCAAAGTTGTTCAAAGTGATGGCAAAGTTGTGCAAAGTTATGGAAACTTTGGTAGATATATCGGTATACATGACCTAAGTTGTTGGCATATAGAAACGTGCAGCTGTAAAGTCAACACATTTAATAAATGCCAATTGAAAGCAACCTATAGATGTTCACATAAACTGACTGTAAAATGTTAGAAAACAGCGTGCAATGTTGGAAAAAGCGAAGGAAATGTTGGCGGAGTTGTTTGTTTATTTAACCTAAGTCATTGTAACGACACCCCCGCAGTTAAATTTAGAAAACATTAAGTAAATGCAACAGGAATGCCTCATATATAAACAAATTATCACAACACCCAACCAAAGTATCGACTACAAACTGCTTACAAAGTTGTGAAAATTGATTGCGAAGTTGGTTGTTTCATGCGGGATTGTTACCTGAGATATCATAATAACAAGTACCATAGTTAAAAGTTCGAAAATGTGAATAAATATTTCGAGAATTGCTGTTAAATTACCGTAGTGTTGCTCCAAGTATGTAGAGGTCATAGGTCAATACTAGAATCTAGAATGTACTTTGTGCCAGCGATAACGATTTTAAAACATCCAAAAACATGAAATACCCGCCAATTCGGCTTAACTTGAAATGATCCATGCAGCTATGTGGTTACGGGACCGACAAATGTTTAAAGTAAAGCATGATCGGGCGTGGTTAGTACTTGCATGGGAGACTCCCTGAGCAAACGAGCAGTTTAATTTATTTTTTTGTTTCATCACACACGTAGTAAAGATATAAGGCCACGTTACTTCATTCTTTTTTTACAGTGATGGCAATCATTTATAGTGGAAAATCGTGTTTTTTTGTAACTATTATAATTAAGGAAAAGTTTTCAAATTGCTTCTAATTTTCATGAACAAGTTGTAGATGCTATCGGCACATAGTGGGTTTTAAGCCGTTAACACACCGAGCAAAGTTGTTCAAAGTGATGGCAAAGTTGTGCAAAGTTATGGAAACTTTGGTAGATATATCGGTATACATGACCTAAGTTGTTGGCATATAGAAACGTGCAGCTGTAAAGTCAACACATTTAATAAATGCCAATTGAAAGCAACCTATAGATGTTCACATAAACTGACTGTAAAATGTTAGAAAACAGCGTGCAATGTTGGAAAAAGCGAAGGAAATGTTGGCGGAGTTGTTTGTTTATTTAACCTAAGTCATTGTAACAACACCCCCGCAGTTAAATTTAGAAAACATTAAATAAATGCAACAGGAATGCCTCATATATAAACAAATTATCACAACACCCAACCAAAGTATCGACTACAAACTGCTTACAAAGTTGTGAAAATTGATTGCGAAGTTGGTTGTTTCATGCAGGATTGTTACCTGAGATATCATAATAACAAGTACCATAGTTAAAAGTTCGAAAATGTGAATAAATATTTCGAGAATTGCTGTTAAATTACCGTAGTGTTGCTCCAAGTATGTAGAGGTCATAGGTCAATACTAGAATCTAGAATGTACTTTGTGCCAGCGATAACGATTTTAAAACATCCAAAAACATGAAATACCCGCCAATTCGGCTTAACTTGAAATGATCCATGCAGCTAAGTGGTTACGGGACCGACAAATGTTTAAAGTAAAGCATGATCGGGCTTGGTTAGTACTTGCATGGGAGACTCCCTGAGCAAACGAGCAGTTTAATTTATTTTTTTGTTTCATCACACACGTAGTAAAGATATAAGGCCACGTTACTTCATTCTTTTTTTACAGTGATGGCAATCATTTATAGTGGAAAATCGTGTTTTTTTTGTAACTATTATAATTAAGGAAAAGTTTTCAAATTGCTTCTAATTTTCAAGAACAAGTTGTAGATGCTATCGGCACATAGTGGGTTTTAAGCCGTTAACACACCGAGCAAAGTTGTTCAAAGTGATGGCAAAGTTGTGCAAAGTTATGGAAACTTTGGTAGATATATCGGTATACATGACCTAAGTTGTTGGCATATAGAAACGTGCAGCTGTAAAGTCAACACATTTAATAAATGCCAATTGAAAGCAACCTATAGATGTTCACATAAACTGACTGTAAAATGTTAGAAAACAGCGTGCAATGTTGGAAAAAGCGAAGGAAATGTTGGCGGAGTTGTTTGTTTATTTAACCTAAGTCATTGTAACGACACCCCCGCAGTTAAATTTAGAAAACATTAAGTAAATGCAACAGGAATGCCTCATATATAAACAAATTATCACAACACCCAACCAAAGTATCGACTACAAACTGCTTACAAAGTTGTGAAAATTGATTGCGAAGTTGGTTGTTTCATGCGGGATTGTTACCTGAGATATCATAATAACAAGTACCATAGTTAAAAGTTCGAAAATGTGAATAAATATTTCGAGAATTGCTGTTAAATTACCGTAGTGTTGCTCCAAGTATGTAGAGGTCATAGGTCAATACTAGAATCTAGAATGTACTTTGTGCCAGCGATAACGATTTTAAAACATCCAAAAACATGAAATACCCGCCAATTCGGCTTAACTTGAAATGATCCATGCAGCTAAGTGGTTACGGGACCGACAAATGTTTAAAGTAAAGCATGATCGGGCTTGGTTAGTACTTGCATGGGAGACTCCCTGAGCAAACGAGCAGTTTAATTTATTTTTTTGTTTCATCACACACGTAGTAAAGATATAAGGCCACGTTACTTCATTCTTTTTTTACAGTGATGGCAATCATTTATAGTGGAAAATCGTGTTTTTTTTGTAACTATTATAATTAAGGAAAAGTTTTCAAATTGCTTCTAATTTTCAAGAACAAGTTGTAGATGCTATCGGCACATAGTGGGTTTTAAGCCGTTAACACACCGAGCAAAGTTGTTCAAAGTGATGGCAAAGTTGTGCAAAGTTATGGAAACTTTGGTAGATATATCGGTATACATGACCTAAGTTGTTGGCATATAGAAACGTGCAGCTGTAAAGTCAACACATTTAATAAATGCCAATTGAAAGCAACCTATAGATGTTCACATAAACTGACTGTAAAATGTTAGAAAACAGCGTGCAATGTTGGAAAAAGCGAAGGAAATGTTGGCGGAGTTGTTTGTTTATTTAACCTAAGTCATTGTAACGACACCCCCGCAGTTAAATTTAGAAAACATTAAGTAAATGCAACAGGAATGCCTCATATATAAACAAATTATCACAACACCCAACCAAAGTATCGACTACAAACTGCTTACAAAGTTGTGAAAATTGATTGCGAAGTTGGTTGTTTCATGCGGGATTGTTACCTGAGATATCATAATAACAAGTACCATAGTTAAAAGTTCGAAAATGTGAATAAATATTTCGAGAATTGCTGTTAAATTACCGTAGTGTTGCTCCAAGTATGTAGAGGTCATAGGTCAATACTAGAATCTAGAATGTACTTTGTGCCAGCGATAACGATTTTAAAACATCCAAAAACATGAAATACCCGCCAATTCGGCTTAACTTGAAATGATCCATGCAGCTATGTGGTTACGGGACCGACAAATGTTTAAAGTAAAGCATGATCGGGCTTGGTTAGTACTTGCATGGGAGACTCCCTGAGCAAACGAGCAGTTTAATTTATTTTTTTGTTTCATCACACACGTAGTAAAGATATAAGGCCACGTTACTTCATTCTTTTTTTACAGTGATGGCAATCATTTATAGTGGAAAATCGTGTTTTTTTTGTAACTATTATAATTAAGGAAAAGTTTTCAAATTGCTTCTAATTTTCAAGAACAAGTTGTAGATGCTATCGGCACATAGTGGGTTTTAAGCCGTTAACACACCGAGCAAAGTTGTTCAAAGTGATGGCAAAGTTGTGCAAAGTTATGGAAACTTTGGTAGATATATCGGTATACATGACCTAAGTTGTTGGCATATAGAAACGTGCAGCTGTAAAGTCAACACATTTAATAAATGCCAATTGAAAGCAACCTATAGATGTTCACATAAACTGACTGTAAAATGTTAGAAAACAGCGTGCAATGTTGGAAAAAGCGAAGGAAATGTTGGCGGAGTTGTTTGTTTATTTAACCTAAGTCATTGTAACGACACCCCCGCAGTTAAATTTAGAAAACATTAAGTAAATGCAACAGGAATGCCTCATATATAAACAAATTATCACAACACCCAACCAAAGTATCGACTACAAACTGCTTACAAAGTTGTGAAAATTGATTGCGAAGTTGGTTGTTTCATGCGGGATTGTTACCTGAGATATCATAATAACAAGTACCATAGTTAAAAGTTCGAAAATGTGAATAAATATTTCGAGAATTGCTGTTAAATTACCGTAGTGTTGCTCCAAGTATGTAGAGGTCATAGGTCAATACTAGAATCTAGAATGTACTTTGTGCCAGCGATAACGATTTTAAAACATCCAAAAACATGAAATACCCGCCAATTCGGCTTAACTTGAAATGATCCATGCAGCTATGTGGTTACGGGACCGACAAATGTTTAAAGTAAAGCATGATCGGGCGTGGTTAGTACTTGCATGGGAGACTCCCTGAGCAAACGAGCAGTTTAATTTATTTTTTTGTTTCATCACACACGTAGTAAAGATATAAGGCCACGTTACTTCATTCTTTTTTTACAGTGATGGCAATCATTTATAGTGGAAAATCGTGTTTTTTTGTAACTATTAAAATTAAGGAAAAGTTTTCAAATTGCTTCTAATTTTCATGAACAAGTTGTAGATGCTATCGGCACATAGTGGGTTTTAAGCCGTTAACACACCGAGCAAAGTTGTTCAAAGTGATGGCAAAGTTGTGCAAAGTTATGGAAACTTTGGTAGATATATCGGTATACATGACCTAAGTTGTTGGCATATAGAAACGTGCAGCTGTAAAGTCAACACATTTAATAAATGCCAATTGAAAGCAACCTATAGATGTTCACATAAACTGACTGTACAATGTTAGAAAACAGCGTGCAATGTTGGAAAAAGCGAAGGAAATGTTGGCGGAGTTGTTTGTTTATTTAACCTAAGTCATTGTAACGACACCCCCGCAGTTAAATTTAGAAAACATTAAGTAAATGCAACAGGAATGCCTCATATATAAACAAATTATCACAACACCCAACCAAAGTATCGACTACAAACTGCTTACAAAGTTGTGAAAATTGATTGCGAAGTTGGTTGTTTCATGCGGGATTGTTACCTGAGATATCATAATAACAAGTACCATAGTTAAAAGTTCGAAAATGTGAATAAATATTTCGAGAATTGCTGTTAAATTACCGTAGTGTTGCTCCAAGTATGTAGAGGTCATAGGTCAATACTAGAATCTAGAATGTACTTTGTGCCAGCGATAACGATTTTAAAACATCCAAAAACATGAAATACCCGCCAATTCGGCTTAACTTGAAATGATCCATGCAGCTAAGTGGTTACGGGACCGACAAATGTTTAAAGTAAAGCATGATCGGGCGTGGTTAGTACTTGCATGGGAGACTCCCTGAGCAAACGAGCAGTTTAATTTATTTTTTTGTTTCATCACACACGTAGTAAAGATATAAGGCCACGTTACTTCATTCTTTTTTTACAGTGATGGCAATCATTTATAGTGGAAAATCGTGGTTTTTTTGTAACTATTATAAATAAGGAAACGTTTTCAAATTGCTTCTAATTTTCAAGAACAAGTTGTAGATGCTATCGGCACATAGTGGGTTTTAAGCCGTTAACACACCGAGCAAAGTTGTTCAAAGTGATGGCAAAGTTGTGCAAAGTTATGGAAACTTTGGTAGATATATCGGTATACATGACCTAAGTTGTTGGCATATAGAAACGTGCAGCTGTAAAGTCAACACATTTAATAAATGCCAATTGAAAGCAACCTATAGATGTTCACATAAACTGACTGTAAAATGTTAGAAAACAGCGTGCAATGTTGGAAAAAGCGAAGGAAATGTTGGCGGAGTTGTTTGTTTATTTAACCTAAGTCATTGTAACGACACCCCCGCAGTTAAATTTAGAAAACATTAAGTAAATGCAACAGGAATGCCTCATATATAAACAAATTATCACAACAGCCAACCAAAGTATCGACTACAAACTGCTTACAAAGTTGTGAAAATTGATTGCGAAGTTGGTTGTTTCATGCGGGATTGTTACCTGAGATATCATAATAACAAGTACCATAGTTAAAAGTTCGAAAATGTGAATAAATATTTCGAGAATTGCTGTTAAATTACCGTAGTGTTGCTCCAAGTATGTAGAGGTCATAGGTCAATACTAGAATCTAGAATGTACTTTGTGCCAGCGATAACGATTTTAAAACATCCAAAAACATGAAATACCCGCCAATTCGGCTTAACTTGAAATGATCCATGCAGCTAAGTGGTTACGGGACCGACAAATGTTTAAAGTAAAGCATGATCGGCCGTGGTTAGTACTTGCATGGGAGACTCCCTGAGCAAACGAGCAGTTTAATTTATTTTTTTGTTTCATCACACACGTAGTAAAGATATAAGGCCACGTTACTTCATTCTTTTTTTACAGTGATGGCAATCATTTATAGTGGAAAATCGTGGTTTTTTTGTAACTATTATAAATAAGGAAACGTTTTCAAATTGCTTCTAATTTTCAAGAACAAGTTGTAGATGCTATCGGCACATAGTGGGTTTTAAGCCGTTAACACACCGAGCAAAGTTGTTCAAAGTGATGGCAAAGTTGTGCAAAGTTATGGAAACTTTGGTAGATATATCGGTATACATGACCTAAGTTGTTGGCATATAGAAACGTGCAGCTGTAAAGTCAACACATTTAATAAATGCCAATTGAAAGCAACCTATAGATGTTCACATAAACTGACTGTAAAATGTTAGAAAACAGCGTGCAATGTTGGAAAAAGCGAAGGAAATGTTGGCGGAGTTGTTTGTTTATTTAACCTAAGTCATTGTAACGACACCCCCGCAGTTAAATTTAGAAAACATTAAGTAAATGCAACAGGAATGCCTCATATATAAACAAATTATCACAACACCCAACCAAAGTATCGACTACAAACTGCTTACAAAGTTGTGAAAATTGATTGCGAAGTTGGTTGTTTCATGCGGGATTGTTACCTGAGATATCATAATAACAAGTACCATAGTTAAAAGTTCGAAAATGTGAATAAATATTTCGAGAATTGCTGTTAAATTACCGTAGTGTTGCTCCAAGTATGTAGAGGTCATAGGTCAATACTAGAATCTAGAATGTACTTTGTGCCAGCGATAACGATTTTAAAACATCCAAAAACATGAAATACCCGCCAATTCGGCTTAACTTGAAATGATCCATGCAGCTAAGTGGTTACGGGACCGATAAATGTTTAAAGTAAAGCATGATCGGGCGTGGTTAGTACTTGCATGGGAGACTCCCTGAGCAAACGAGCAGTTTAATTTATTTTTTTGTTTCATCACACACGTAGTAAAGATATAAGGCCACGTTACTTCATTCTTTTTTTACAGTGATGGCAATCATTTATAGTGGAAAATCGTGTTTTTTTTTAACTATAATAATTAAGGAAAAGTTTTCAAATTGCTTCTAATTTTCATGAACAAGTTGTAGATGCTATCGGCACATAGTGGGTTTTAAGCCGTTAACACACCGAGCAAAGTTGTTCAAAGTGATGGCAAAGTTGTGCAAAGTTATGGAAACTTTGGTAGATATATCGGTATACATGACCTAAGTTGTTGGCATATAGAAACGTGCAGCTGTAAAGTCAACACATTTAATAAATGCCAATTGAAAGCAACCTATAGATGTTCACATAAACTGACTGTAAAATGTTAGAAAACAGCGTGCAATGTTGGAAAAAGCGAAGGAAATGTTGGCGGAGTTGTTTGTTTATTTAACCTAAGTCATTGTAACGACACCCCCGCAGTTAAATTTAGAAAACATTAAGTAAATGCAACAGGAATGCCTCATATATAAACAAATTATCACAACAGCCAACCAAAGTATCGACTACAAACTGCTTACAAAGTTGTGAAAATTGATTGCGAAGTTGGTTGTTTCATGCGGGATTGTTACCTGAGATATCATAATAACAAGTACCATAGTTAAAAGTTCGAAAATGTGAATAAATATTTCGAGAATTGCTGTAAAATTACCGTAGTGTTGCTCCAAGTATGTAGAGGTCATAGGTCAATACTAGAATCTAGAATGTACTTTGTGCCAGCGATAACGATTTTAAAACATCCAAAAACATGAAATACCCGCCAATTCGGCTTAACTTGAAATGATCCATGCAGCTAAGTGGTTACGGGACCGACAAATGTTTAAAGTAAAGCATGATCGGGCGTGGTTAGTACTTGCATGGGAGACTCCCTGAGCAAACGAGCAGTTTAATTTATTTTTTTGTTTCATCACACACGTAGTAAAGATATAAGGCCACGTTACTTCATTCTTTTTTTACAGTGATGGCAATCATTTATAGTGGAAAATCGTGGTTTTTTTGTAACTATTATAAATAAGGAAACGTTTTCAAATTGCTTCTAATTTTCAAGAACAAGTTGTAGATGCTATCGGCACATAGTGGGTTTTAAGCCGTTAACACACCGAGCAAAGTTGTTCAAAGTGATGGCAAAGTTGTGCAAAGTTATGGAAACTTTGGTAGATATATCGGTATACATGACCTAAGTTGTTGGCATATAGAAACGTGCAGCTGTAAAGTCAACACATTTAATAAATGCCAATTGAAAGCAACCTATAGATGTTCACATAAACTGACTGTAAAATGTTAGAAAACAGCGTGCAATGTTGGAAAAAGCGAAGGAAATGTTGGCGGAGTTGTTTGTTTATTTAACCTAAGTCATTGTAACGACACCCCCGCAGTTAAATTTAGAAAACATTAAGTAAATGCAACAGGAATGCCTCATATATAAACAAATTATCACAACAGCCAACCAAAGTATCGACTACAAACTGCTTACAAAGTTGTGAAAATTGATTGCGAAGTTGGTTGTTTCATGCGGGATTGTTACCTGAGATATCATAATAACAAGTACCATAGTTAAAAGTTCGAAAATGTGAATAAATATTTCGAGAATTGCTGTTAAATTACCGTAGTGTTGCTCCAAGTATGTAGAGGTCATAGGTCAATACTAGAATCTAGAATGTACTTTGTGCCAGCGATAACGATTTTAAAACATCCAAAAACATGAAATACCCGCCAATTCGGCTTAACTTGAAATGATCCATGCAGCTATGTGGTTACGGGACCGACAAATGTTTAAAGTAAAGCATGATCGGGCGTGGTTAGTACTTGCATGGGAGACTCCCTGAGCAAACGAGCAGTTTAATTTATTTTTTTGTTTCATCACACACGTAGTAAAGATATAAGGCCACGTTACTTCATTCTTTTTTTACAGTGATGGCAATCATTTATAGTGGAAAATCGTGTTTTTTTGTAACTATTAAAATTAAGGAAAAGTTTTCAAATTGCTTCTAATTTTCATGAACAAGTTGTAGATGCTATCGGCACATAGTGGGTTTTAAGCCGTTAACACACCGAGCAAAGTTGTTCAAAGTGATGGCAAAGTTGTGCAAAGTTATGGAAACTTTGGTAGATATATCGGTATACATGACCTAAGTTGTTGGCATATAGAAACGTGCAGCTGTAAAGTCAACACATTTAATAAATGCCAATTGAAAGCAACCTATAGATGTTCACATAAACTGACTGTACAATGTTAGAAAACAGCGTGCAATGTTGGAAAAAGCGAAGGAAATGTTGGCGGAGTTGTTTGTTTATTTAACCTAAGTCATTGTAACGACACCCCCGCAGTTAAATTTAGAAAACATTAAGTAAATGCAACAGGAATGCCTCATATATAAACAAATTATCACAACACCCAACCAAAGTATCGACTACAAACTGCTTACAAAGTTGTGAAAATTGATTGCGAAGTTGGTTGTTTCATGCGGGATTGTTACCTGAGATATCATAATAACAAGTACCATAGTTAAAAGTTCGAAAATGTGAATAAATATTTCGAGAATTGCTGTTAAATTACCGTAGTGTTGCTCCAAGTATGTAGAGGTCATAGGTCAATACTAGAATCTAGAATGTACTTTGTGCCAGCGATAACGATTTTAAAACATCCAAAAACATGAAATACCCGCCAATTCGGCTTAACTTGAAATGATCCATGCAGCTAAGTGGTTACGGGACCGACAAATGTTTAAAGTAAAGCATGATCGGGCGTGGTTAGTACTTGCATGGGAGACTCCCTGAGCAAACGAGCAGTTTAATTTATTTTTTTGTTTCATCACACACGTAGTAAAGATATAAGGCCACGTTACTTCATTCTTTTTTTACAGTGATGGCAATCATTTATAGTGGAAAATCGTGGTTTTTTTGTAACTATTATAAATAAGGAAACGTTTTCAAATTGCTTCTAATTTTCAAGAACAAGTTGTAGATGCTATCGGCACATAGTGGGTTTTAAGCCGTTAACACACCGAGCAAAGTTGTTCAAAGTGATGGCAAAGTTGTGCAAAGTTATGGAAACTTTGGTAGATATATCGGTATACATGACCTAAGTTGTTGGCATATAGAAACGTGCAGCTGTAAAGTCAACACATTTAATAAATGCCAATTGAAAGCAACCTATAGATGTTCACATAAACTGACTGTAAAATGTTAGAAAACAGCGTGCAATGTTGGAAAAAGCGAAGGAAATGTTGGCGGAGTTGTTTGTTTATTTAACCTAAGTCATTGTAACGACACCCCCGCAGTTAAATTTAGAAAACATTAAGTAAATGCAACAGGAATGCCTCATATATAAACAAATTATCACAACAGCCAACCAAAGTATCGACTACAAACTGCTTACAAAGTTGTGAAAATTGATTGCGAAGTTGGTTGTTTCATGCGGGATTGTTACCTGAGATATCATAATAACAAGTACCATAGTTAAAAGTTCGAAAATGTGAATAAATATTTCGAGAATTGCTGTTAAATTACCGTAGTGTTGCTCCAAGTATGTAGAGGTCATAGGTCAATACTAGAATCTAGAATGTACTTTGTGCCAGCGATAACGATTTTAAAACATCCAAAAACATGAAATACCCGCCAATTCGGCTTAACTTGAAATGATCCATGCAGCTAAGTGGTTACGGGACCGACAAATGTTTAAAGTAAAGCATGATCGGCCGTGGTTAGTACTTGCATGGGAGACTCCCTGAGCAAACGAGCAGTTTAATTTATTTTTTTGTTTCATCACACACGTAGTAAAGATATAAGGCCACGTTACTTCATTCTTTTTTTACAGTGATGGCAATCATTTATAGTGGAAAATCGTGGTTTTTTTGTAACTATTATAAATAAGGAAACGTTTTCAAATTGCTTCTAATTTTCAAGAACAAGTTGTAGATGCTATCGGCACATAGTGGGTTTTAAGCCGTTAACACACCGAGCAAAGTTGTTCAAAGTGATGGCAAAGTTGTGCAAAGTTATGGAAACTTTGGTAGATATATCGGTATACATGACCTAAGTTGTTGGCATATAGAAACGTGCAGCTGTAAAGTCAACACATTTAATAAATGCCAATTGAAAGCAACCTATAGATGTTCACATAAACTGACTGTAAAATGTTAGAAAACAGCGTGCAATGTTGGAAAAAGCGAAGGAAATGTTGGCGGAGTTGTTTGTTTATTTAACCTAAGTCATTGTAACGACACCCCCGCAGTTAAATTTAGAAAACATTAAGTAAATGCAACAGGAATGCCTCATATATAAACAAATTATCACAACACCCAACCAAAGTATCGACTACAAACTGCTTACAAAGTTGTGAAAATTGATTGCGAAGTTGGTTGTTTCATGCGGGATTGTTACCTGAGATATCATAATAACAAGTACCATAGTTAAAAGTTCGAAAATGTGAATAAATATTTCGAGAATTGCTGTTAAATTACCGTAGTGTTGCTCCAAGTATGTAGAGGTCATAGGTCAATACTAGAATCTAGAATGTACTTTGTGCCAGCGATAACGATTTTAAAACATCCAAAAACATGAAATACCCGCCAATTCGGCTTAACTTGAAATGATCCATGCAGCTAAGTGGTTACGGGACCGATAAATGTTTAAAGTAAAGCATGATCGGGCGTGGTTAGTACTTGCATGGGAGACTCCCTGAGCAAACGAGCAGTTTAATTTATTTTTTTGTTTCATCACACACGTAGTAAAGATATAAGGCCACGTTACTTCATTCTTTTTTTACAGTGATGGCAATCATTTATAGTGGAAAATCGTGTTTTTTTTTAACTATAATAATTAAGGAAAAGTTTTCAAATTGCTTCTAATTTTCATGAACAAGTTGTAGATGCTATCGGCACATAGTGGGTTTTAAGCCGTTAACACACCGAGCAAAGTTGTTCAAAGTGATGGCAAAGTTGTGCAAAGTTATGGAAACTTTGGTAGATATATCGGTATACATGACCTAAGTTGTTGGCATATAGAAACGTGCAGCTGTAAAGTCAACACATTTAATAAATGCCAATTGAAAGCAACCTATAGATGTTCACATAAACTGACTGTAAAATGTTAGAAAACAGCGTGCAATGTTGGAAAAAGCGAAGGAAATGTTGGCGGAGTTGTTTGTTTATTTAACCTAAGTCATTGTAACGACACCCCCGCAGTTAAATTTAGAAAACATTAAGTAAATGCAACAGGAATGCCTCATATATAAACAAATTATCACAACAGCCAACCAAAGTATCGACTACAAACTGCTTACAAAGTTGTGAAAATTGATTGCGAAGTTGGTTGTTTCATGCGGGATTGTTACCTGAGATATCATAATAACAAGTACCATAGTTAAAAGTTCGAAAATGTGAATAAATATTTCGAGAATTGCTGTAAAATTACCGTAGTGTTGCTCCAAGTATGTAGAGGTCATAGGTCAATACTAGAATCTAGAATGTACTTTGTGCCAGCGATAACGATTTTAAAACATCCAAAAACATGAAATACCCGCCAATTCGGCTTAACTTGAAATGATCCATGCAGCTAAGTGGTTACGGGACCGACAAATGTTTAAAGTAAAGCATGATCGGGCGTGGTTAGTACTTGCATGGGAGACTCCCTGAGCAAACGAGCAGTTTAATTTATTTTTTTGTTTCATCACACACGTAGTAAAGATATAAGGCCACGTTACTTCATTCTTTTTTTACAGTGATGGCAATCATTTATAGTGGAAAATCGTGGTTTTTTTGTAACTATTATAAATAAGGAAACGTTTTCAAATTGCTTCTAATTTTCAAGAACAAGTTGTAGATGCTATCGGCACATAGTGGGTTTTAAGCCGTTAACACACCGAGCAAAGTTGTTCAAAGTGATGGCAAAGTTGTGCAAAGTTATGGAAACTTTGGTAGATATATCGGTATACATGACCTAAGTTGTTGGCATATAGAAACGTGCAGCTGTAAAGTCAACACATTTAATAAATGCCAATTGAAAGCAACCTATAGATGTTCACATAAACTGACTGTAAAATGTTAGAAAACAGCGTGCAATGTTGGAAAAAGCGAAGGAAATGTTGGCGGAGTTGTTTGTTTATTTAACCTAAGTCATTGTAACGACACCCCCGCAGTTAAATTTAGAAAACATTAAGTAAATGCAACAGGAATGCCTCATATATAAACAAATTATCACAACACCCAACCAAAGTATCGACTACAAACTGCTTACAAAGTTGTGAAAATTGATTGCGAAGTTGGTTGTTTCATGCGGGATTGTTACCTGAGATATCATAATAACAAGTACCATAGTTAAAAGTTCGAAAATGTGAATAAATATTTCGAGAATTGCTGTTAAATTACCGTAGTGTTGCTCCAAGTATGTAGAGGTCATAGGTCAATACTAGAATCTAGAATGTACTTTGTGCCAGCGATAACGATTTTAAAACATCCAAAAACATGAAATACCCGCCAATTCGGCTTAACTTGAAATGATCCATGCAGCTAAGTGGTTACGGGACCGACAAATGTTTAAAGTAAAGCATGATCGGGCGTGGTTAGTACTTGCATGGGAGACTCCCTGAGCAAACGAGCAGTTTAATTTATTTTTTTGTTTCATCACACACGTAGTAAAGATATAAGGCCACGTTACTTCATTCTTTTTTTACAGTGATGGCAATCATTTATAGTGGAAAATCGTGTTTTTTTTAACTATAATAATTAAGGAAAAGTTTTCAAATTGCTTCTAATTTTCATGAACAAGTTGTAGATGCTATCGGCACATAGTGGGTTTTAAGCCGTTAACACACCGAGCAAAGTTGTTCAAAGTGATGGCAAAGTTGTGCAAAGTTATGGAAACTTTGGTAGATATATCGGTATACATGACCTAAGTTGTTGGCATATAGAAACGTGCAGCTGTAAAGTCAACACATTTAATAAATGCCAATTGAAAGCAACCTATAGATGTTCACATAAACTGACTGTAAAATGTTAGAAAACAGCGTGCAATGTTGGAAAAAGCGAAGGAAATGTTGGCGGAGTTGTTTGTTTATTTAACCTAAGTCATTGTAACGACACCCCTGCAGTTAAATTTAGAAAACATTAAGTAAATGCAACAGGAATGCCTCATATATAAACAAATTATCACAACACCCAACCAAAGTATCGACTACAAACTGCTTACAAAGTTGTGAAAATTGATTGCGAAGTTGGTTGTTTCATGCGGGATTGTTACCTGAGATATCATAATAACAAGTACCATAGTTAAAAGTTCGAAAATGTGAATAAATATTTCGAGAATTGCTGTTAAATTACCGTAGTGTTGCTCCAAGTATGTAGAGGTCATAGGTCAATACTAGAATCTAGAATGTACTTTGTGCCAGCGATAACGATTTTAAAACATCCAAAAACATGAAATACCCGCCAATTCGGCTTAACTTGAAATGATCCATGCAGCTAAGTGGTTACGGGACCGACAAATGTTTAAAGTAAAGCATGATCGGGCGTGGTTAGTACTTGCATGGGAGACTCCCTGAGCAAACGAGCAGTTTAATTTATTTTTTTGTTTCATCACACACGTAGTAAAGATATAAGGCCACGTTACTTCATTCTTTTTTTACAGTGATGGCAATCATTTATAGTGGAAAATCGTGTTTTTTTTAACTATAATAATTAAGGAAAAGTTTTCAAATTGCTTCTAATTTTCATGAACAAGTTGTAGATGCTATCGACACATAGTGGGTTTTAAGCCGTTAACACACCGAGCAAAGTTGTTCAAAGTGATGGCAAAGTTGTGCAAAGTTATGGAAACTTTGGTAGATATATCGGTATACATGACCTAAGTTGTTGGCATATAGAAACGTGCAGCTGTAAAGTCAACACATTTAATAAATGCCAATTGAAAGCAACCTATAGATGTTCACATAAACTGACTGTAAAATGTTAGAAAACAGCGTGCAATGTTGGAAAAAGCGAAGGAAATGTTGGCGGAGTTGTTTGTTTATTTAACCTAAGTCATTGTAACGACACCCCCGCAGTTAAATTTAGAAAACATTAAGTAAATGCACCAGGAATGCCTCATATATAAACAAATTATCACAACACCCAACCAAAGTATCGACTACAAACTGCTTACAAAGTTGTGAAAATTGATTGCGAAGTTGGTTGTTTCATGCGGGATTGTTACCTGAGATATCATAATAACAAGTACCATAGTTAAAAGTTCGAAAATGTGAATAAATATTTCGAGAATTGCTGTTAAATTACCGTAGTGTTGCTCCAAGTATGTAGAGGTCATAGGTCAATACTAGAATCTAGAATGTACTTTGTGCCAGCGATAACGAATTTAAAACATCCAAAAACATGAAATACCCGCCAATTCGGCTTAACTTGAAATGATCCATGCAGCTAAGTGTTTACGGGACCGACAAATGTTTAAAGTAAAGCATGATCGGGCGTGGTTAGTACTTGCATGGTAGACTCCCTGAGCAAACGAGCAGTTTAATTTATTTTTTTGTTTCATCACACACGTAGTAAAGATATAAGGCCACGTTACTTCATTCTTTTTTTACAGTGATGGCAATCATTTATAGTGGAAAATCGTGGTTTTTTTGTAACTATTATAATTAAGGAAAAGTTTTCAAATTGCTTCTAATTTTCAAGAACAAGTTGTAGATGCTATCGGCACATAGTGGGTTTTAAGCCGTTAACACACCGAGCAAAGTTGTTCAAAGTGATGGCAAAGTTGTGCAAAGTTATGGAAACTTTGGTAGATATATCGGTATACATGACCTAAGTTGTTGGCATATAGAAACGTGCAGCTGTAAAGTCAACACATTTAATAAATGCCAATTGAAAGCAACCTATAGATGTTCACATAAACTGACTGTAAAATGTTAGAAAACAGCGTGCAATGTTGGAAAAAGCGAAGGAAATGTTGGCGGAGTTGTTTGTTTATTTAACCTAAGTCATTGTAACGACACCCCCGCAGTTAAATTTAGAAAACATTAAGTAAATGCAACAGGAATGCCTCATATATAAACAAATTATCACAACAGCCAACCAAAGTATCGACTACAAACTGCTTACAAAGTTGTGAAAATTGATTGCGAAGTTGGTTGTTTTATGCGGGATTGTTACCTGAGATATCATAATAACAAGTACCATAGTTAAAAGTTCGAAAATGTGAATAAATATTTCGAGAATTGCTGTTAAATTACCGTAGTGTTGCTCCAAGTATGTAGAGGTCATAGGTCAATACTAGAATCTAGAATGTACTTTGTGCCAGCGATAACGATTTTAAAACATCCAAAAACATGAAATACCCGCCAATTCGGCTTAACTTGAAATGATCCATGCAGCTAAGTGGTTACGTGACCGACAAATGTTTAAAGTAAAGCATGATCGGGCGTGGTTAGTACTTGCATGGGAGACTCCCTGAGCAAACGAGCAGTTTAATTTATTTTTTTGTTTCATCACACACGTAGTAAAGATATAAGGCCACGTTACTTCATTCTTTTTTTACAGTGATGGCAATCATTTATAGTGGAAAATCGTGTTTTTTTTGTAACTATTATAATTAAGGAAAAGTTTTCAAATTGCTTCTAATTTTCAAGAACAAGTTGTAGATGCTATCGGCACATAGTGGGTTTTAAGCCGTTAACACACCGAGCAAAGTTGTTCAAAGTGATGGCAAAGTTGTGCAAAGTTATGGAAACTTTGGTAGATATATCGGTATACATGACCTAAGTTGTTGGCATATAGAAACGTGCAGCTGTAAAGTCCACACATTTAATAAATGCCAATTGAAAGCAACCTATAGATGTTCACATAAACTGACTGTAAAATGTTAGAAAACAGCGTGCAATGTTGGAAAAAGCGAAGGAAATGTTGGCGGAGTTGTTTGTTTATTTAACCTAAGTCATTGTAACGACACCCCCGCAGTTAAATTTAGAAAACATTAAGTAAATGCAACAGGAATGCCTCATATATAAACAAATTATCACAACACCCAACCAAAGTATCGACTACAAACTGCTTACAAAGTTGTGAAAATTGATTGCGAAGTTGGTTGTTTCATGCGGGATTGTTACCTGAGATATCATAATAACAAGTACCATAGTTAAAAGTTCGAAAATGTGAATAAATATTTCGAGAATTGCTGTTAAATTACCGTAGTGTTGCTCCAAGTATGTAGAGGTCATAGGTCAATACTAGAATCTAGAATGTACTTTGTGCCAGCGATAACGATTTTAAAACATCCAAAAACATGAAATACCCGCCAATTCGGCTTAACTTGAAATGATCCATGCAGCTAAGTGGTTACGGGACCGACAAATGTTTAAAGTAAAGCATGATCGGGCGTGGTTAGTACTTGCATGGGAGACTCCCTGAGCAAACGAGCAGTTTAATTTGTTTTTTTGTTTCATCACACACGTAGTAAAGATATAAGGCCACGTTACTTCATTCTTTTTTTACAGTGATGGCAATCATTTATAGTGGAAAATCGTGTTTTTTTGTAACTATTATAATTAAGGAAAAGTTTTCAAATTGCTTCTAATTTTCATGAACAAGTTGTAGATGCTATCGGCACATAGTGGGTTTTAAGCCGTTAACACACCGAGCAAAGTTGTTCAAAGTGATGGCAAAGTTGTGCAAAGTTATGGAAACTTTGGTAGATATATCGGTATACATGACCTAAGTTGTTGGCATATAGAAACGTGCAGCTGTAAAGTCAACACATTTAATAAATGCCAATTGAAAGCAACCTATAGATGTTCACATAAACTGACTGTAAAATGTTAGAAAACAGCGTGCAATGTTGGAAAAAGCGAAGGAAATGTTGGCGGAGTTGTTTGTTTATTTAACCTAAGTCATTGTAACAACACCCCCGCAGTTAAATTTAGAAAACATTAAGTAAATGCAACAGGAATGCCTCATATATAAACAAATTATCACAACACCCAACCAAAGTATCGACTACAAACTGCTTACAAAGTTGTGAAAATTGATTGCGAAGTTGGTTGTTTCATGCGGGATTGTTACCTGAGATATCATAATAACAAGTACCATAGTTAAAAGTTCGAAAATGTGAATAAATATTTCGAGAATTGCTGTTAAATTACCGTAGTGTTGCTCCAAGTATGTAGAGGTCATAGGTCAATACTAGAATCTAGAATGTACTTTGTGCCAGCGATAACGATTTTAAAACATCCAAAAACATGAAATACCCGCCAATTCGGCTTAACTTGAAATGATCCATGCAGCTAAGTGGTTACGGGACCGACAAATGTTTAAAGTAAAGCATGATCGGGCTTGGTTAGTACTTGCATGGGAGACTCCCTGAGCAAACGAGCAGTTTAATTTATTTTTTTGTTTCATCACACACGTAGTAAAGATATAAGGCCACGTTACTTCATTCTTTTTTTACAGTGATGGCAATCATTTATAGTGGAAAATCGTGTTTTTTTTGTAACTATTATAATTAAGGAAAAGTTTTCAAATTGCTTCTAATTTTCAAGAACAAGTTGTAGATGCTATCGGCACATAGTGGGTTTTAAGCCGTTAACACACCGAGCAAAGTTGTTCAAAGTGATGGCAAAGTTGTGCAAAGTTATGGAAACTTTGGTAGATATATCGGTATACATGACCTAAGTTGTTGGCATATAGAAACGTGCAGCTGTAAAGTCCACACATTTAATAAATGCCAATTGAAAGCAACCTATAGATGTTCACATAAACTGACTGTAAAATGTTAGAAAACAGCGTGCAATGTTGGAAAAAGCGAAGGAAATGTTGGCGGAGTTGTTTGTTTATTTAACCTAAGTCATTGTAACGACACCCCCGCAGTTAAATTTAGAAAACATTAAGTAAATGCAACAGGAATGCCTCATATATAAACAAATTATCACAACACCCAACCAAAGTATCGACTACAAACTGCTTACAAAGTTGTGAAAATTGATTGCGAAGTTGGTTGTTTCATGCGGGATTGTTACCTGAGATATCATAATAACAAGTACCATAGTTAAAAGTTCGAAAATGTGAATAAATATTTCGAGAATTGCTGTTAAATTACCGTAGTGTTGCTCCAAGTATGTAGAGGTCATAGGTCAATACTAGAATCTAGAATGTACTTTGTGCCAGCGATAACGATTTTAAAACATCCAAAAACATGAAATACCCGCCAATTCGGCTTAACTTGAAATGATCCATGCAGCTAAGTGGTTACGGGACCGACAAATGTTTAAAGTAAAGCATGATCGGTCGTGGTTAGTACTTGCATGGGAGACTCCCTGAGCAAACGAGCAGTTTAATTTGTTTTTTTGTTTCATCACACACGTAGTAAAGATATAAGGCCACGTTACTTCATTCTTTTTTTACAGTGATGGCAATCATTTATAGTGGAAAATCGTGTTTTTTTGTAACTATTATAATTAAGGAAAAGTTTTCAAATTGCTTCTAATTTTCATGAACAAGTTGTAGATGCTATCGGCACATAGTGGGTTTTAAGCCGTTAACACACCGAGCAAAGTTGTTCAAAGTGATGGCAAAGTTGTGCAAAGTTATGGAAACTTTGGTAGATATATCGGTATACATGACCTAAGTTGTTGGCATATAGAAACGTGCAGCTGTAAAGTCAACACATTTAATAAATGCCAATTGAAAGCAACCTATAGATGTTCACATAAACTGACTGTAAAATGTTAGAAAACAGCGTGCAATGTTGGAAAAAGCGAAGGAAATGTTGGCGGAGTTGTTTGTTTATTTAACCTAAGTCATTGTAACGACACCCCCGCAGTTAAATTTAGAAAACATTAAGTAAATGCAACAGGAATGCCTCATATATAAACAAATTATCACAACACCCAACCAAAGTATCGACTACAAACTGCTTACAAAGTTGTGAAAATTGATTGCGAAGTTGGTTGTTTCATGCGGGATTGTTACCTGAGATATCATAATAACAAGTACCATAGTTAAAAGTTCGAAAATGTGAATAAATATTTCGAGAATTGCTGTTAAATTACCGTAGTGTTGCTCCAAGTATGTAGAGGTCATAGGTCAATACTAGAATCTAGAATGTACTTTGTGCCAGCGATAACGATTTTAAAACATCCAAAAACATGAAATACCCGCCAATTCGGCTTAACTTGAAATGATCCATGCAGCTAAGTGGTTACGGGACCGACAAATGATTAAAGTAAAGCATGATCGGGCTTGGTTAGTACTTGCATGGGAGACTCCCTGAGCAAACGAGCAGTTTAATTTATTTTTTTGTTTCATCACACACGTAGTAAAGATATAAGGCCACGTTACTTCATTCTTTTTTTACAGTGATGGCAATCATTTATAGTGGAAAATCGTGTTTTTTTTGTAACTATTATAATTAAGGAAAAGTTTTCAAATTGCTTCTAATTTTCAAGAACAAGTTGTAGATGCTATCGGCACATAGTGGGTTTTAAGCCGTTAACACACCGAGCAAAGTTGTTCAAAGTGATGGCAAAGTTGTGCAAAGTTATGGAAACTTTGGTAGATATATCGGTATACATGACCTAAGTTGTTGGCATATAGAAACGTGCAGCTGTAAAGTCAACACATTTAATAAATGCCAATTGAAAGCAACCTATAGATGTTCACATAAACTGACTGTAAAATGTTAGAAAACAGCGTGCAATGTTGGAAAAAGCGAAGGAAATGTTGGCGGAGTTGTTTGTTTATTTAACCTAAGTCATTGTAACGACACCCCCGCAGTTAAATTTAGAAAACATTAAGTAAATGCAACAGGAATGCCTCATATATAAACAAATTATCACAACACCCAACCAAAGTATCGACTACAAACTGCTTACAAAGTTGTGAAAATTGATTGCGAAGTTGGTTGTTTCATGCGGGATTGTTACCTGAGATATCATAATAACAAGTACCATAGTTAAAAGTTCGAAAATGTGAATAAATATTTCGAGAATTGCTGTTAAATTACCGTAGTGTTGCTCCAAGTATGTAGAGGTCATAGGTCAATACTAGAATCTAGAATGTACTTTGTGCCAGCGATAACGATTTTAAAACATCCAAAAACATGAAATACCCGCCAATTCGGCTTAACTTGAAATGATCCATGCAGCTATGTGGTTACGGGACCGACAAATGTTTAAAGTAAAGCATGATCGGGCGTGGTTAGTACTTGCATGGGAGACTCCCTGAGCAAACGAGCAGTTTAATTTATTTTTTTGTTTCATCACACACGTAGTAAAGATATAAGGCCACGTTACTTCATTCTTTTTTTACAGTGATGGCAATCATTTATAGTGGAAAATCGTGTTTTTTTGTAACTATTAAAATTAAGGAAAAGTTTTCAAATTGCTTCTAATTTTCATGAACAAGTTGTAGATGCTATCGGCACATAGTGGGTTTTAAGCCGTTAACACACCGAGCAAAGTTGTTCAAAGTGATGGCAAAGTTGTGCAAAGTTATGGAAACTTTGGTAGATATATCGGTATACATGACCTAAGTTGTTGGCATATAGAAACGTGCAGCTGTAAAGTCAACACATTTAATAAATGCCAATTGAAAGCAACCTATAGATGTTCACATAAACTGACTGTACAATGTTAGAAAACAGCGTGCAATGTTGGAAAAAGCGAAGGAAATGTTGGCGGAGTTGTTTGTTTATTTAACCTAAGTCATTGTAACGACACCCCCGCAGTTAAATTTAGAAAACATTAAGTAAATGCAACAGGAATGCCTCATATATAAACAAATTATCACAACACCCAACCAAAGTATCGACTACAAACTGCTTACAAAGTTGTGAAAATTGATTGCGAAGTTGGTTGTTTCATGCGGGATTGTTACCTGAGATATCATAATAACAAGTACCATAGTTAAAAGTTCGAAAATGTGAATAAATATTTCGAGAATTGCTGTTAAATTACCGTAGTGTTGCTCCAAGTATGTAGAGGTCATAGGTCAATACTAGAATCTAGAATGTACTTTGTGCCAGCGATAACGATTTTAAAACATCCAAAAACATGAAATACCCGCCAATTCGGCTTAACTTGAAATGATCCATGCAGCTAAGTGGTTACGGGACCGACAAATGTTTAAAGTAAAGCATGATCGGGCGTGGTTAGTACTTGCATGGGAGACTCCCTGAGCAAACGAGCAGTTTAATTTATTTTTTTGTTTCATCACACACGTAGTAAAGATATAAGGCCACGTTACTTCATTCTTTTTTTACAGTGATGGCAATCATTTATAGTGGAAAATCGTGGTTTTTTTGTAACTATTATAAATAAGGAAACGTTTTCAAATTGCTTCTAATTTTCAAGAACAAGTTGTAGATGCTATCGGCACATAGTGGGTTTTAAGCCGTTAACACACCGAGCAAAGTTGTTCAAAGTGATGGCAAAGTTGTGCAAAGTTATGGAAACTTTGGTAGATATATCGGTATACATGACCTAAGTTGTTGGCATATAGAAACGTGCAGCTGTAAAGTCAACACATTTAATAAATGCCAATTGAAAGCAACCTATAGATGTTCACATAAACTGACTGTAAAATGTTAGAAAACAGCGTGCAATGTTGGAAAAAGCGAAGGAAATGTTGGCGGAGTTGTTTGTTTATTTAACCTAAGTCATTGTAACGACACCACCGCAGTTAAATTTAGAAAACATTAAGTAAATGCAACAGGAATGCCTCATATATAAACAAATTATCACAACAGCCATCCAAAGTATCGACAACAAACTGCTTACAAAGTTGTGAAAATTGATTGCGAAGTTGGTTGTTTCAAGCGGGATTGTTACCTGAGATATCATAATAACAAGTACCATAGTTAAAAGTTCGAAAATGTGAATAAATATTTCGAGAATTGCTGTTAAATTACCGTAGTGTTGCTCCAAGTATGTAGAGGTCATAGGTCAATACTAGAATCTAGAATGTACTTTGTGCCAGCGATAACGATTTTAAAACATCCAAAAACATGAAATACCCGCCAATTCGGCTTAACTTGAAATGATCCATGCAGCTAAGTGGTTACGGGACCGACAAATGTTTAAAGTAAAGCATGATCGGGCGTGGTTAGTACTTGCATGGGAGACTCCCTGAGCAAACGAGCAGTTTAATTTATTTTTTTGTTTCATCACACACGTAGTAAAGATATAAGGCCACGTTACTTCATTCTTTTTTTACAGTGATGGCAATCATTTATAGTGGAAAATCGTGGTTTTTTTGTAACTATTATAAATAAGGAAACGTTTTCAAATTGCTTCTAATTTTCAAGAACAAGTTGTAGATGCTATCGGCACATAGTGGGTTTTAAGCCGTTAACACACCGAGCAAAGTTGTTCAAAGTGATGGCAAAGTTGTGCAAAGTTATGGAAACTTTGGTAGATATATCGGTATACATGACCTAAGTTGTTGGCATATAGAAACGTGCAGCTGTAAAGTCAACACATTTAATAAATGCCAATTGAAAGCAACCTATAGATGTTCACATAAACTGACTGTAAAATGTTAGAAAACAGCGTGCAATGTTGGAAAAAGCGAAGGAAATGTTGGCGGAGTTGTTTGTTTATTTAACCTAAGTCATTGTAACGACACCCCCGCAGTTAAATTTAGAAAACATTAAGTAAATGCAACAGGAATGCCTCATATATAAACAAATTATCACAACACCCAACCAAAGTATCGACTACAAACTGCTTACAAAGTTGTGAAAATTGATTGCGAAGTTGGTTGTTTCATGCGGGATTGTTACCTGAGATATCATAATAACAAGTACCATAGTTAAAAGTTCGAAAATGTGAATAAATATTTCGAGAATTGCTGTTAAATTACCGTAGTGTTGCTCCAAGTATGTAGAGGTCATAGGTCAATACTAGAATCTAGAATGTACTTTGTGCCAGCGATAACGATTTTAAAACATCCAAAAACATGAAATACCCGCCAATTCGGCTTAACTTGAAATGATCCATGCAGCTAAGTGGTTACGGGACCGACAAATGTTTAAAGTAAAGCATGATCGGGCGTGGTTAGTACTTGCATGGGAGACTCCCTGAGCAAACGAGCAGTTTAATTTATTTTGTTGTTTCATCACACACGTAGTAAAGATATAAGGCCACGTTACTTCATTCTTTTTTTACAGTGATGGCAATCATTTATAGTGGAAAATCGTGTTTTTTTTTAACTATAATAATTAAGGAAAAGTTTTCAAATTGCTTCTAATTTTCATGAACAAGTTGTAGATGCTATCGGCACATAGTGGGTTTTAAGCCGTTAACACACCGAGCAAAGTTGTTCAAAGTGATGGCAAAGTTGTGCAAAGTTATGGAAACTTTGGTAGATATATCGGTATACATGACCTAAGTTGTTGGCATATAGAAACGTGCAGCTGTAAAGTCAACACATTTAATAAATGCCAATTGAAAGCAACCTATAGATGTTCACATAAACTGACTGTAAAATGTTAGAAAACAGCGTGCAATGTTGGAAAAAGCGAAGGAAATGTTGGCGGAGTTGTTTGTTTATTTAACCTAAGTCATTGTAACGACACCCCCGCAGTTAAATTTAGAAAACATTAAGTAAATGCAACAGGAATGCCTCATATATAAACAAATTATCACAACAGCCAACCAAAGTATCGACTACAAACTGCTTACAAAGTTGTGAAAATTGATTGCGAAGTTGGTTGTTTCATGCGGGATTGTTACCTGAGATATCATAATAACAAGTACCATAGTTAAAAGTTCGAAAATGTGAATAAATATTTCGAGAATTGCTGTTAAATTACCGTAGTGTTGCTCCAAGTATGTAGAGGTCATAGGTCAATACTAGAATCTAGAATGTACTTTGTGCCAGCGATAACGATTTTAAAACATCCAAAAACATGAAATACCCGCCAATTCGGCTTAACTTGAAATGATCCATGCAGCTAAGTGGTTACGGGACCGACAAATGTTTAAAGTAAAGCATGATCGGGCGTGGTTAGTACTTGCATGGGAGACTCCCTGAGCAAACGAGCAGTTTAATTTATTTTTTTGTTTCATCACACACGTAGTAAAGATATAAGGCCACGTTACTTCATTCTTTTTTTACAGTGATGGCAATCATTTATAGTGGAAAATCGTGGTTTTTTTGTAACTATTATAAATAAGGAAACGTTTTCAAATTGCTTCTAATTTTCAAGAACAAGTTGTAGATGCTATCGGCACATAGTGGGTTTTAAGCCGTTAACACACCGAGCAAAGTTGTTCAAAGTGATGGCAAAGTTGTGCAAAGTTATGGAAACTTTGGTAGATATATCGGTATACATGACCTAAGTTGTTGGCATATAGAAACGTGCAGCTGTAAAGTCAACACATTTAATAAATGCCAATTGAAAGCAACCTATAGATGTTCACATAAACTGACTGTAAAATGTTAGAAAACAGCGTGCAATGTTGGAAAAAGCGAAGGAAATGTTGGCGGAGTTGTTTGTTTATTTAACCTAAGTCATTGTAACGACACCCCCGCAGTTAAATTTAGAAAACATTAAGTAAATGCAACAGGAATGCCTCATATATAAACAAATTATCACAACAGCCAACCAAAGTATCGACTACAAACTGCTTACAAAGTTGTGAAAATTGATTGCGAAGTTGGTTGTTTCATGCGGGATTGTTACCTGAGATATCATAATAACAAGTACCATAGTTAAAAGTTCGAAAATGTGAATAAATATTTCGAGAATTGCTGTTAAATTACCGTAGTGTTGCTCCAAGTATGTAGAGGTCATAGGTCAATACTAGAATCTAGAATGTACTTTGTGCCAGCGATAACGATTTTAAAACATCCAAAAACATGAAATACCCGCCAATTCGGCTTAACTTGAAATGATCCATGCAGCTAAGTGGTTACGGGACCGACAAATGTTTAAAGTAAAGCATGATCGGGCGTGGTTAGTACTTGCATGGGAGACTCCCTGAGCAAACGAGCAGTTTAATTTATTTTTTTGTTTCATCACACACGTAGTAAAGATATAAGGCCACGTTACTTCATTCTTTTTTTACAGTGATGGCAATCATTTATAGTGGAAAATCGTGGTTTTTTTGTAACTATTATAAATAAGGAAACGTTTTCAAATTGCTTCTAATTTTCAAGAACAAGTTGTAGATGCTATCGGCACATAGTGGGTTTTAAGCCGTTAACACACCGAGCAAAGTTGTTCAAAGTGATGGCAAAGTTGTGCAAAGTTATGGAAACTTTGGTAGATATATCGGTATACATGACCTAAGTTGTTGGCATATAGAAACGTGCAGCTGTAAAGTCAACACATTTAATAAATGCCAATTGAAAGCAACCTATAGATGTTCACATAAACTGACTGTAAAATGTTAGAAAACAGCGTGCAATGTTGGAAAAAGCGAAGGAAATGTTGGCGGAGTTGTTTGTTTATTTAACCTAAGTCATTGTAACGACACCCCCGCAGTTAAATTTAGAAAACATTAAGTAAATGCAACAGGAATGCCTCATATATAAACAAATTATCACAACACCCAACCAAAGTATCGACTACAAACTGCTTACAAAGTTGTGAAAATTGATTGCGAAGTTGGTTGTTTCATGCGGGATTGTTACCTGAGATATCATAATAACAAGTACCATAGTTAAAAGTTCGAAAATGTGAATAAATATTTCGAGAATTGCTGTTAAATTACCGTAGTGTTGCTCCAAGTATGTAGAGGTCATAGGTCAATACTAGAATCTAGAATGTACTTTGTGCCAGCGATAACGATTTTAAAACATCCAAAAACATGAAATACCCGCCAATTCGGCTTAACTTGAAATGATCCATGCAGCTAAGTGGTTACGGGACCGACAAATGTTTAAAGTAAAGCATGATCGGGCGTGGTTAGTACTTGCATGGGAGACTCCCTGAGCAAACGAGCAGTTTAATTTATTTTTTTGTTTCATCACACACGTAGTAAAGATATAAGGCCACGTTACTTCATTCTTTTTTTACAGTGATGGCAATCATTTATAGTGGAAAATCGTGTTTTTTTTAACTATAATAATTAAGGAAAAGTTTTCAAATTGCTTCTAATTTTCATGAACAAGTTGTAGATGCTATCGGCACATAGTGGGTTTTAAGCCGTTAACACACCGAGCAAAGTTGTTCAAAGTGATGGCAAAGTTGTGCAAAGTTATGGAAACTTTGGTAGATATATCGGTATACATGACCTAAGTTGTTGGCATATAGAAACGTGCAGCTGTAAAGTCAACACATTTAATAAATGCCAATTGAAAGCAACCTATAGATGTTCACATAAACTGACTGTAAAATGTTAGAAAACAGCGTGCAATGTTGGAAAAAGCGAAGGAAATGTTGGCGGAGTTGTTTGTTTATTTAACCTAAGTCATTGTAACGACACCCCTGCAGTTAAATTTAGAAAACATTAAGTAAATGCAACAGGAATGCCTCATATATAAACAAATTATCACAACACCCAACCAAAGTATCGACTACAAACTGCTTACAAAGTTGTGAAAATTGATTGCGAAGTTGGTTGTTTCATGCGGGATTGTTACCTGAGATATCATAATAACAAGTACCATAGTTAAAAGTTCGAAAATGTGAATAAATATTTCGAGAATTGCTGTTAAATTACCGTAGTGTTGCTCCAAGTATGTAGAGGTCATAGGTCAATACTAGAATCTAGAATGTACTTTGTGCCAGCGATAACGATTTTAAAACATCCAAAAACATGAAATACCCGCCAATTCGGCTTAACTTGAAATGATCCATGCAGCTAAGTGGTTACGGGACCGACAAATGTTTAAAGTAAAGCATGATCGGGCGTGGTTAGTACTTGCATGGGAGACTCCCTGAGCAAACGAGCAGTTTAATTTATTTTTTTGTTTCATCACACACGTAGTAAAGATATAAGGCCACGTTACTTCATTCTTTTTTTACAGTGATGGCAATCATTTATAGTGGAAAATCGTGTTTTTTTTAACTATAATAATTAAGGAAAAGTTTTCAAATTGCTTCTAATTTTCATGAACAAGTTGTAGATGCTATCGGCACATAGTGGGTTTTAAGCCGTTAACACACCGAGCAAAGTTGTTCAAAGTGATGGCAAAGTTGTGCAAAGTTATGGAAACTTTGGTAGATATATCGGTATACATGACCTAAGTTGTTGGCATATAGAAACGTGCAGCTGTAAAGTCAACACATTTAATAAATGCCAATTGAAAGCAACCTATAGATGTTCACATAAACTGACTGTAAAATGTTAGAAAACAGCGTGCAATGTTGGAAAAAGCGAAGGAAATGTTGGCGGAGTTGTTTGTTTATTTAACCTAAGTCATTGTAACGACACCCCCGCAGTTAAATTTAGAAAACATTAAGTAAATGCACCAGGAATGCCTCATATATAAACAAATTATCACAACACCCAACCAAAGTATCGACTACAAACTGCTTACAAAGTTGTGAAAATTGATTGCGAAGTTGGTTGTTTCATGCGGGATTGTTACCTGAGATATCATAATAACAAGTACCATAGTTAAAAGTTCGAAAATGTGAATAAATATTTCGAGAATTGCTGTTAAATTACCGTAGTGTTGCTCCAAGTATGTAGAGGTCATAGGTCAATACTAGAATCTAGAATGTACTTTGTGCCAGCGATAACGAATTTAAAACATCCAAAAACATGAAATACCCGCCAATTCGGCTTAACTTGAAATGATCCATGCAGCTAAGTGGTTACGGGACCGACAAATGTTTAAAGTAAAGCATGATCGGGCGTGGTTAGTACTTGCATGGTAGACTCCCTGAGCAAACGAGCAGTTTAATTTATTTTTTTGTTTCATCACACACGTAGTAAAGATATAAGGCCACGTTACTTCATTCTTTTTTTACAGTGATGGCAATCATTTATAGTGGAAAATCGTGGTTTTTTTGTAACTATTATAATTAAGGAAAAGTTTTCAAATTGCTTCTAATTTTCAAGAACAAATTGTAGATGCTATCGGCACATAGTGGGTTTTAAGCCGTTAACACACCGAGCAAAGTTGTTCAAAGTGATGGCAAAGTTGTGCAAAGTTATGGAAACTTTGGTAGATATATCGGTATACATGACCTAAGTTGTTGGCATATAGAAACGTGCAGCTGTAAAGTCAACACATTTAATAAATGCCAATTGAAAGCAACCTATAGATGTTCACATAAACTGACTGTAAAATGTTAGAAAACAGCGTGCAATGTTGGAAAAAGCGAAGGAAATGTTGGCGGAGTTGTTTGTTTATTTAACCTAAGTCATTGTAACAACACCCCCGCAGTTAAATTTAGAAAACATTAAGTAAATGCAACAGGAATGCCTCATATATAAACAAATTATCACAACACCCAACCAAAGTATCGACTACAAACTGCTTACAAAGTTGTGAAAATTGATTGCGAAGTTGGTTGTTTCATGCGGGATTGTTACCTGAGATATCATAATAACAAGTACCATAGTTAAAAGTTCGAAAATGTGAATAAATATTTCGAGAATTGCTGTTAAATTACCGTAGTGTTGCTCCAAGTATGTAGAGGTCATAGGTCAATACTAGAATCTAGAATGTACTTTGTGCCAGCGATAACGAATTTAAAACATCCAAAAACATGAAATACCCGCCAATTCGGCTTAACTTGAAATGATCCATGCAGCTAAGTGGTTACGGGACCGACAAATGTTTAAAGTAAAGCATGATCGGGCGTGGTTAGTACTTGCATGGTAGACTCCCTGAGCAAACGAGCAGTTTAATTTATTTTTTTGTTTCATCACACACGTAGTAAAGATATAAGGCCACGTTACTTCATTCTTTTTTTACAGTGATGGCAATCATTTATAGTGGAAAATCGTGGTTTTTTTGTAACTATTATAATTAAGGAAAAGTTTTCAAATTGCTTCTAATTTTCAAGAACAAATTGTAGATGCTATCGGCACATAGTGGGTTTTAAGCCGTTAACACACCGAGCAAAGTTGTTCAAAGTGATGGCAAAGTTGTGCAAAGTTATGGAAACTTTGGTAGATATATCGGTATACATGACCTAAGTTGTTGGCATATAGAAACGTGCAGCTGTAAAGTCAACACATTTAATAAATGCCAATTGAAAGCAACCTATAGATGTTCACATAAACTGACTGTAAAATGTTAGAAAACAGCGTGCAATGTTGGAAAAAGCGAAGGAAATGTTGGCGGAGTTGTTTGTTTATTTAACCTAAGTCATTGTAACGACACCCCCGCAGTTAAATTTAGAAAACATTAAGTAAATGCAACAGGAATGCCTCATATATAAACAAATTATCACAACAGCCAACCAAAGTATCGACTACAAACTGCTTACAAAGTTGTGAAAATTGATTGCGAAGTTGGTTGTTTTATGCGGGATTGTTACCTGAGATATCATAATAACAAGTACCATAGTTAAAAGTTCGAAAATGTGAATAAATATTTCGAGAATTGCTGTTAAATTACCGTAGTGTTGCTCCAAGTATGCAGAGGTCATAGGTCAATACTAGAATCTAGAATGTACTTTGTGCCAGCGATAACGATTTTAAAACATCCAAAAACATGAAATACCCGCCAATTCGGCTTAACTTGAAATGATCCATGCAGCTAAGTGGTTACGGGACCGACAAATGTTTAAAGTAAAGCATGATCGGGCGTGGTTAGTACTTGCATGGGAGACTCCCTGAGCAAACGATCAGTTTAATTTATTTTTTTGTTTCATCACACACGTAGTAAAGATATAAGGCCACGTTACTTCATTCTTTTTTTACAGTGATGGCAATCATTTATAGTGGAAAATCGTGGTTTTTTTGTAACTATTATAATTAAGGAAAAGTTTTCAAATTGCTTCTAATTTTCAAGAACAAGTTGTAGATGCTATCGGCACATAGTGGGTTTTAAGCCGTTAACACACCGAGCAAAGTTGTTCAAAGTGATGGCAAAGTTGTGCAAAGTTATGGAAACTTTGGTAGATATATCGGTATACATGACCTAAGTTGTTGGCATATAGAAACGTGCAGCTGTAAAGTCAACACATTTAATAAATGCCAATTGAAAGCAACCTATAGATGTTCACATAAACTGACTGTAAAATGTTAGAAAACAGCGTGCAATGTTGGAAAAAGCGAAGGAAATGTTGGCGGAGTTGTTTGTTTATTTAACCTAAGTCATTGTAACGACACCCCCGCAGTTAAATTTAGAAAACATTAAGTAAATGCACCAGGAATGCCTCATATATAAACAAATTATCACAACACCCAACCAAAGTATCGACTACAAACTGCTTACAAAGTTGTGAAAATTGATTGCGAAGTTGGTTGTTTCATGCGGGATTGTTACCTGAGATATCATAATAACAAGTACCATAGTTAAAAGTTCGAAAATGTGAATAAATATTTCGAGAATTGCTGTTAAATTACCGTAGTGTTGCTCCAAGTATGTAGAGGTCATAGGTCAATACTAGAATCTAGAATGTACTTTGTGCCAGCGATAACGAATTTAAAACATCCAAAAACATGAAATACCCGCCAATTCGGCTTAACTTGAAATGATCCATGCAGCTAAGTGGTTACGGGACCGACAAATGTTTAAAGTAAAGCATGATCGGGCGTGGTTAGTACTTGCATGGTAGACTCCCTGAGCAAACGAGCAGTTTAATTTATTTTTTTGTTTCATCACACACGTAGTAAAGATATAAGGCCACGTTACTTCATTCTTTTTTTACAGTGATGGCAATCATTTATAGTGGAAAATCGTGGTTTTTTTGTAACTATTATAATTAAGGAAAAGTTTTCAAATTGCTTCTAATTTTCAAGAACAAATTGTAGATGCTATCGGCACATAGTGGGTTTTAAGCCGTTAACACACCGAGCAAAGTTGTTCAAAGTGATGGCAAAGTTGTGCAAAGTTATGGAAACTTTGGTAGATATATCGGTATACATGACCTAAGTTGTTGGCATATAGAAACGTGCAGCTGTAAAGTCAACACATTTAATAAATGCCAATTGAAAGCAACCTATAGATGTTCACATAAACTGACTGTAAAATGTTAGAAAACAGCGTGCAATGTTGGAAAAAGCGAAGGAAATGTTGGCGGAGTTGTTTGTTTATTTAACCTAAGTCATTGTAACAACACCCCCGCAGTTAAATTTAGAAAACATTAAGTAAATGCAACAGGAATGCCTCATATATAAACAAATTATCACAACACCCAACCAAAGTATCGACTACAAACTGCTTACAAAGTTGTGAAAATTGATTGCGAAGTTGGTTGTTTCATGCGGGATTGTTACCTGAGATATCATAATAACAAGTACCATAGTTAAAAGTTCGAAAATGTGAATAAATATTTCGAGAATTGCTGTTAAATTACCGTAGTGTTGCTCCAAGTATGTAGAGGTCATAGGTCAATACTAGAATCTAGAATGTACTTTGTGCCAGCGATAACGAATTTAAAACATCCAAAAACATGAAATACCCGCCAATTCGGCTTAACTTGAAATGATCCATGCAGCTAAGTGGTTACGGGACCGACAAATGTTTAAAGTAAAGCATGATCGGGCGTGGTTAGTACTTGCATGGTAGACTCCCTGAGCAAACGAGCAGTTTAATTTATTTTTTTGTTTCATCACACACGTAGTAAAGATATAAGGCCACGTTACTTCATTCTTTTTTTACAGTGATGGCAATCATTTATAGTGGAAAATCGTGGTTTTTTTGTAACTATTATAATTAAGGAAAAGTTTTCAAATTGCTTCTAATTTTCAAGAACAAATTGTAGATGCTATCGGCACATAGTGGGTTTTAAGCCGTTAACACACCGAGCAAAGTTGTTCAAAGTGATGGCAAAGTTGTGCAAAGTTATGGAAACTTTGGTAGATATATCGGTATACATGACCTAAGTTGTTGGCATATAGAAACGTGCAGCTGTAAAGTCAACACATTTAATAAATGCCAATTGAAAGCAACCTATAGATGTTCACATAAACTGACTGTAAAATGTTAGAAAACAGCGTGCAATGTTGGAAAAAGCGAAGGAAATGTTGGCGGAGTTGTTTGTTTATTTAACCTAAGTCATTGTAACGACACCCCCGCAGTTAAATTTAGAAAACATTAAGTAAATGCAACAGGAATGCCTCATATATAAACAAATTATCACAACAGCCAACCAAAGTATCGACTACAAACTGCTTACAAAGTTGTGAAAATTGATTGCGAAGTTGGTTGTTTTATGCGGGATTGTTACCTGAGATATCATAATAACAAGTACCATAGTTAAAAGTTCGAAAATGTGAATAAATATTTCGAGAATTGCTGTTAAATTACCGTAGTGTTGCTCCAAGTATGCAGAGGTCATAGGTCAATACTAGAATCTAGAATGTACTTTGTGCCAGCGATAACGATTTTAAAACATCCAAAAACATGAAATACCCGCCAATTCGGCTTAACTTGAAATGATCCATGCAGCTAAGTGGTTACGGGACCGACAAATGTTTAAAGTAAAGCATGATCGGGCGTGGTTAGTACTTGCATGGGAGACTCCCTGAGCAAACGATCAGTTTAATTTATTTTTTTGTTTCATCACACACGTAGTAAAGATATAAGGCCACGTTACTTCATTCTTTTTTTACAGTGATGGCAATCATTTATAGTGGAAAATCGTGGTTTTTTTGTAACTATTATAATTAAGGAAAAGTTTTCAAATTGCTTCTAATTTTCAAGAACAAGTTGTAGATGCTATCGGCACATAGTGGGTTTTAAGCCGTTAACACACCGAGCAAAGTTGTTCAAAGTGATGGCAAAGTTGTGCAAAGTTATGGAAACTTTGGTAGATATATCGGTATACATGACCTAAGTTGTTGGCATATAGAAACGTGCAGCTGTAAAGTCAACACATTTAATAAATGCCAATTGAAAGCAACCTATAGATGTTCACATAAACTGACTGTAAAATGTTAGAAAACAGCGTGCAATGTTGGAAAAAGCGAAGGAAATGTTGGCGGAGTTGTTTGTTTATTTAACCTAAGTCATTGTAACGACACCCCCGCAGTTAAATTTAGAAAACATTAAGTAAATGCAACAGGAATGCCTCATATATAAACAAATTATCACAACAGCCAACCAAAGTATCGACTACAAACTGCTTACAAAGTTGTGAAAATTGATTGCGAAGTTGGTTGTTTTATGCGGGATTGTTACCTGAGATATCATAATAACAAGTACCATAGTTAAAAGTTCGAAAATGTGAATAAATATTTCGAGAATTGCTGTTAAATTACCGTAGTGTTGCTCCAAGTATGTAGAGGTCATAGGTCAATACTAGAATCTAGAATGTACTTTGTGCCAGCGATAACGATTTTAAAACATCCAAAAACATGAAATACCCGCCAATTCGGCTTAACTTGAAATGATCCATGCAGCTAAGTGGTTACGGGACCGACAAATGTTTAAAGTAAAGCATGATCGGGCGTGGTTAGTACTTGCATGGGAGACTCCCTGAGCAAACGAGCAGTTTAATTTATTTTTTTTGTTTCATCACACACGTAGTAAAGATATAAGGCCACGTTACTTCATTCTTTTTTTACAGTGATGGCAATCATTTATAGTGGAAAATCGTGTTTTTTTTTGTAACTACTATAATTAAGGAAAAGTTTTCAAATTGCTTCTAATTTTCAAGAACAAGTTGTAGATGCTATCGGCACATTGTGGGTTTTAAGCCGTTAACACACCGAGCAAAGTTGTTCAAAGTGATGGCAAAGTTGTGCAAAGTTATGGAAACTTTGGTAGATATATCGGTATACATGACCTACGTTGTTGGCATATAGAAACGTGCAGCTGTAAAGTCAACACATTTAATAAATGCCAATTGAAAGCAACCTATAGATGTTCACATAAACTGACTGTAAAATGTTAGAAAACAGCGTGCAATGTTGGAAAAAGCGAAGGAAATGTTGGCGGAGTTGTTTGTTTATTTAACCTAAGTCATTGTAACGACACCCCCGCAGTTACATTTAGAAAACATTAAGTAAATGCAACAGGAATGCCTCATATATAAACAAATTATCACAACACCCAACCAAAGTATCGACTACAAACTGCTTACAAAGTTGTGAAAATTGATTGCGAAGTTGGTTGTTTCATGCGGGATTGTTACCTGAGATATCATAATAACAAGTACCATAGTTAAAAGTTCGAAAATGTGAATAAATATTTCGAGAATTGCTGTTAAATTACCGTAGTGTTGCTCCAAGTATGTAGAGGTCATAGGTCAATACTAGAATCTAGAATGTACTTTGTGCCAGCGATAACGATTTTAAAACATCCAAAAACATGAAATACCCGCCAATTCGGCTTAACTTGAAATGATCCATGCAGCTAAGTGGTTACGGGACCGACAAATGTTTAAAGTAAAGCATGATCGGGCGTGGTTAGTACTTGCATGGGAGACTCCCTGAGCAAACGAGCAGTTTAATTTATTTTTTTGTTTCATCACACACGTAGTAAAGATATAAGGCCACGTTACTTCATTCTTTTTTTACAGTGATGGCAATCATTTATAGTGGAAAATCGTGTTTTTTTGTAACTATTATAATTAAGGAAAAGTTTTCAAATTGCTTCTAATTTTCATGAACAAGTTGTAGATGCTATCGGCACATAGTGGGCTTTACTTTAAGCCGTTAACACACCGGGCAAAGTTGTTCAAAGTGATGGCAAAGTTGTGCAAACTTATGGAGACTTTGGTAGATATATCGGTATACATGACCTAAGTTGTTGGCATATAGAAACGTGCAGCTGTAAAGTCAACACATTTAATAAATGCCAATTGAAAGCAACCTATAGATGTTCACATAAACTGACTGTAAAATGTTAGAAAACAGCGTGCAATGTTGGAAAAAGCGAAGGAAATGTTGGCGGAGTTGTTTGTTTATTTAACCTAAGTCATTGTAACGACACCCCCGCAGTTAAATTTAGAAAACATTAAGTAAATGCAACAGGAATGCCTCATATATAAACAAATTATCACAACAGCCAACCAAAGTATCGACAACAAACTGCTTACAAAGTTGTGAAAATTGATTGCAAAGTTGGTTGTTTCATGCGGGATTGTTACCTGAGATATCATAATAACAAGTACCATAGTTAAAAGTTCGAAAATGTGAATAAATATTTCGAGAATTGCTGTTAAATTACCGTAGTGTTGCTCCAAGTATGTAGAGGTCATAGGTCAATACTAGAATCTAGAATGTACTTTGTGCCAGCGATAACGATTTTAAAACATCCAAAAACATGAAATACCCGCCAATTCGGCTTAACTTGAAATGATCCATGCAGCTAAGTGGTTACTTGACCGACAAATGTTTAAAGTAAAGCATGATCGGGCGTGGTTAGTACTTGCATGGGAGACTCCCTGAGCAAACGAGCAGTTTAATTTATTTTTTTGTTTCATCACACACATAGTAAAGATATAAGGCCACGTTACTTCATTCTTTTTTTACAGTGATGGCAATCATTTATAGTAGAAAATCGTGGTTTTTTTGTAACTATTATAATTAAGGAAAAGTTTTCAAATTGCTTCTAATTTTCAAGAACAAGTTGTAGATGCTATCGGCACATAGTGGGTTTTAAGCCGTTAACACACCGAGCAAAGTTGTTCAAAGTGATGGCAAAGTTGTGCAAAGTTATGGAAACTTTGGTAGAGATATCGGTATACATGACCTAAGTTGTTGGCATATAGAAACGTGCAGCTGTAAAGTCAACACATTTAATAAATGCCAATTGAAAGCAACCTATAGATGTTCACATAAACTGACTGTAAAATGTTAGAAAACAGCGTACAATGTTGGAAAAAGCGAAGGAAATGTTGGCGGAGTTGTTTGTTTATTTAACCTAAGTCATTGTAACGACACCCCCGCAGTTACATTTAGAAAACATTAAGTAAATGCAACAGGAATGCCTCATATATAAACAAATTATCACAACACCCAACCAAAGTATCGACTACAAACTGCTTACAAAGTTGTGAAAATTGATTGCGAAGTTGGTTGTTTCATGCGGGATTGTTACCTGAGATATCATAATAACAAGTACCATAATTAAAAGTTCGAAAATGTGAATAAATATTTCGAGAATTGCTGTTAAATTACCGTAGTGTTGCTCCAAGTATGTAGAGGTCATAGGTCAATACTAGAATCTAGAATGTACTTTGTGCCAGCGATAACGATTTTAAAACATCCAAAAACATGAAATACCCGCCAATTCGGCTTAACTTGAAATGATCCATGCAGCTAAGTGGTTACGGGACCGACAAATGTTTAAAGTAAAGCATGATCGGGCGTGGTTAGTACTTGCATGGGAGACTCCCTGAGCAAACGAGCAGTTTAATTTATTTTTTTGTTTCATCACACACGTAGTAAAGATATAAGGCCACGTTACTTCATTCTTTTTTTACAGTGATGGCAATCATTTATAGTGGAAAATCGTGTTTTTTTGTAACTATTATAATTAAGGAAAAGTTTTCAAATTGCTTCTAATTTTCATGAACAAGTTGTAGATGCTATCGGCACATAGTGGGCTTTACTTTAAGCCGTTAACACACCGGGCAAAGTTGTTCAAAGTGATGGCAAAGTTGTGCAAAGTTATGGAGACTTTGGTAGATATATCGGTATACATGACCTAAGTTGTTGGCATATAGAAACGTGCAGCTGTAAAGTCAACACATTTAATAAATGCCAATTGAAAGCAACCTATAGATGTTCACATAAACTGACTGTAAAATGTTAGAAAACAGCGTGCAATGTTGGAAAAAGCGAAGGAAATGTTGGCGGAGTTGTTTGTTTATTTAACCTAAGTCATTGTAACGACACCCCCGCAGTTAAATTTAGAAAACATTAAGTAAATGCAACAGGAATGCCTCATATATAAACAAATTATCACAACAGCCAACCAAAGTATCGACAACAAACTGCTTACAAAGTTGTGAAAATTGATTGCAAAGTTGGTTGTTTCATGCGGGATTGTTACCTGAGATATCATAATAACAAGTACCATAGTTAAAAGTTCGAAAATGTGAATAAATATTTCGAGAATTGCTGTTAAATTACCGTAGTGTTGCTCCAAGTATGTAGAGGTCATAGGTCAATACTAGAATCTAGAATGTACTTTGTGCCAGCGATAACGATTTTAAAACATCCAAAAACATGAAATACCCGCCAATTCGGCTTAACTTGAAATGATCCATGCAGCTAAGTGGTTACTTGACCGACAAATGTTTAAAGTAAAGCATGATCGGGCGTGGTTAGTACTTGCATGGGAGACTCCCTGAGCAAACGAGCAGTTTAATTTATTTTTTTGTTTCATCACACACATAGTAAAGATATAAGGCCACGTTACTTCATTCTTTTTTTACAGTGATGGCAATCATTTATAGTAGAAAATCGTGGTTTTTTTGTAACTATTATAATTAAGGAAAAGTTTTCAAATTGCTTCTAATTTTCAAGAACAAGTTGTAGATGCTATCGGCACATAGTGGGTTTTAAGCCGTTAACACACCGAGCAAAGTTGTTCAAAGTGATGGCAAAGTTGTGCAAAGTTATGGAAACTGTGGTAGAGATATCGGTATACATGACCTAAGTTGTTGGCATATAGAAACGTGCAGCTGTAAAGTCAACACATTTAATAAATGCCAATTGAAAGCAACCTATAGATGTTCACATAAACTGACTGTAAAATGTTAGAAAACAGCGTGCAATGTTGGAAAAAGCGAAGGAAATGTTGGCGGAGTTGTTTGTTTATTTAACCTAAGTCATTGTAACGACACCCCCGCAGTTACATTTAGAAAACATTAAGTAAATGCAACAGGAATGCCTCATATATAAACAAATTATCACAACACCCAACCAAAGTATCGACTACAAACTGCTTACAAAGTTGTGAAAATTGATTGCGAAGTTGGTTGTTTCATGCGGGATTGTTACCTGAGATATCATAATAACAAGTACCATAGTTAAAAGTTCGAAAATGTGAATAAATATTTCGAGAATTGCTGTTAAATTACCGTAGTGTTGCTCCAAGTATGTAGAGGTCATAGGTCAATACTAGAATCTAGAATGTACTTTGTGCCAGCGATAACGATTTTAAAACATCCAAAAACATGAAATACCCGCCAATTCGGCTTAACTTGAAATGATCCATGCAGCTAAGTGGTTACGGGACCGACAAATGTTTAAAGTAAAGCATGATCGGGCGTGGTTAGTACTTGCATGGGAGACTCCCTGAGCAAACGAGCAGTTTAATTTATTTTTTTGTTTCATCACACACGTAGTAAAGATATAAGGCCACGTTACTTCATTCTTTTTTTACAGTGATGGCAATCATTTATAGTGGAAAATCGTGTTTTTTTGTAACTATTATAATTAAGGAAAAGTTTTCAAATTGCTTCTAATTTTCATGAACAAGTTGTAGATGCTATCGGCACATAGTGGGCTTTACTTTAAGCCGTTAACACACCGGGCAAAGTTGTTCAAAGTGATGGCAAAGTTGTGCAAACTTATGGAGACTTTGGTAGATATATCGGTATACATGACCTAAGTTGTTGGCATATAGAAACGTGCAGCTGTAAAGTCAACACATTTAATAAATGCCAATTGAAAGCAACCTATAGATGTTCACATAAACTGACTGTAAAATGTTAGAAAACAGCGTGCAATGTTGGAAAAAGCGAAGGAAATGTTGGCGGAGTTGTTTGTTTATTTAACCTAAGTCATTGTAACGACACCCCCGCAGTTAAATTTAGAAAACATTAAGTAAATGCAACAGGAATGCCTCATATATAAACAAATTATCACAACAGCCAACCAAAGTATCGACAACAAACTGCTTACAAAGTTGTGAAAATTGATTGCAAAGTTGGTTGTTTCATGCGGGATTGTTACCTGAGATATCATAATAACAAGTACCATAGTTAAAAGTTCGAAAATGTGAATAAATATTTCGAGAATTGCTGTTAAATTACCGTAGTGTTGCTCCAAGTATGTAGAGGTCATAGGTCAATACTAGAATCTAGAATGTACTTTGTGCCAGCGATAACGATTTTAAAACATCCAAAAACATGAAATACCCGCCAATTCGGCTTAACTTGAAATGATCCATGCAGCTAAGTGGTTACTTGACCGACAAATGTTTAAAGTAAAGCATGATCGGGCGTGGTTAGTACTTGCATGGGAGACTCCCTGAGCAAACGAGCAGTTTAATTTATTTTTTTGTTTCATCACACACATAGTAAAGATATAAGGCCACGTTACTTCATTCTTTTTTTACAGTGATGGCAATCATTTATAGTAGAAAATCGTGGTTTTTTTGTAACTATTATAATTAAGGAAAAGTTTTCAAATTGCTTCTAATTTTCAAGAACAAGTTGTAGATGCTATCGGCACATAGTGGGTTTTAAGCCGTTAACACACCGAGCAAAGTTGTTCAAAGTGATGGCAAAGTTGTGCAAAGTTATGGAAACTTTGGTAGAGATATCGGTATACATGACCTAAGTTGTTGGCATATAGAAACGTGCAGCTGTAAAGTCAACACATTTAATAAATGCCAATTGAAAGCAACCTATAGATGTTCACATAAACTGACTGTAAAATGTTAGAAAACAGCGTACAATGTTGGAAAAAGCGAAGGAAATGTTGGCGGAGTTGTTTGTTTATTTAACCTAAGTCATTGTAACGACACCCCCGCAGTTACATTTAGAAAACATTAAGTAAATGCAACAGGAATGCCTCATATATAAACAAATTATCACAACACCCAACCAAAGTATCGACTACAAACTGCTTACAAAGTTGTGAAAATTGATTGCGAAGTTGGTTGTTTCATGCGGGATTGTTACCTGAGATATCATAATAACAAGTACCATAATTAAAAGTTCGAAAATGTGAATAAATATTTCGAGAATTGCTGTTAAATTACCGTAGTGTTGCTCCAAGTATGTAGAGGTCATAGGTCAATACTAGAATCTAGAATGTACTTTGTGCCAGCGATAACGATTTTAAAACATCCAAAAACATGAAATACCCGCCAATTCGGCTTAACTTGAAATGATCCATGCAGCTAAGTGGTTACGGGACCGACAAATGTTTAAAGTAAAGCATGATCGGGCGTGGTTAGTACTTGCATGGGAGACTCCCTGAGCAAACGAGCAGTTTAATTTATTTTTTTGTTTCATCACACACGTAGTAAAGATATAAGGCCACGTTACTTCATTCTTTTTTTACAGTGATGGCAATCATTTATAGTGGAAAATCGTGTTTTTTTGTAACTATTATAATTAAGGAAAAGTTTTCAAATTGCTTCTAATTTTCATGAACAAGTTGTAGATGCTATCGGCACATAGTGGGCTTTACTTTAAGCCGTTAACACACCGGGCAAAGTTGTTCAAAGTGATGGCAAAGTTGTGCAAAGTTATGGAGACTTTGGTAGATATATCGGTATACATGACCTAAGTTGTTGGCATATAGAAACGTGCAGCTGTAAAGTCAACACATTTAATAAATGCCAATTGAAAGCAACCTATAGATGTTCACATAAACTGACTGTAAAATGTTAGAAAACAGCGTGCAATGTTGGAAAAAGCGAAGGAAATGTTGGCGGAGTTGTTTGTTTATTTAACCTAAGTCATTGTAACGACACCCCCGCAGTTAAATTTAGAAAACATTAAGTAAATGCAACAGGAATGCCTCATATATAAACAAATTATCACAACAGCCAACCAAAGTATCGACAACAAACTGCTTACAAAGTTGTGAAAATTGATTGCAAAGTTGGTTGTTTCATGCGGGATTGTTACCTGAGATATCATAATAACAAGTACCATAGTTAAAAGTTCGAAAATGTGAATAAATATTTCGAGAATTGCTGTTAAATTACCGTAGTGTTGCTCCAAGTATGTAGAGGTCATAGGTCAATACTAGAATCTAGAATGTACTTTGTGCCAGCGATAACGATTTTAAAACATCCAAAAACATGAAATACCCGCCAATTCGGCTTAACTTGAAATGATCCATGCAGCTAAGTGGTTACTTGACCGACAAATGTTTAAAGTAAAGCATGATCGGGCGTGGTTAGTACTTGCATGGGAGACTCCCTGAGCAAACGAGCAGTTTAATTTATTTTTTTGTTTCATCACACACATAGTAAAGATATAAGGCCACGTTACTTCATTCTTTTTTTACAGTGATGGCAATCATTTATAGTAGAAAATCGTGGTTTTTTTGTAACTATTATAATTAAGGAAAAGTTTTCAAATTGCTTCTAATTTTCAAGAACAAGTTGTAGATGCTATCGGCACATAGTGGGTTTTAAGCCGTTAACACACCGAGCAAAGTTGTTCAAAGTGATGGCAAAGTTGTGCAAAGTTATGGAAACTGTGGTAGAGATATCGGTATACATGACCTAAGTTGTTGGCATATAGAAACGTGCAGCTGTAAAGTCAACACATTTAATAAATGCCAATTGAAAGCAACCTATAGATGTTCACATAAACTGACTGTAAAATGTTAGAAAACAGCGTGCAATGTTGGAAAAAGCGAAGGAAATGTTGGCGGAGTTGTTTGTTTATTTAACCTAAGTCATTGTAACGACACCCCCGCAGTTAAATTTAGAAAACATTAAGTAAATGCAAAAGGAATGCCTCATATATAAACAAATTATCACAACAGCCAACCAAAGTATCGACTACAAACTGCTTACAAAGTTGTGAAAATTGATTGCGAAGTTGGTTGTTTTATGCGGGATTGTTACCTGAGATATCATAATAACAAGTACCATAGTTAAAAGTTCGAAAATGTGAATAAATATTTCGAGAATTGCTGTTAAATTACCGTAGTGTTGCTCCAAGTATGTAGAGGTCATAGGTCAATACTAGAATCTAGAATGTACTTTGTGCCAGCGATAACGATTTTAAAACATCCAAAAACATGAAATACCCGCCAATTCGGCTTAACTTGAAATGATCCATGCAGCTAAGTGGTTACGGGACCGACAAATGTTTAAAGTAAAGCATGATCGGGCGTGGTTAGTACTTGCATGGGAGACTCCCTGAGCAAACGAGCAGTTTAATTTATTTTTTTTGTTTCATCACACACGTAGTAAAGATATAAGGCCACGTTACTTCATTCTTTTTTTACAGTGATGGCAATCATTTATAGTGGAAAATCGTGTTTTTTTTTGTAACTACTATAATTAAGGAAAAGTTTTCAAATTGCTTCTAATTTTCAAGAACAAGTTGTAGATGCTATCGGCACATAGTGGGTTTTAAGCCGTTAACACACCGAGCAAAGTTGTTCAAAGTGATGGCAAAGTTGTGCAAAGTTATGGAAACTTTGGTAGATATATCGGTATACATTACCTAAGTTGTTGGCATATAGAAACGTGCAGCTGTAAAGTCAACACATTTAATAAATGCCAATTGAAAGCAACCTATAGATGTTCACATAAACTGACTGTAAAATGTTAGAAAACAGCGTGCAATGTTGGAAAAAGCGAAGGAAATGTTGGCGGAGTTGTTTGTTTATTTAACCTAAGTCATTGTAACGACACCCCCGCAGTTAAATTTAGAAAACATTAAGTAAATGCAACAGGAATGCCTCATATATAAACAAATTATCACAACAGCCAACCAAAGTATCGACAACAAACTGCTTACAAAGTTGTGAAAATTGATTGCAAAGTTGGTTGTTTCATGCGGGATTGTTACCTGAGATATCATAATAACAAGTACCATAGTTAAAAGTTCGAAAATGTGAATAAATATTTCGAGAATTGCTGTTAAATTACCGTAGTGTTGCTCCAAGTATGTAGAGGTCATAGGTCAATACTAGAATCTAGAATGTACTTTGTGCCAGCGATAACGATTTTAAAACATCCAAAAACATGAAATACCCGCCAATTCAGCTTAACTTGAAATGATCCATGCAGCTAAGTGGTTACTTGACCGACAAATGTTTAAAGTAAAGCATGATCGGGCGTGGTTAGTACTTGCATGGGAGACTCCCTGAGCAAACGAGCAGTTTAATTTATTTTTTTGTTTCATCACACACATAGTAAAGATATAAGGCCACGTTACTTCATTCTTTTTTTACAGTGATGGCAATCATTTATAGTAGAAAATCGTGGTTTTTTTGTAACTATTATAATTAAGGAAAAGTTTTCAAATTGCTTCTAATTTTCAAGAACAAGTTGTAGATGCTATCGGCACATAGTGGGTTTTAAGCCGTTAACACACCGAGCAAAGTTGTTCAAAGTGATGGCAAAGTTGTGCAAAGTTATGGAAACTTTGGTAGAGATATCGGTATACATGACCTAAGTTGTTGGCATATAGAAACGTGCAGCTGTAAAGTCAACACATTTAATAAATGCCAATTGAAAGCAACCTATAGATGTTCACATAAACTGACTGTAAAATGTTAGAAAACAGCGTACAATGTTGGAAAAAGCGAAGGAAATGTTGGCGGAGTTGTTTGTTTATTTAACCTAAGTCATTGTAACGACACCCCCGCAGTTACATTTAGAAAACATTAAGTAAATGCAACAGGAATGCCTCATATATAAACAAATTATCACAACACCCAACCAAAGTATCGACTACAAACTGCTTACAAAGTTGTGAAAATTGATTGCGAAGTTGGTTGTTTCATGCGGGATTGTTACCTGAGATATCATAATAACAAGTACCATAATTAAAAGTTCGAAAATGTGAATAAATATTTCGAGAATTGCTGTTAAATTACCGTAGTGTTGCTCCAAGTATGTAGAGGTCATAGGTCAATACTAGAATCTAGAATGTACTTTGTGCCAGCGATAACGATTTTAAAACATCCAAAAACATGAAATACCCGCCAATTCGGCTTAACTTGAAATGATCCATGCAGCTAAGTGGTTACGGGACCGACAAATGTTTAAAGTAAAGCATGATCGGGCGTGGTTAGTACTTGCATTGGAGACTCCCTGAGCAAACGAGCAGTTTAATTTATTTTTTTGTTTCATCACACACGTAGTAAAGATATAAGGCCACGTTACTTCATTCTTTTTTTACAGTGATGGCAATCATTTATAGTGGAAAATCGTGTTTTTTTGTAACTATTATAATTAAGGAAAAGTTTTCAAATTGCTTCTAATTTTCATGAACAAGTTGTAGATGCTATCGGCACATAGTGGGCTTTACTTTAAGCCGTTAACACACCGGGCAAAGTTGTTCAAAGTGATGGCAAAGTTGTGCAAAGTTATGGAGACTTTGGTAGATATATCGGTATACATGACCTAAGTTGTTGGCATATAGAAACGTGCAGCTGTAAAGTCAACACATTTAATAAATGCCAATTGAAAGCAACCTATAGATGTTCACATAAACTGACTGTAAAATGTTAGAAAACAGCGTGCAATGTTGGAAAAAGCGAAGGAAATGTTGGCGGAGTTGTTTGTTTATTTAACCTAAGTCATTGTAACGACACCCCCGCAGTTAAATTTAGAAAACATTAAGTAAATGCAACAGGAATGCCTCATATATAAACAAATTATCACAACAGCCAACCAAAGTATCGACAACAAACTGCTTACAAAGTTGTGAAAATTGATTGCAAAGTTGGTTGTTTCATGCGGGATTGTTACCTGAGATATCATAATAACAAGTACCATAGTTAAAAGTTCGAAAATGTGAATAAATATTTCGAGAATTGCTGTTAAATTACCGTAGTGTTGCTCCAAGTATGTAGAGGTCATAGGTCAATACTAGAATCTAGAATGTACTTTGTGCCAGCGATAACGATTTTAAAACATCCAAAAACATGAAATACCCGCCAATTCGGCTTAACTTGAAATGATCCATGCAGCTAAGTGGTTACTTGACCGACAAATGTTTAAAGTAAAGCATGATCGGGCGTGGTTAGTACTTGCATGGGAGACTCCCTGAGCAAACGAGCAGTTTAATTTATTTTTTTGTTTCATCACACACATAGTAAAGATATAAGGCCACGTTACTTCATTCTTTTTTTACAGTGATGGCAATCATTTATAGTAGAAAATCGTGGTTTTTTTGTAACTATTATAATTAAGGAAAAGTTTTCAAATTGCTTCTAATTTTCATGAACAAGTTGTAGATGCTATCGGCACATAGTGGGTTTTAAGCCGTTAACACACCGAGCAAAGTTGTTCAAAGTGATGGCAAAGTTGTGCAAAGTTATGGAAACTTTGGTAGATATATCGGTATACATTACCTAAGTTGTTGGCATATAGAAACGTGCAGCTGTAAAGTCAACACATTTAATAAATGCCAATTGAAAGCAACCTATAGATGTTCACATAAACTGACTGTAAAATGTTAGAAAACAGCGTGCAATGTTGGAAAAAGCGAAGGAAATGTTGGCGGAGTTGTTTGTTTATTTAACCTAAGTCATTGTAACGACACCCCCGCAGTTAAATTTAGAAAACATTAAGTAAATGCAACAGGAATGCCTCATATATAAACAAATTATCACAACACCCAACCAAAGTATCGACTACAAACTGCTTACAAAGTTGTGAAAATTGATTGCGAAGTTGGTTGTTTCATGCGGGATTGTTACCTGAGATATCATAATAACAAGTACCATAGTTAAAAGTTCGAAAATGTGAATAAATATTTCGAGAATTGCTGTTAAATTACCGTAGTGTTGCTCCAAGTATGTAGAGGTCATAGGTCAATACTAGAATCTAGAATGTACTTTGTGCCAGCGATAACGATTTTAAAACATCCAAAAACATGAAATACCCGCCAATTCGGCTTAACTTGAAATGATCCATGCAGCTAAGTGGTTACGGGACCGACAAATGTTTAAAGTAAAGCATGATCGGGCGTGGTTAGTACTTGCATGGGAGACTCCCTGAGCAAACGAGCAGTTTAATTTATTTTTTTGTTTCATCACACACGTAGTAAAGATATAAGGCCACGTTACTTCATTCTTTTTTTACAGTGATGGCAATCATTTATAGTGGAAAATCGTGTTTTTTTGTAACTATTATAATTAAGGAAAAGTTTTCAAATTGCTTCTAATTTTCATGAACAAGTTGTAGATGCTATCGGCACATAGTGGGCTTTACTTTAAGCCGTTAACACACCGGGCAAAGTTGTTCAAAGTGATGGCAAAGTTGTGCAAAGTTATGGAAACTTTGGTAGATATATCGGTATACATGACCTAAGTTGTTGGCATATAGAAACGTGCAGCTGTAAAGTCAACACATTTAATAAATGCCAATTGAAAGCAACCTATAGATGTTCACATAAACTGACTGTAAAATGTTAGAAAACAGCGTGCAATGTTGGAAAAAGCGAAGGAAATGTTGGCGGAGTTGTTTGTTTATTTAACCTAAGTCATTGTAACGACACCCCCGCAGTTAAATTTAGAAAACATTAAGTAAATGCAACAGGAATGCCTCATATATAAACAAATTATCACAACAGCCAACCAAAGTATCGACAACAAACTGCTTACAAAGTTGTGAAAATTGATTGCAAAGTTGGTTGTTTCATGCGGGATTGTTATCTGAGATATCATAATAACAAGTACCATAGTTAAAAGTTCGAAAATGTGAATAAATATTTCGAGAATTGCTGTTAAATTACCGTAGTGTTGCTCCAAGTATGTAGAGGTCATAGGTCAATACTAGAATCTAGAATGTACTTTGTGCCAGCGATAACGATTTTAAAACATCCAAAAACATGAAATACCCGCCAATTCGGCTTAACTTGAAATGATCCATGCAGCTAAGTGGTTACGTGACCGACAACTGTTTAAAGTAAAGCATGATCGGGCGTGGTTAGTACTTGCATGGGAGACTCCCTGAGCAAACGAGCAGTTTAATTTATTTTTTTGTTTCATCACACACATAGTAACGATATAAGGCCACGTTACTTCATTCTTTTTTTACAGTGATGGCAATCATTTATAGTAGAAAATCGTGGTTTTTTTGTAACTATTATAATTAAGGAAAAGTTTTCAAATTGCTTCTAATTTTCAAGAACAAGTTGATGATGCTATCGGCACATAGTGGGTTTTAAGCCGTTAACACACCGAGCAAAGTTGTTCAAAGTGATGGAAAAGTTGTGCAAAGTTATGGAAACTTTGGTAGATATATCGGTATACATGACCTAAGTTGTTGGCATATAGAAACGTGCAGCTGTAAAGTCAACACATTTAATAAATGCCAATTGAAAGCAACCTATAGATGTTCACATAAACTGACTGTAAAATGTTAGAAAACAGCGTGCAATGTTGGAAAAAGCGAAGGAAATGTTGGCGGAGTTGTTTGTTTATTTAACCTAAGTCATTGTAACGACACCACCGCAGTTAAATTTAGAAAACATTAAGTAAATGCAACAGGAATGCCTCATATATAAACAAATTATCACAACAGCCATCCAAAGTATCGACAACAAACTGCTTACAAAGTTGTGAAAATTGATTGCGAAGTTGGTTGTTTCAAGCGGGATTGTTACCTGAGATATCATAATAACAAGTACCATAGTTAAAAGTTCGAAAATGTGAATAAATATTTCGAGAATTGCTGTTAAATTACCGTAGTGTTGCTCCAAGTATGTAGAGGTCATAGGTCAATACTAGAATCTAGAATGTACTTTGTGCCAGCGATAACGATTTTAAAACATCCAAAAACATGAAATACCCGCCAATTCGGCTTAACTTGAAATGATCCATGCAGCTAAGTGGTTACGTGACCTACAAATGTTTAAAGTAAAGCATGATCGGGCGTGGTTAGTACTTGCATGGGAGACTCCCTGAGTAAACGAGCAGTTTAATTTATTTTTTTGTTTCATCACACACATAGTAAAGATATAAGGCCACGTTACTTCATTCTTTTTTTACAGTGATGGCAATCATTTATAGTGGAAAATCGTGGTTTTTTGTAACTATTATAATTAAGGAAAAGTTTTCAAATTGCTTCTAATGTTCAAGAACAAGTTGTAGATGCTATCGGCACATAGTGGGTTTTAAGCCGTTAACACACCGGGCAAAGTTGTTCAAAGTGATGGCAAAGTTGTGCAAAGTTATGGAAACTTTGGTAGATATATCGGTATACATGACCTAAGTTGTTGGCATATAGAAACGTGCAGCTGTAAAGTCAACACATTTAATAAATGCCAATTGAAAGCAACCTATAGATGTTCACATAAACTGACTGTAAAATGTTAGAAAACAGCGTGCAATGTTGGAAAAAGCGAAGGAAATGTTGGCGGAGTTGTTTGTTTATTTAACCTAAGTCATTGTAACGACACCCCCGCAGTTAAATTTAGAAAACATTAAGTAAATGCAACAGGAATGCCTCATATATAAACAAATTATCACAACAGCCAACCAAAGTATCGACAACAAACTGCTTACAAAGTTGTGAAAATTGATTGCAAAGTTGGTTGTTTCATGCGGGATTGTTATCTGAGATATCATAATAACAAGTACCATAGTTAAAAGTTCGAAAATGTGAATAAATATTTCGAGAATTGCTGTTAAATTACCGTAGTGTTGCTCCAAGTATGTAGAGGTCATAGGTCAATACTAGAATCTAGAATGTACTTTGTGCCAGCGATAACGATTTTAAAACATCCAAAAACATGAAATACCCGCCAATTCGGCTTAACTTGAAATGATCCATGCAGCTAAGTGGTTACGTGACCGACAACTGTTTAAAGTAAAGCATGATCGGGCGTGGTTAGTACTTGCATGGGAGACTCCCTGAGCAAACGAGCAGTTTAATTTATTTTTTTGTTTCATCACACACATAGTAACGATATAAGGCCACGTTACTTCATTCTTTTTTTACAGTGATGGCAATCATTTATAGTAGAAAATCGTGGTTTTTTTGTAACTATTATAATTAAGGAAAAGTTTTCAAATTGCTTCTAATTTTCAAGAACAAGTTGATGATGCTATCGGCACATAGTGGGTTTTAAGCCGTTAACACACCGAGCAAAGTTGTTCAAAGTGATGGAAAAGTTGTGCAAAGTTATGGAAACTTTGGTAGATATATCGGTATACATGACCTAAGTTGTTGGCATATAGAAACGTGCAGCTGTAAAGTCAACACATTTAATAAATGCCAATTGAAAGCAACCTATAGATGTTCACATAAACTGACTGTAAAATGTTAGAAAACAGCGTGCAATGTTGGAAAAAGCGAAGGAAATGTTGGCGGAGTTGTTTGTTTATTTAACCTAAGTCATTGTAACGACACCACCGCAGTTAAATTTAGAAAACATTAAGTAAATGCAACAGGAATGCCTCATATATAAACAAATTATCACAACAGCCATCCAAAGTATCGACAACAAACTGCTTACAAAGTTGTGAAAATTGATTGCGAAGTTGGTTGTTTCAAGCGGGATTGTTACCTGAGATATCATAATAACAAGTACCATAGTTAAAAGTTCGAAAATGTGAATAAATATTTCGAGAATTGCTGTTAAATTACCGTAGTGTTGCTCCAAGTATGTAGAGGTCATAGGTCAATACTAGAATCTAGAATGTACTTTGTGCCAGCGATAACGATTTTAAAACATCCAAAAACATGAAATACCCGCCAATTCGGCTTAACTTGAAATGATCCATGCAGCTAAGTGGTTACGTGACCTACAAATGTTTAAAGTAAAGCATGATCGGGCGTGGTTAGTACTTGCATGGGAGACTCCCTGAGTAAACGAGCAGTTTAATTTATTTTTTTGTTTCATCACACACATAGTAAAGATATAAGGCCACGTTACTTCATTCTTTTTTTACAGTGATGGCAATCATTTATAGTGGAAAATCGTGGTTTTTTGTAACTATTATAATTAAGGAAAAGTTTTCAAATTGCTTCTAATGTTCAAGAACAAGTTGTAGATGCTATCGGCACATAGTGGGTTTTAAGCCGTTAACACACCGGGCAAAGTTGTTCAAAGTGATGGCAAAGTTGTGCAAAGTTATGGAAACTTTGGTAGATATATCGGTATACATGACCTAAGTTGTTGGCATATAGAAACGTGCAGCTGTAAAGTCAACACATTTAATAAATGCCAATTGAAAGCAACCTATAGATGTTCACATAAACTGACTGTAAAATGTTAGAAAACAGCGTGCAATGTTGGAAAAAGCGAAGGAAATGTTGGCGGAGTTGTTTGTTTATTTAACCTAAGTCATTGTAACGACACCCCCGCAGTTAAATTTAGAAAACATTAAGTAAATGCAACAGGAATGCCTCATATATAAACAAATTATCACAACAGCCATCCAAAGTATCGACAACAAACTGCTTACAAAGTTGTGAAAATTGATTGCGAAGTTGGTTGTTTCAAGCGTGATTGTTACCTGAGATATCATAATAACAAGTACCATAGTTAAAAGTTCGAAAATGTGAATAAATATTTCGAGAATTGCTGTTAAATTACCGTAGTGTTGCTCCAAGTATGTAGAGGTCATAGGTCAATACTAGAATCTAGAATGTACTTTGTGCCAGCGATAACGATTTTAAAACATCCAAAAACATGAAATACCCGCCAATTCGGCTTAACTTGAAATGATCCATGCAGCTAAGTGGTTACGTGACCTACAAATGTTTAAAGTAAAGCATGATCGGGCGTGGTTAGTACTTGCATGGGAGACTCCCTGAGTAAACGAGCAGTTTAATTTATTTTTTTGTTTCATCACACACATAGTAAAGATATAAGGCCACGTTACTTCATTCTTTTTTTACAGTGATGGCAATCATTTATAGTGGAAAATCGTGGTTTTTTGTAACTATTATAATTAAGGAAAAGTTTTCAAATTGCTTCTAATGTTCAAGAACAAGTTGTAGATGCTATCGGCACATAGTGGGTTTTAAGCCGTTAACACACCGGGCAAAGTTGTTCAAAGTGATGGCAAAGTTGTGCAAAGTTATGGAAACTTTGGTAGATATATCGGTATACATGACCTAAGTTGTTGGCATATAGAAACGTGCAGCTGTAAAGTCAACACATTTAATAAATGCCAATTGAAAGCAACCTATAGATGTTCACATAAACTGACTGTAAAATGTTAGAAAACAGCGTGCAATGTTGGAAAAAGCGAAGGAAATGTTGGCGGAGTTGTTTGTTTATTTAACCTAAGTCATTGTAACGACACCCCCGCAGTTAAATTTAGAAAACATTAAGTAAATGCAACAGGAATGCCTCATATATAAACAAATTATCACAACAGCCAACCAAAGTATCGACAACAAACTGCTTACAAAGTTGTGAAAATTGATTGCGAAGTTGGTTGTTTCATGCGGGATTGTTACCTGAGATATCATAATAACAAGTACCATAGTTAAAAGTTCGAAAATGTGAATAAATATTTCGAGAATTGCTGTTAAATTACCGTAGTGTTGCTCCAAGTATGTAGAGGTCATAGGTCAATACTAGAATCTAGAATGTACTTTGTGCCAGCGATAACGATTTTAAAACATCCAAAAACATGAAATACCCGCCAATTCGGCTTAACTTGAAATGATCCATGCAGCTAAGTGGTTACGGGACCGACAAATGTTTAAAGTAAAGCATGATCGGGCGCGGTTAGTACTTGCATGGGAGACTCCCTGAGTAAACAAGCAGTTTAATTTATTTTTTTGTTTCATCACACACATAGTAAAGATATAAGGCCACGTTACTTCATTCTTTTTTTACAGTGATGGCAATCATTTATAGTGGAAAATCGTGTTTTTTTTGTAACTATTATAATTAAGGAAAAGTTTTCAAATTGCTTCTAATTTTCAAGAACAAGTTGTACATGCTATCGGCACATAGTGGGCTTTAAGCCGTTAACACACCGGGCAAAGTTGTTCAAAGTGATGGCAAGGTTGTGCAAAGTTATGGAAACTTTGGTAGATATATCGGTATACATGACCTAAGTTGTTGGCATATAGAAACGTGCAGCTGTAAAGTCAACACATTTAATAAATGCCAATTGAAAGCAACCTATAGATGTTCACATAAACTGACTGTAAAATGTTAGAAAACAGCGTGCAATGTTGGAAAAAGCGAAGGAAATGTTGGCGGAGTTGTTTGTTTATTTAACCTAAGTCATTGTAACTACACCCCCGCAGTTAAATTTAGAAAACATTAAGTAAATGCAACAGGAATGCCTCATATATAAACAAATTATCACAACACCCAACCAAAGTATCGACTACAAACTGCTTACAAAGTTGTGAAAATTGATTGCGAAGTTGGTTGTTTCATGCGGGATTGTTACCTGAGATATCATAATAACAAGTACCATAGTTAAAAGTTCGAAAATGTGAATAAATATTTCGAGAATTGCTGTTAAATTACCGTAGTGTTGCTCCAAGTATGTAGAGGTCATAGGTCAATACTAAAATCTAGAATGTACTTTGTGCCAGCGATAACGATTTTAAAACATCCAAAAACATGAAATACCCGCCAATTCGGCTTAACTTGAAATGATCCATGCAGCTAAGTGGTTACGGGACCGACAAATGTTTAAAGTAAAGCATGACCGGCCGTGGTTAGTACTTGCATGGAAGACTCCCTGAGCAAACGAGCAGTTTAATTTATTTTTTTGTTTCATCACGCACATAGTAAAGATATAAGGCCACGTTACTTCATTCTTTTTTTACAGTGATGGCAATCATTTATAGTGGAAAATCGTGGTTTTTTTGTAACTATTATAATTAAGGAAAAGTTTTCAAATTGCTTCTAATTTTCAAGAACAAGTTGTAGATGCTATCGGCACATAGTGGGTTTTAAGCTGTTAACACACCGAGCAAAGTTGTTCAAAGTGATGGTAAAGTTGTGCAAAGTTATGGAAACTTTGGTAGATATATCGGTATACATGACCTAAGTTGTTGGCATATAGAAACGTGCAGCTGTAAAGTCAACACATTTAATAAATGCCAATTGAAAGCAACCTATAGATGTTCACATAAACTGACTGTAAAATGTTAGAAAACAGCGTGCAATGTTGGAAAAAGCGAAGGAAATGTTGGCGGAGTTGTTTGTTTATTTAACCTAAGTCATTGTAACGACACCACCGCAGTTAAATTTAGAAAACATTAAGTAAATGCAACAGGAATGCCTCATATATAAACAAATTATCACAACAGCCATCCAAAGTATCGACAACAAACTGCTTACAAAGTTGTGAAAATTGATTGCGAAGTTGGTTGTTTCAAGCGGGATTGTTACCTGAGATATCATAATAACAAGTACCATAGTTAAAAGTTCGAAAATGTGAATAAATATTTCGAGAATTGCTGTTAAATTACCGTAGTGTTGCTCCAAGTATGTAGAGGTCATAGGTCAATACTAGAATCTAGAATGTACTTTGTGCCAGCGATTACGATTTTAAAACATCCAAAAACATGAAATACCCGCCAATTCGGCTTAACTTGAAATGATCCATGCAGCTAAGTGGTTACGGGACCGACAAATGTTTAAAGTAAAGCATGATCGGGCGTGGTTAGTACTTGCATGGGAGACTCCCTGAGCAAACGAGCAGTTTAATTTATTTTTTTGTTTCATCACACACGTAGTGAAGATATAAGGCCACGTTACTTCATTCTTTTTTTACAGTGATGGCAATCATTTATAGTGGAAAATCGTGTTTTTTTGTAACTATTATAATTAAGGAAAAGTTTTCAAATTGCTTCTAATTTTCAAGAACAAGTTGTAGATCCTATCGGCACATAGTGGGTTTTAAGCCGTTAACACACCGAGCAAAGTTGTTCAAAGTGATGGCAAAGTTGTGCAAAGTTATGGAAACTTTGGTAGATATATCGGTATACATGACCTAAGTTGTTGGCATATAGAAACGTGCAGCTGTAAAGTCAACACATTTAATAAATGCCAATTGAAAGCAACCTATAGATGTTCACATAAACTGACTGTAAAATGTTAGAAAACAGCGTGCAATGTTGGAAAAAGCGAAGGAAATGTTGGCGGAGTTGTTTGTTTATTTAACCTAAGTCATTGTAACGACACCCCCGCAGTTAAATTTAGAAAACATTAAGTAAATGCAACAGGAATGCCTCATATATAAACAAATTATCACAACAGCCAACCAAACTATCGACTACAAACTGCTTACAAAGTTGTGAAAATTGATTGCGAAGTTGGTTGTTTCATGCGGGATTGTTACCTGAGATATCATAAGAACAAGTACCATAGTTAAAAGTTCGAAAATGTGAATAAATATTTCGAGAATTGCTGTTAAATTACCGTAGTGTTGCTCCAAGTATGTAGAGGTCATAGGTCAATACTAGAATCTAGAATGTACTTTGTGCCAGCGATAACGATTTTAAAACATCCAAAAACATGAAATACCCGCCAATTCGGCTTAACTTGAAATGATCCATGCAGCTAAGTGGTTACGTGACCGACAAATATTTAAAGTAAAGCATGATCGGTCGTGGTTAGTACTTGCATGGGAGACTCCTTGAGTAAACAAGCAGTTTAATTTATTTTTTTGTTTCATCACACACATAGTAAAGATATAAGGCCACGTTACTTCATTCTTTTTTTACAGTGATGGCAATCATTTATAGTGGAAAATCGTGTTTTTTTTTGTAACTATTATAATTAAGGAAAAGTTTTCAAATTGCTTCTAATTTTCAAGAACAAGTTGTAGATGCTATCGGCACATAGTGGGCTTTACTTTAAGCCGTTAACACACCGGGCAAAGTTGTTCAAAGTGATGGCAAAGTTGTGCAAAGTTATGGAAACTTTGGTAGATATATCGGTATACATGACCTAAGTTGTTGGCATATAGAAACGTGCAGCTGTAAAGTCAACACATTTAATAAATGCCAATTGAAAGCAACCTATATATGTTCACATAAACTGACTGTAAAATGTTAGAAAACAGCGTGCAATGTTGGAAAAAGCGAAGGAAATGTTGGCGGAGTTGTTTGTTTATTTAACCTAAGTCATTGTAACGACACCCCCGCAGTTAAATTTAGAAAACATTAAGTAAATGCAACAGGAATGCCTCATATATAAACAAATTATCACAACAGCCAACCAAAGTATCGACTACAAACTGCTTACAAAGTTGTGAAAATTGATTGCGAAGTTGGTTGTTTCATGCGGGATTGTTACCTGAGATATCATAATAACAAGTACCATAGTTAAAAGTTCGAAAATGTGAATAAATATTTCGAGAATTGCTGTTAAATTACCGTAATGTTGCTCCAAGTATGTAGAGGTCATAGGTCAATACTAGAATCTAGAATGTACTTTGTGCCAGCGATAACGATTTTAAAACATCCAAAAACATGAAATACCCGCCAATTCGGCTTAACTTGAAATGATCCATGCAGCTAAGTGGTTACGGGACCGACAAATGTTTAAAGTAAAGCATGATCGGGCGTGGTTAGTACTTGCATGGGAGACTCCCTGAGTAAACAAGCAGTTTAATTTATTTTTTTGTTTCATCACACACATAGTAAAGATATAAGGCCACGTTACTTCATTCTTTTTTTACAGTGATGGCAATCATTTATAGTGGAAAATCGTGGATTTTTTGTAACTATTATAATTAAGGAAAAGTTTTCAAATTGCTTCTAATTTTCAAGAACAAGTTGTAGATGCTATCGGCACATAGTGGGTTTTAAGCCGTTAACACACCGGGCAAAGTTGTTCAAAGTGATGGCAAAGTTGTGCAAAGTTATGGAAACTTTGGTAGATATATCGGTATACATGACCTAAGTTGTTGGCATATAGAAACGTGCAGCTGTAAAGTCAACACATTTAATAAATGCCAATTGAAAGCAACCTATAGATGTTCACATAAACTGACAGTAAAATGTTAGAAAACAGCGTGCAATGTTGGAAAAAGCGAAGGAAATGTTGGCGGAGTTGTTTGTTTATTTAACCTAAGTCATTGTAACGACACCCCCGCAGTTAAATTTAGAAAACATTAAGTAAATGCAACAGGAATGCCTCATATATAAACAAATTATCACAACAGCCAACCAAAGTATCGACTACAAACTGCTTACAAAGTTGTGAAAATTGATTGCGAAGTTGGTTGTTTCATGTGGGATTGTTACCTGAGATATCATAAGAACAA